>NC_141096.1:29094452-29434452 GCF_041138505.1 Cibotium barometz | reverse complement strand
CGCTTTTTCCAAAAAAATATCTCATGTCGTTCATGTGCGTATAGTGCCTAAGCTAATTAGGGTAAACGGACACCCATTTGATCCAACGAAGAGTACGCCAAGCCTCTTGAGGTTGCAACGGGCTAAGGGAAAGTATAAAAAGAAAAAAAAATGTAAGTGCTCATTAAGGAGAATTTAGGCACTCCAATATGGCCACGATAGAGGGAGTGCCAGGGATCACACAAGGACTAAACCCAATGAACTAGTCTATGAAGGGGGGTGGCCCCACTACAAGCCATTGGGGGGTCTAGCGAGGCGGTTTAAATTATCTAGCGTCGCTTATACGATGACGAATGCATCGCTTAAGCGACGTATTGTCGCTTAAACGACATTTAAATTATTATTTTTTAAATTTCGTCGCTTATATAACGTTTTTGGAGGCGTCATTTAAGCAAATGTCTAAAACGACTGTTTTAGCAACGTTTGCACTGATATACCTTGCTTAAGCGACGGCTAAAAAATTTATATCCCTGGCCAGCCGCCGCCGCGGGAGAGATTTGTTTCTGTGAGGCACGCGTGGACAGAGGGTGGCTGCATCAAGAGCAAAGGAGGGTTAAAGCAGAGGGGGGCAATTGCATCGAGAGAAAAGGGGGCTATGGCATTGCTATGACAGTCGAGATCACAAGAGGGCAAGGGGGGACCAGACAAGGTATGCTAGTGTTGAAGCCTCTCTCTCTCTATCTCTACCTCTCTGTCTTAAAGAAGTAATGGTGGTGAGCTTGCTTGTAGCTGGATTCTTGTCTCTTTCTCTCTCTACAATGCATTATATTCAATTGCATGTAATGCAAGCAATCAACACTCGATATGATCTCACCATTTTCCAATGCAAAAGAAGCTCATGCATTTCAAATTTTTATGACATGGCATTAGGGGTTGCGAACATATGGCATCCTTTTTTTAAAGAAACCCCAATTTGAGCATCTTGCGCATGCTTCTCCCTAGCAGTTCTTTGTTCTTCCCTACCTCTCCCCTATGATAGCTCGTCTTGACTGGCTTTTGATAGCCCCTTTAGGGTGCAGTGCCCCCATGGCACTTGAGCACATTGTGTCCTCAAATAGGATGCAAATAACGTAGATAAAGTTATGGCACAAAAGTCAATCCCATAGATTAACCCCAAATGGAAGCCTCAATTGTTAATAGTAGGGATAGATACTTCCTTGGAATTAATGGATGATGTTTGCTTGTTTCACCAAATGGGCTTCTTGATGCATACATAGAAGATTCTCTATTAAAACCTACCAAATGCTTGCTTGAATTGTTTTAGGCAAGGACACATCATAAAGGATTGCTCTTTATTGGAGGGGGGAAGCGAAAAATTGATGGTTTCCAGACAGTTAATAAAAAATAGCATGTTAAACCTAAAGTGGGCTCTTAACCTATCCTTAAAAAGCACATCAATAAATATGCTCCTTTGCTTGTTGAAGTTGACAATTCTATGGTTGATGCCCAAGAAGAGGATAACAATGGGGGACAAACCCCCAACACTTGTGATATGCTCAAAGACCACCAGTAGTAGCTACATGTCTCTCCTATTGTTCTTGTTCATAATAATGATAATGAGTTGCCTCAATTCCCTAGCCAAATCTCATCCTCTAATTTTGAGCAAGATGAGGTTATGGTAGAGGACTCTTAGCTAAACTCCTTTTTTGATAGGATTGAGAAAACTGATAATGATAGGAAAGCTTCCCTCTCCTCTTATTAGAAGTCTGTGGAAATCATCATGACATAGGTAGAGGAAGATACCTTACATGAAAAATCTAAAGCCAAAAGGAAAAAAGAGAAAAACATTGACCTTAGTCTCTTGAGGATATGGGGTTTGGAAAATTTCAGAGGGTCAGTCCACACCCTCTTTGGGAATTTTAGCGCTCTTATTTCTTTGAATGGTACTCTCACTGAACCCATCCCTCTAGGGAGAACTATCAAATAGGGATGTCCCATTGCCCCTCTCCTTTTTGTCATTACTATTGATGCCCTAGGATGGCTTGTCTCTAATGCCTTGAACAAAGGCTCTTTGAAAGGGCTGAAGCTCCCTAGATCTCCCAAATGTCTTTGTCTACAACAGTTTGCTGATGATACTAACTCTCTTGTTTTTAATGATGCTCAATCTATAAAGACTTTTTGGAGTTGCTTAAATACCTTTTGTTTAGCTAGTGGGTATATCATTAATCATGCCAAAATAGGTTACTGGACTTATAATGGCACCGCTCTTGATGTGGTGAATGGTGAGATTTTTAGACTTTTGGGCATTCCTATGGGCTTTAAGGTTTCTCTAAAATATAGATGGAATTGGGTAGTAGACAAAGTTGATCTTTGGAAGGGCTATCAACCCTCCCTTCTTACTAGAGTGTTTGTCCTCAATCA
Source organism: Cibotium barometz (assembly GCF_041138505.1). Classification (NCBI taxonomy): domain Eukaryota; kingdom Viridiplantae; phylum Streptophyta; class Polypodiopsida; order Cyatheales; family Cibotiaceae; genus Cibotium; species Cibotium barometz. The sequence goes on along the minus strand of NC_141096.1, from coordinate 29,432,052 downwards.
CTACCTTCTCCCTTCTGTTAATTACTTCCTTTCTTGTGAGAAGCCTCCTAAGTCTCACTTGCAAAACATTATCTCTGTAGACTCTAATTTTTTGTGGGGTGGGAATGTAGGAGTCAAGAAGATTGCTAAAGTTGCCTACAAAATTTATGTTTTACCTAAAGAGAAAGGGGGGACTTGGAGTTTACCTAAAGAGAAATGGGGGCTTGGAGTTTTGGAGCTAAGTAAACTTGTTGACAAGTTTGCATAGCTAAGTGGGTTTGTAGAGGGATTGATAGTACTGATTATTGAGCCCTATTGATCAAAATAGACTGTCACATATTTGAGCTTAAGTAAAAGAAGTGTTGGACAAGGTTCTCTCCTCTGCAAATCTTTATGTCTAGGAAGGAATTCATTCCTAAAGGTTCAACTCTGATTAGGAACATGTGGGGGGGCTACTTGGAAACCCTACCTTCAGGTAAAAGACACCCACCATTCTAAGTCTAGACTCATTCTAGAGGACTTTGGCTGGTTTGGTTCCCTCCTTCCTAGCATAGATAAATAGGACTTCAATAGAGCTCACAAGCTGTACAAAGTTGGTATCAAATCTTGGAGAGATTTATGGAACAAAGATAAGTGGGAATGCTCTTCACTTTTGTTGGAACACTTGTCTACTACTTTCTGTTGTTGCAGGGCAGTTCTAAGGGAAAGGATCAGACAAATTTCTGATATAGGTATTTGGCCCCTCTCATAGGGGATGGTAAGAGGTATTAAAAGGAATCTCTCTTGGATATCAAGTGCTATAATCAACTTTCTAGGTGATAACTCTGCTCTTATAGCTAATTTGAATGACAGATGGGGCATCAATTTGAATGCCTATCAATGGACCTATAGATTCAAATCCATTTGGGTCTTTTCTAGTAGCTCCAAACATGCTTGTTTTCTCGGGCTTATTCTGCACAAAGTAGTTTGGTCTGGCTAGAGAGCTACAAGAGTGGGGGCTTATAAGGGCATTTGCTCTAGGTGTGGCAAAGTTGTAGAATATTTAATGCATATGTCCATGAATTGTGAAAGCAATAAGAAATTTCTTAACATCTTGCATGATTGCTATCCCCTTCTCATGGGAAGAGATACTTCTTGGTGAATGTCGGCATATGGATCCTATTCTATGGAATAACATTGGGAGTAGTCTTCTCTGCCATATTTGGAAAGATAGGAATTCTAGTGTCTTTGGGAAAGGGTGTACTAGTCACATTTATGCCTTTGTGACTAACCTAGAGCTATTGGCTCTATAGGCTAAAATGGCTAGTAAAGAAGCTCGTGGATGAAGATTCCAACATCCACTCGATGATAAAGAAATACAAATGGTAGGAGTGGTAGGTTAATCTGTCAAAAATTTATGCCTCCACAAGGCTCATTATGGTGGAGAATATCTTGGAAAGAGCTACTAAGATCCCACCACTAATGTTGATGGACATTTGCACGAATATAGTTTTTTAGGCATACATGTTTAATGTCACATTTGAGAATACTGTTGCTAACTGTAGGGGGACGCACACTTGAGAAGGGAGTAGCCAGGTATATAGAGGTAAACTTGGGAAGGCTTGCATCATAGTGCTTGGAGGATGGTTGGTATAACCCTTATTATAGCTTTGTGTGGGACCAAGATCCAAGCTCATTAATTTTTTTTAAAAAAAATTCTTGGACCTTTGATAAAAAAAAGGGATGACCAAATGCCATGAGCCCCTGCACGAACAGTCGCCACACACGCACGATGGGGAAAGAGGAGGAGTATGTGTGTGTTTTTATACTACAGACCGAGAAAGGAGGAGGAGTTTGTATGGCCTCTAATTAACTTTCGTCACCCATGGGCGATCGACAAGGTGCACTACTACAATCACTGCAGTGGCAAAGGGTGATAGTGTGAGAGGGAGAGAGGAAGGAACTCCAAACACTGCTAGCTAAGCATCACCATTCTAGAGCATAGGTGGAGAGAGGAAGATCATGGGCTGACAGGGCATAGAGACATAGAGAGAAAGGGTGCTACTGGCCACATTGCGAGTTAGTAAGATAGAGAGGTTATGATTCATGGAGAAGCTCTGATGCTTGGGTCTTAAGTAATGTCTCTTAATGTTTTGAGGGTTGTAAACTTGGGTAGTTACTAGTAGAAATAATGTTCTTGAACATAGATGCCATTGGTATGGGCCAAATTATGGGATCCTATATATGACTCTTCGACGTTCTTTGCAACAGTCCATATACGACTCTTGCAAACTTCGAGATGTGGACGCATCTTGCTTGGAGTTATTTAGTCAATGTGAGCTCTCCTCTAACAATGTATCTCTAGTCTGACATAGAGTTGTTTTAAATATATAGATATGATGAGTGACCACACCCATAAAGTGAAGCTGGCGATCATCAATACTTTGCTATGCGGCACTGGACTTTTTGGAGATACACTGTCAGAGGCCATGGCAGATTATGTGGAGATAGATGATGCGGGTTTAGATGGCGCCATCGAGATTCTTGGGAGATTCAGTATGCCCATATGACCTGGAGAGGGTACATCCTCCCAGCCACCACAGGAGGCAGAGTGGAGACTTCTTCTCATGCACACACTACAGTGCATCGGTAAGCTTCTCGATTGATAAAATAGTAATGTCATCCTTTTTCTACATATAGAATTCTTAATATATATATCCTTTTGATGTCTTTGTTTGCTTAGGACTCCTATCCCAAGTACATCACATCACGAGAATCAGCGGCTTACTCCTGATGTACCTCCTGGTACTCAGGTGACACCTGATTCAGAGGCTAGTGGCCGTTCGTCCCATAGGTATATCTTTTATGGCGATTACGGATTAAATATCAAGTACTTTTTAAGAACTCACATCTCAATATATCGTATGTTTGTATTGCACATAGGCATCAGAGTAGCGCAGCACCAGTGCCCCCACCAGTGCCGATGCCCACGTGCACTGGCACTTTGGGTGTCACATGCGACATCACGCCTGATAGGGGTATCCTTCAGGTCAGAGCCGGCATCGCCTTCAGACGTCGGATGAGAGACCTTTGCATGTCTTATCTACAGCGAGTTCATATATAATGGTAGTAAGTATTTTTTAACATAAAGAATATGAATTACAGTTTTTTATTTGAATTACTAAGTGACTTTATTTTGCAATGCAGCGATCAACTTGAGGATGACAAGAAATATGTCATCAACACACTGGAGACGGAGTTTGGGAGACAGGATGGAGTTGGAAGTGGTTTTGCTAAAGCAAATGTGCAAACTCATGAGTCATCGACGCGACAATGCACGGTAAGTAGACAGAGAGAGAAATGAAACAAAATGAAATGCTATATTTACATCTTCAAAAGGCCAAAATGACCTATGAGACCACCAGAGAGCTCTGATACCAATGTCAGGTAGTAGAATAGCGGTACTGATTGCTGCAAAACAAGCGTGAGATCATACATATCTATGGTCTCTCAATCTACATTCATGAGGCAGCTGACAAGCATGGGGCCCATACTACTACCGCATACATCAAAGCTGGGGTGACCATACATCAAAGCTAGGTGACCATAGTGTCATAGAGGGAGAGAGCAGAGCTGGAGTAGCAAATGGGTAGCGTGGGGGGTGCTGCAGCTAAGAGTACTGCAGGTACTCATCACTGAGGGTGCTGCTTGAACTACTGCCACGAAATGCTAGAAGACTGCTGGCTTCGATGGTCTACTACTAGGCCAAGTCGATCCAGGGAACAATGCTTGATTGCAGGTACTGAAGGTTGAGATGCTGATATTGGGGTTGAAACGCGAGATAGAAGCCTTGGTAGAGGAGGGGAATCGAATCCCAATACGAACTTTCTTTCAGTGAACTTGAAGCTGAAATTACCCTGTACACAGCTAGAGCAAGAAAAACAAGTCTAAGGGGAATCGAACCCCGACACTAGCCATATGAGGCTATCACCACGAGACTCCCCACCACCCACCCTTGTTAGTAAGTTTTCAAAAGAATAAAAATCATGACTTCACAATGAATTATTTGAGATTAAATCTTACCGATCCGTGAGTTGACACATAAGACTAATAGTCCTCATCGTCATCTCTGAGATTAACCGTCAATAAAATTTCATCTTCATTATCCTTGTTGACTTCTTCGAACTCCTCCATCGTTAAATCTGTGTTGACGTTCATTTCCTCTATAGGCTCGACATTCATTATTTCTTCCTCTTCGGTGTTTGTAGTGTCAGAGTCTGGATCGTTGTCGTTCTCATCATCTAGAATGTCATCATGATCGAAAAGAAGAATTCTACACCTCTCTGACGTCGATGTGTCTAGATTCGAGGGCATAATCAATTCATCCTGATCTTCTTTCTCAGAGTCAACGCTATCAAACAAGTGTCAACCTCTAGGTTGGACATGCACAACTTGCCACCATGGATGAGCATCTGTATTCTTGTAAAAGAACGCTTGTTCAACATGAGTTGGCAGAATGTAAGGCTCTTTTGTTGCACGCAATAACTTCGAGGAATCGATGGACCAAAATCCGGACGATTCTCTTTTCATCGTGGCATTATTGCCTTTATACTAGACATGAAACCAATCCACCTTCAAAACCACCTGTCAAAATACACGAATCAAAACTTTAGAATTATGTATAGCTTCAAGAAATCTACATGTCATTGTTGCATGAAGAGAGATGTCCTTTACCTGCTTGAAGATACGATACTATATAAATGTCAACTATGGTTCCCACGTAACCAAGTTCACTGTCGATAAGATTTGTCTCTTGAACTTGCACGTGATAATTGCTTGAAAGAGGCAACAATGCAAGAATCTTGAGTTAGACGTAAGTCGTCAATAGATTTTATCCGAAGATGTTGTCCATAAGCCCACATGTTGGTATACATTCGAGCCTAGACCAATAAAAAAATTATTTAAAAAAATGAGATTCATTTGTTTAGTTCAGAGTTTTCATCAAAACCCAACAAGTTACATGTCTTTCACACCCGATCATAAACTCTCTTTGTTCCGTTGAGATTGGCTCATGATCACTAACCGCGCATACGGGTGTATAACCAATCCATTAAAGTAGGTACATCCCCATCGTTATTTACATTGGTTTGACGTCTGGATCTCCTCTTTTTACGTCTGCCAACTCGTTTGCTTGGAAGTTCCTTCTCGTACTCATCAACTAATTGTTGCATGCATTCGCTATTATAGACAATGAAAGTAGAAATATCCAATTTATCTTGGACCTTAAGTCGAAAAGGGACTCCCTTACTGGACAATACCTCATCTGACACGTGGAGCTTCAGAATCGGTTTTCTCAAGGTATTCATCACAAACGTAATACATGCACTCTTCAAGCATCCATCCCTCTGCCATAGAACCCTGTGGTCTTGCTTTTTGACGTACATAACCTTTCAATACTCCCATAAATCTCTCAACCTAGAACATCCATCGACGGCTCACAACACCACCAAGCTCTATCTCATCCACTAGATGGATTAGAAGATGAACCTCGATATCAAAAAAGGAAGTTGGAAATTCCTTTTCCATTAAACAAAGAAGCTCTATACATTCACGCTTCTTTTGTGGAATTGACCCTTTGGCAATCTCTTTAGATGTAATCCATCTATCAGTAAAAGAAAGAAGATATTAGAGATGTTTTTGAATTAAGAAGATATCAAATAAAATTTTATACTAAAAACTAATGTGACCGATAAATACCTTGCAAGCGATCCAAGGCAATATATTACATCTCGGACTCCTCTTGTAGTACATCCATCAATAACAAGGGGTAGAACATGCTGTATACATGATTAATCTGATCAACAAAACATGCAAGAAAATAAATACTTACAACGATCTGGATAGATTTACCTTCACAAAATTGTGCCAATCATGTGTTTTTAAACCAGACAAGCTCTTGTCATCTACAGTGAACATGTTTCGACAAGATGCTCCATATCCTGTAGGCGTACGAATCGATTGAATCTTCTTGTTGATAGTCTCCAGCTCTTCTGTCTTGAGCACCCATCGTAGGTTGTCTCACGTCGAGTTTCATCATAAAGTGGCCATAGATTGGGCTTTGAGTTTTGATCCTTTAAGTCATTTCTTGCTACCGCTATGTCTTTCAAGCCAACAAGGTGTTGCCATAACGAATGACCAACGTTCTTGAATATGTGCATAGGATCAAGAAGATGACATATCCTCAAATCCTTCCAATATTCCAAAGTATACCATATCTAAGGACTTTGAGCTAGAGCACGTTTTCCTCTCGCTTGCTTCTTTATAGCGTCATCATCGCCGCTTATGATCTTCAACTCTGGATCGATAGCGGGTCCAACAGTCCACTTTAGATACCAATCCTTCGGTGTCATTGGTATTGGACATCTCCCTTCTTCTACCTTTCCATTAAAATGTATGGCTTGCCTTCTATCTCGTAGATAATGATCTTTAGATAAAAATCGTCTATGTCGAAGATATATATTTTTGTTGAGGCTTTTGCTATAAGTCGATCTCAACCAATCACCACAAATTGGACAAGCTTTATAACCCTTGGTACATATCCCTGCATGGAAAACATAACAAAGATGATTAGCGTAATGAACATCGTACAAACGTATGAGACAATATATATATTTAAATCATTTACCTGAGCAAAAACCATATCCTGGAAAGTCGTGGATAGTCCATGTTAAAATTCCATGAACAATGAACTGTCTTTGACCGATGCTTCTGGACATATCCATGACATCAATCCCTCTCCACAAATTTTGAAGATCGTCGATGAGAGGGGCCAAATAAACATTCAGATCTTTAACTTGTCGTTTTCTCGAAATTAAGAGTGAGAGCATTAAATGCTCTTTCTTAATGTTGAGATACGGGGGTAGATTATAGTTAATAACTACCACTAGCCATGTAGACCATTTACTTGATCTCATTGAGAATGGATTCACGCCATCTAATGCTACACCCATCTTTAAATTGCGTGGTTCTTTTGCAAAATCTGGCCATCGCAAATCAATATGCTCAAATGCAGGACTATCTGATGGAATTCGCATTACTCCATCTTTGCTCTTGTGCTCCGCTCCTCATGTCATAAGCTTAGCTAATTCGGGACTTTGGAACATATGTTTTATACGTGGAGCCAGGGAAAAATGTCTCAATACCTTTCTAGGGACCTTACCTTTCTCCTCTTTATAACGAGGCGTTTGACATTTTGGACATGTCACACCATCCTCGTACTGGCCTCTATATAAAATACAATCGTTGGGACATGCATGTATTGAAGAATAGTCAAGTCCAAGACTACTTATCATCTTCTTGACCTCATCATGTGATGCAAGAAGGGAATTGCTTGTTGGCAAGAACTTCTGAGAGAGTAGCCTGCAAGCTCATTAAAAATATGATCAATAAGAAGCAACCATGTTTAGAATATAACAAAAAATATGTTAGATTGTTACATACTTCAAAAGTGCTGAAATGGATAGATTACTCCATCCAAAACGGCATGGAGACATGACAATACTTCCGCAAGGAGAGACGCCTACGCATCACTTTTCCTCAGCAGAAGGTGTGTGCCTTTGCTAACATATATTAGATTTAATATGAACTTTGCTAGATTGATTCTAACTATTCTCTAATCTATGTTATTTTGTTAAATCAAATTTACATAGATAGCAGCACGAAAGAGACTGCAAGCTGGTCACACATCTAGACTAGGCCGGATGGGACGAGATGGATTTGTGGCCACATTTGTGAGTATAGACCGTTCAAATTTTAACTTTCAAAGGTAATGTTATTAAATGAAGAAATCAATAAGTCTTTGGTTCTATCTTGATGTAGACCAAAGACTATGGTCGTGCACCTACGGCGTGCAGGAGATGGAGTACGCCACATACTACGGCTACCGCGCTTTGTAGGCGACACTTGCTTACATGCGAAATCCACTTGTGGGTATCACTATTTTGTTTTGTAGTTTATTTTCATGTTAACTGTAATACGTTTTTATTTGATTTCACTAACTAATGCAGGAGCAATATGGCGAGGACGACATGACAGAGGTGGCTCAACAGGAGGCCGAGGGGCGACGCCGAGAAGAGCGGCAGCGTGATCGCTCGCGAGTGGGGGCACGGGTGGTGGCGCTGGTGATGGTGGTGTTGCGGGTGGGGGCACGGGTGGTGGCAGTGGTGATGGTGATGGTGATCACGAGTCCGATACTAGTGACTCGTATAGTGATGGCTCATGTAGTGATCATACTTAGGGATTTGTTTTGTATATGTGAGGATTGATCACCACACACTCTAGACACATGTACATATATTTGTTGATGATATATATTGACGTATGTTCGTTGCATCACTGAATTTGTCTATTGTCAAACAATTAATTATTTGTCGGTAAGTTAATTAGCCTAAGTATCTGCGAGAACATTATTAATTTATCTTTACGTTAAAAAAAAACAAACCCTAAACAAGGAAAGAGGCGAGGCCACGTTGTAACACATCAAAAGAAGCAAAAGATTGGCAAGCATCAACAATTTTTGGAAAGCTAGATAGAGACAAATCTGAATCTTTATCACAGTTCCAGTGACTATTTTTCTATGTTAGGCTCTAATATTAACAAGCTTTTGATTTTCATAATTTTTGCAGAGGTCCCAGATTCTATGCTACGTATCAACTCAAGCTAACTTTCAAGCCTAACGATCCAAACTATGAAGTTTCAAAGCACGTGATTTCAAAGTATCAAGCTCAACATAAGCTATTACGATTACAATACCACGTACCATGTACCAATTACAAGTACGAGGTTTCAACATGATACCAAATCAAGTACCAAGTACCAAATCTAACCCTCTCTCCTTGTTGATACCCACCGGCTCCAAGCTCTACCTGTGCCGGCTATCACCTGGAAGCTATAGCTATGGAGTTTAATGGCCCTCCTTATATACAGGAAAGCATGCATGGAGGCCGACCAGCCAGACAGTCGTGTGGAGAGGAAAAATGTGACAGGGAAAAAGTGTGTGCATATGTGGTACAATGGGCAGTGCCGAGGACTGTAACTCTAATAGGAAATAGTACTGCTTGAATCTAGAAGGGCTTCATGAGAACTAGACGGTATTTGAACAGGCAACAAACTCTGGAGCTCATGGTAGGATACCTTCAAAATTTCCAAGGGGGTCCCTCCCCTCACGAGCTCCTAATAATGAAGAGAGAGAGTGTGCACTATGCATGTGTGTATGATATATATATATATATATAATATGTCTATATGTGTGTCAGGGAGAGAGAGTGTGAGTGACAGGTATATAGAGTTTAATTTTCATTTAATTTATTTAAAGTTTCAATTTCAAAAATTAACAATAAAAGAGAGCTAGATAGCGTTGTTTACCATAATTCATGTTCGTTTACGCACCGGTTTGGCTAATCTCCGCAAAAACAATGACACCATCGAGTACAATCACAATTGCAAGGAAGCAAGCGGCAAAGATAGAGAGCAATACTAGATAGAGCTAGAGAAAGAGAGAGAGAGGTGCTAATAAGAACAGTATGTATATATATAATCCCGTCGGTATAAATCTATCGGCTAGCCATTTTTTCCCGTTGCGTGGGCGTCGCATAAGCAACGTGTTGCTTATGCGATGCAATTGTCATTGCTTATGCAACGGTTAAGAATTTTTTAAAAAAATTAACGCTTATGCGACGCAAAGCGTCGCTACAATATTCGCTAACAGCGTCTTATAAACGATGTATCGCAGCAACTCTAAATAACATCGCTTATACGATAAAAAAGAGTCTAAATTAACGCTTATGCGACGCAAAGCGTCGCTACAATATTCGCTAACAGCGTCTTATAAACGATGTATCACATCAACTCTAAATAGCATCGCTTAGACGATAAAAAAGAGTCACTAGAAGAGTCGTTGTACACCCAATGGCTAGTAGTGCCCAAGGACTCAGTGAGTCTGAAACGTAACCAAATTATGTTCTGTATTCTAACACAAAATGTTTCAAATCTTACAAAAAACTAAATCACTCATACTTCAAAAAAACGAAGATTTTTTCAACAAATCATATTCGTTTGCAAAATCCAAAGTAACCCTAATATTTGTGAATGCAAAAATCTAAGAAAAATCATAGAGATTATAATATTAAAATTTTGGATGAAGATGAGACGACATGCAATATTTTTAGACCTTTCCAATTATCTCTCTCTAAGCTGAGCTGGCACTTCTTAAAGGGTCAAAAATTGAGTGGAAGTTTCTCCTAATGACTAAGCTTTTCAGCAAAGGCATGCTTTATATAGAGTTCCTGAAGCATATAGGAAAGATAAAGCTATCTAGTAAGCATATGGACAAGACCATTAGGGACAATGTTGAGTGCTTACGGAAGCTCACAACTGCATGCCATAAAACATGGAAAGCAACCTACACATGTGCAACCTCCCACCTATTCCAGTGTGCTCATAATCTCAAACCAAACAACATATATTAGTGGATAAAGAACTCATCATCAAAACTATAGGAAGCCAACCTCCACCCCAAATTGCACACTTCCTGCATGCAAAGTCCTCAACAAGCACTCAATTCCATCAGCAACATAATAGTGCATAAACAACTCATAAATCAAAACCATAGGACGTGCACCTCCACCCCAACCTGCACACATCCTACATGCAAAGTCCCAAAGCAACATAATACACATAGACATGGATAAAACAAGGAAACAACACAGAGATAAAATCATAGAAGTGTATAGAGGACAACAAAAGAAGACTGTGGAGGGATACTAGCAAAATTAAAGTTGCAATATATTAATCATGAGAGATCAAGGAGAAAAGAAGAGGAGTGTTCTGTTCTACAAATGACTACAAGCATAGCTTGTCCCCCTTAGGTTTTAAGGTTCTTCCAACTAAATCATTGGCTTCTTTTAGCCCAATAGTACCTTCATTCTCATTCTCACATGATGCTCGCTCATCTCTAACTCTGGATTCTCTGTTCTCACCCTCTACAAACCCAGATGCTATAGTTGTTGTTGATTTCTCGGGTGCACTATCTTCTTTCTCTTGCACATCCCTTGAGGGCAACAAAACATCAATTTTTCTCTTCTTCTTCTTCTTATTTGCTAGTTGTGCAAGGTCACAACTAGTGACGTTTTTTCAACTACAAAAACAATAAAGTATAAGTGGCTAGCTTCACTAGGGATACCGGATAGGGTCTTTCCAGATGACTAATAAATAATGCTCACCTTGAGCATCAGAACTCTTCCTTTTTGGCATCATAGAACATGTCAAATAGTTAGACAAGCTTGCCCATTTAGAGAGCTTCCTTCTTGCCTCATGGGTGACAGTTGAACATTCAGCTCACCCTCATCATCACAACCCTTCCTCTTTGGCGTCCTAGAATGAGTCACATGATTAGTACATGCTTTCCCTGGTCTTGCGCTTACAGTATGATTGTTTCCCACTTGGAGAGCTTCCATCATGCCTCACGGGTGACAGCTCTCTTGCACTCAACTTAGTCCTCGGAGTGGTGCTCTTTTGTTCCTTGTTGATGTCGCCCTCCTCCTCTTCTAAGCCAACAATGGTAACACTTATTGAATCAATAGTGTGGTCTCATCATCTGAAAAAGCAAGTCAACAAGTTTATAAGAGAAGGGGCACTTGAAAAGGTTTTGTAATATTGGTTTCAATCCACTAACAGACCAGTTTATATGTTTGGAGAATAAAAATGGTCTTCAATCACTAGATTGACACCCACTATAATAGCTTGGGAGCATTGCAAATGGGTTTAAAGGAGTTTCCAATGGGCAACATATAGCAAGTGCTTAAATGTGGTATTAACAAATGCAAAGCACTGCTAAATCGAATAAAACTAGTTAAAGAATATAGGTTGCTACCTTTCTTTTCAAGCATGGCATGACCAAGTGGTCTCCTTAACACCATTTTTTTTGCTTCTTCGGGTATGGCCTGGCTACAACCAACAACACCAATGCACTTGCCTTTGACACATACATAAGAGTAGCAAAACACATGGTATGCATGCTTGCAAGGTAATATAAATAGACCAACAACAGCTTGGTCCTCTTCAAATCTGAGGCCACACCCTGGGCAACTTTTTGTCGCATCAACATACTATCCTCATGCAAGAGAATCTTTGGCGGTTGTCGAATGATCATCATGCTAGAGTTCTCTAACTTCACGCCCATCAAGAAAGCTCTACTAGCACCTGCTTTCTCCATAACCACATTCTTGTGGTCTAAATCAGCCTACAAACACAAACAAAAAGGCAATGAACATGGCATGGAGTTTCCTTATATGTAGAAAACACATGTACAAACCTTTTATTTTTCAAGTACTTCTCTAATGACACAAGGTTTGTCTTCAAGCTATAGCTCTAGTTGTTCTTGTGCATCACGGGCCATGATATTTGAAGGACGCATCATGTTGTGGTATTCAATTACACCTTCAATGCGATGCAAGATGCACTTTTCCTCCTATACCTTTGCTATCTGATTGTATGAAGAGCCAGCAATGGAGCTTATTTGATGCACTCGTTCTTCAGTAGAATTTCATTCAGCAATGTCTGCACCACCTGACCTGAGACCTCCACCTCTTCCTCACATAAATGCTACCTTGTGCCAACGGAGTGCATGCACCTTGAGATAGTATTACACCACAGCTCATAGATGACATTGACTGTACACCTGCCTTGCATATCCGCTAAGTTTTTTCTTTGTGTAATCGTCATCAACACTTCTCTTCTTAACAACTTGCTAAGCAAATATGGACCACTTCATTAGACCGTTGCAGACCTGGTAGATGTAGCCTTGCAAAAATTCAAGGTCCATAGAATAGTTTGAGGGTGTAGTCTGGTAAACTTGTTTATATAATGTATACAAGGGTAGGTAGTGCTCATGCTTTTCCATTTGCCACATCACCTTGTTGTCTTTCTCAGGAGCTCTAAAAACACTAGACTTAGCCACTGCTTTGGTGGAACCTTCATTTCCCCTCTCAATTCTACTTTTTCTACCCCTCATACTTCCACTTTTCCTAGTCCTAACCCTTCAGCTCATCCTAGTGCTCAGCGCACTCCTATTCCATCGATGGTGCCGTCTCCCCAGCATATAGCATGCTCACGATACCACTAGGTGGTGATAGCTCAAGGGCTTCTTAGAGACATCTTGATAGTCAAGTAGTGGGGGAGGTAGGTGTGGTGGATGCTTTGGGGAGGTAGGGGTGGTGGATGCTTTGGGGGAGGTGCACAATCACCTTTGCCTATGGTGATAGGTGATGAGCCCAGGGAGGGTGGGATGATTTACTACACTTTTGTGCTCACTGTAAATACATTACACATGTCACTCTTAAAATCACCAGATCAAACATGGCATTCTCAAAATCACAAGAAAAGTGATGGATTATTGCTTTCATTTAACATCACATATCTCATTTTTAGTTAGGTGGAGAACCTCTTTTTATGATCAAGCAACACTGAACCACAAGGATACCATTGCTCCAAATGTATTGTGAATTTTATAATATTTGAGCTTGAACCACTAAGATTTCTAAACTTCTAATATGATTAGAACGAATGTGCACTTATCCCCAAAAAATTTGCAACCCATAACCTACTCTCCTCAAGTAACACTTATTGTTTTAGAAAATTTTTTTGTTTGAATTTGGATGTTATATTTCTTTATTTGTTCCATGGTTTTGACCACATATTTGCAATAGAACTTTTATGGTCTTTATTTATGAATTGAGTCACATACTACATTATTGCCTTCCACATACATTATTTATATATCTTTATTTCTTTATATCTTTCTATCTCTTTCTTTGTTTTTCTCTCTTTCTTTCATGCCATTGTACTTTTGACTATAAAAGTTTGATCAAACTAGCTAGACTTTTGTTGATAAAAAGTCCATGAAAGGAAATTTTAAGTGTGTAAAGTGACCAACACCACACATTAGCGAGGGGTTTATATTTTTTGTGAGCTCTCTATACCATGAGATTTTCTTTGAACTATTTGCATAAATTGTGACATTTTACAAACATATACATGGGATGTGACTCGAACTAGTTGGATGATTTGAGACACCAAGAGTAGTTTTTTATAACTTTTCTCTATTTCAAACATGATTTGATCATCATATACGAAAGTTATAACAAGTCAACATACAAACCTGTAAGGAATATTTGCGTAGATTCTAGTTCTTGTCGCAAACCCAAATTCTAGCCCACATTATATACATGTAGTAATCCCTTATGTCTTTAAACAATGTTAACCATTGGTGCTTCTTACAAATCATCTTCACCATGCAGCTTCATCAACTAGCACACGGAAGATTCACAAGAATGTTGAAGCATGATCATACTCCTTCAAACAAAGTCACCTTGCATAAGATTAACACACATCATATTCTATAAATTCTGGAAGCCTACAAATTGAACAATTCCACACTTTCACATTTACAACTCATATACATGACACCCATTTCACATACACAACATGAAGAATAATGCCATCAAAAAACATACATGCTCATGTAGCATACCTCAAAAATATCCATATTATGCATGATAAATATCAAAACGTGATGTAAAAAAGTATATAGCCCATAATGGGATGGATCACATGAAATATCCATATTATGCATAATAAATATCAAAACATGATGAAAAAAAGTATATAGCCCATACATCCAAGTGAAGTCTAATGGGATAATTCATACAAATCAGGTTGACCATGCAACTTCATCAACTAGCACACATAGAAGGTTTACAAGAATGTTGAAGCATGATCATACTGCTTCAAAGACACCTTGCATAACATTAACTCACATCATATGCTATAAATTTTGAAATCCTACACATAAATTGAACAATTCCACACGTTCACATATACAACTCATATACATGACACCCATATCACATATACAACATGAAGAATAATGCCATCAAAAAACATACATGCTCATGTAGCATACCTCAAAAATATCCATATTATGCATGATAAATATCAAAATGTGATGCAAAAAAGTATAAAGCTCATATATCCAAGTGAGATCTAATGGGATGGATCACATGGAAGATCATATGGTGAAGAGAAATGCGTAGGCATGGAAGCCACATGGGTTGAGGCAAAATCCGTCAACGTAGACATTAGCACAATGAGAACGGTGTAGAAGGACCATAGGCCAATGTGATTGGACACATTGCATGTGATGAACCCATCCTCATCTAAAGGAATGGTGAAGGTAGCTCTACTTTTGCGAAAGAAATATCACAGGAGATGTGATTCCATTGAGGAACTTATATGGAATAAGAAACTCCACATGTAATCATGTGGAGTTTCTTGATTCCACATAAGTTCCTCAATTTTCCCACATGTAATCATGTGGAGTTTCTTGAGTGCACATAAGTTTCTTAAATTTCCCACATGTACGTTGTGAGGTTAGAAAAATGAACCAAAAAACATGTATATTTGTAAAAACTTTGGAGTTTGTGCATCAAAGTCTGATGTATGGGATGCATTTAGGATAGGTTTTATAATATGTTTTGATATGTAGTGTAGGGGGGTGTAGCTAGATGCATTTGGGATAGGTTTTTTAATATGTTTTGATATGTAGTGTAGGGGGGGTTTATATCTACAGAATGCATCTTACATTGTTGTTTATATAGCATTATGAATGTGTGTGGAGGAACATCACGGATAAAGTGATGATGATGAATTTGTTTAGAGGGATCCCTTAAGTTAGAAGCTGTGGGTGTTGGTGTGATGACATTAAAGCCTCGCATTGGGCATACTTGTTACATAAGAAAGTGGTATAAGGGCTTAAAGTGTAAGGATGTTATATGGTTAACATTAAGGTACTTATTACCTTAATGTTATATGGTTAACATTAAGGTACTTATTATGGTTAACATTAAGGTACTTATTACCTTAATATTAACCTTACATTTTAAAGGTGATGGAGAGAGAAAAATGTGGAGGAACTGGTCGTTTCCAGGAAGCTCCTGGAACATTGAGAACACCAGGTGAAGTCGCTAAAAAAAGAAGCGCACGGCTATGTATGAAGGAGGCATGGAGATTGTCTTACGAAGTTAGGAATGCATGCGGGAAGGTCTATGAAATTATTGGTAGAGCCTGTACATGAAAGACTCACGGATCTTATTCAGGCCAGCCTCACCAGAGAACCTACAAAGATCACTGATATTCACCACCTCTGGAGTGTAGAAACTACCAGGCAAAGTTTGACTCACCATCCGCGTCAGACCAAGGCATGCAGTTGAGTCCCCTTGGACTATGTACGGCGCATGCCTTCTTTGCATGATGGTGGCAGCATGGCTTTGACCCATTTGCTGGCATTTCAGGCTTCCTAGTGACAGTTTGCTTCCTAGACCTTAGGAAAGAGTACCTTCCTCTTCTCCTGGTGATTGGTGGTGCCATTGAGAGAGTGACAAAATCCCCCCCCCCACGGCTCCCTCAGCCCTCGAGCAGCGCAGCTAGGATTACATCCCTCTACATTCGCTGGAGTCAATACCGCATTGTATTTCTATTCCTAGCCTCTGTGGTGGGGACCCCATACAAGAATGCATGAAGTATTCTCGCCTCCTAGGTCAATGCTTCATTTGCAGAGACAGATGGGTCACTTAGGTAGAGCTTGTCCTTTGGCAATAGTCCAGGAGATTGCCTTCAATAGTTCTTTTCCTCGGTTCTCGTGCTGACCCTCCTTGAGGGGTAGAGAGAGGAGCAAGACCTCAGGCAACAAAGCATCAGGTCCCAACTCTGTGTGACCCAACGAATGGTGAGTGGTACATGGTTGGACTGCATGCGCAGACCACCAAACAACCATTAGAGCCAAGTGCTACCACTAAGTACGCCACACTGGCAGATCTCACGAGGATTCAATTCTTTTAGAGAACCGTTACAAGCATTTATCTCAGCCCTTTCGCATTGGTGACACACCCTCTCTAGTATTAGAGTGGGCCCCTCTGGCCGCACTAGTATGGTGGCCGATCCCTTGTTGAAATCCCCCCCTATCCTTAGTGTTTTTAGAGGTCAACCGGCCTCTCTGACTTTACCCACCACAGGGCCTTGCATCCTCTCTCCCTCTCCCTCCCCCATCTGTCTCTCCATAGCACTCTTGCCACCCCCTAACAGCCCCTAACCCGGTGTGGAGATAGCCGGCGGGATCATTCTATTACTTGATTCATCAATTCTCCGATATGGTAGAGATGACCATCGTTGCCTTCCGAGTGATCGCTCTCCCTCCAAAGTCCCCAACAAGTGGGGCCCCAAGGATCCTGGGACAGTCTGTAGAATACAATCTCTTTCGGTGTCTGCCGATGGAAGGGTCTGATATTTTTTAGGAGACACTTGCCCCTATTTGTGTATGTGTGGTTTTTCACCACTCCAGGCCCTCTACGCGAGATAATGGCTCGATGACCTTCTCTTTCCCCCTTAGTGTAGCCCCTAGGTCAGAGTGGGATCCTGAGTTAGTGGGACATCTCTACTATCTTCGCATCATCAACATCCTCACCCATTTTTGACCTCTGGCTAGATTGGAGTTTGGAGGATCAACCCATCAAGGCTAGGCTGGAGAGATGGTAGTCTCCAGTCTCAAGGTGCTGATCTTTGTTTTCATGCATACCTCTATTCTGGTACCTTTTCTCGCCTCTTACCAGATACCCGATGGAGTCCAAAGCATGCATATGTGCATGGTCATACAGAGTGGCATCACATGGAGGACAAGATTAGTGCCTACCTGGCGTGCCTTTGCCCCCACACAAATTTTAATTATTCCCCATCTAAGGCCTCGCCCAAGACTCTTTGAGTGGAGGGCAGTTCTGCTAGTGCCATCGCATCACACCGAGATTGATATGCGGATTGTTTCATGGAACATTTAGGGTTTAGGGGGCCTCGGTGCTTTCAAAGATGAGGCCTCCTATGAGGTGAGCTTCAGAGGGCTGTAGTGGGGGGACCCATAAACATTCATTTCTTCCAGGATCATCATCTCTCAAAGGGGCGCACCCGTAGATACGAGAAGATTCCTCAAGGGAGGAGTCTTACTTTCTAGTCCCCATCCTTTGGCCCTACAAGGACAGAGGGAGGGGTGTGTATTTTTGTCAGTGAGCCAATCCCTGCTACTTGTAGCAGGGATTGGCTCAGGAGTCATTGTCCTAAGGTAGGCACTATGGATTACCATTACTATTGGAGACGATAGTGTTGGCTTCCTCAACATCTATGCTCCAAACGCTCATGAATGTAGAGCCCTCTTCTGGAGGTTAGTATGGTAGGCCCTCCCTCTAGCTGGCTTTTGGTGCTTAGGTAGTGACTTTAACATGATTGAGGAAGCAGAGGACATAGTTGGAGGTGGCACGCCCATAGTTTCAAGAGCAGAGTACCTAGCTTGGGAGCAGATGATTCTTCCAGTTAGGGGACAAGACCCTTGGCATATTCTAGAGTTTGGGCATAGCCCTAGAGTGTTTGCTTCTCAAGATTAGATAGGAGCACCGGCCTACATTGCACACTATGTAATGCTCTTTTTCCTAGGGTCCAACCTAATCAACTTGGAAAGTTATTTGGACCAAATTATCTTGTCTAGAAAATTCTAATGGAGATTCTTCTATAACACAAGGAACTTTCATCAACATGCTTAGTTGTTGTTGGTTGGATATAATGGACACCCAACCAGTTTCCTTGTTGACTACTTTCTCTTGATCTCTTAGCACAACTTCCTTCTTGACTACTTTCAATGGATCTCTTAAGGCACTATTTACTTCTTTGGCTAATTTTCTTGCTAATCATTCATGGGTGCTTGGGCATTTTCCAAAACTTAAGTCTACCCATTAGTTAATCTACCACTAAATTTCCTTGCATGGAAAACCAATACATTAAGGTTTAAACCAAGGAAGACGTTGGGGGACATTTTTAGCCCAAGGGCTATTTTAGAGGGGTCTTTCATATTGTCAGGCTATTTCACCAAAAACTGTAAGAAAAAATCACCTAAGATTTTCTAGGTTTTAGTGGGTTTTAGAGACAAATTCACCAAAAGTACACTCACTAAACATTTCTACCATATAAGATAAAAAATTCCAAAGATTCTCCCAAGTTTCTTAATTTTTAGGTTCATATATAAAAACATTGACTGACCCATCTATATACATAAGGCCTTATGTAAAAGCCCCTAATGTCTTAGGTCTTATTACATAATGCATAAGCCTTAATGCATTTAGGCTTATGCATAATTTAAAGGCTCCTAATTTATTAGGTCTTTTGCATAATCCATAAGCCCTAATGCATTTGAGCTTATACATTATGCATAAGCATAAGCCCTTGCTCATTAAGACCTGTGAATTATGCATAGTACGTCTACGTGTAAGTTAATGCATGGGGATTGTGCATGAAGCATTTGCTTAATGTTTACATTATGCATTGTGTATAATGTAATAATATATGCATTACTATAATGCTAGTGCATTATGAATAAAGCATTAGCATAGGACATTATAACTAATGCAACATGCATCAACACTAATGCATCTTATACTGGGACTAATGCATAATACCATAAGAAATTAGGGCTTTAGTTATTAAGCCCTAATGATGAATAAGGGCTATTCCATTGGGTCTAATGCATTAGGCCCAATGTAATAGTGGTGATGTTTCTTTGAAATTAAATTTTAAAAATAGAAAATAGAAAATTAGTTTTTAAAATAAAATAAAAGGTCAAAGTTTATAGAATCTACCTTAAAATAGATGAAGATGAAAAGTTGCAAAACCACAAAAAATAGACAAAAAAATGCTGGTTTAATAACTTAAATTAAAGAAGAAATAAACCTTAACATAATACTAAAAATGAGAGATGTTTCACAAAATAAGAGAATGGGAAAAGAAAAAAATAAGGTAGAGAGCATGTAGATAGAGAGCTTAAACATAAGCGTAGAAAGAAAGCAAGAAGGAAACAAAAAAAACTAAAAAGAAACATAACAAAACAAAAGGTAAAACTATAAAAACAATGTATAAAATGTCATATTTTGTTGCATATGGCAACGTGGTTTAAAAAACCCAACATCACTATAAGCACCACACAACATCAGTTTAGAGACGCTAAAGTGGTGAAACATAAAGCGCCACTAAAGAGTTGAAAAAATGCACCACTAAGCCTACATTTTGTTATAATGTTAAGGAAGAATTTGACTAATTAAGAATAAGTGAATACCTTAGATGATATGAAAGTTTGAGTTGACTGAATGAATTTGGAATTCCTTATTTGGTCATTAATAATGCCACTAGCTTCATTTAGTTAGTGTCATTAGCATCAAAAAATCTATTAAATTATACATTGGTCAAGATAAGTTAGATTCCGATCGATGGCCATATTTTTCCATTGGGCAAGATAAGTTAGAGTCCATCTGAGGGCTAGATTTAGTCCTAATGGTACCATAATTAAAAGCTCAATTAAAGCATATTGATGTGAAGCTTACGTGAATCCTTATTGAGGGCTCAATTAGCATCTAGATCAAATAAAAATAAATGCAAAACTTTTGCCTAATCAATGCTTAATTAAATTAAATCATAAATTGGAATTAGAGATCAGAGTCTAGATGGGACCCTAAATGAGAATTAAATTAGCACAAATTTATGAGATTTTTTAGAGCTCAATTGGAATCTTAATTAGAGCCTTGATTAGGAACTCAGTGGGGGCTAAATTTCCAATTCTACTTGGGTCTAATAAATGGGCTTGATTGGGCTGAACTATTGGGCTAGTGAAATCTTTAGTTATTTTTCTTAAAATCAATCCCTGTAAGGAAAAGGCTTATGGAGTTTCCCCGGCTTTATTTCCATGTTTATACCTCTCTCACTAAATTGAACTTGATAGTTTGCACAAACATTGCAAAAGTGGTGGATTTGAGTCTACATAGATGATGGCAAACAAGTTTAGAGCACAAACTCTTATCCCTCCATTGATTTTGTTTAAATTGTGGATTGCATGTGGGGGGGAGATCATCTGATTCTGTAATCCACCTTATGAGCACATAGTCACTCTCTCTTTATGTACATAATTCTTCTTTTAGGAAAATGTAAATGTGTGCAAGAAAAATCATATAATTGCTTCATATTTGTTTAGGTATCTTTTGTTGGATTAAAAATTCAGTCTATATGTTACAAGGTTTATTACTTGCTATATTTTTAAACTTGGATTTCTATATAGAAATTTTATGCATTAGATTAAACAAAAAAAAATCTCCTTGAATTTACTAGCCTTTAAAACAAGGTTTCTCAATTTAAAAAAACATAATTACACATACATTCTTGAGCTAATATATTCTAGATCAAAAAGGTTTCCTCTTGATGAAAACTTCTCATTTGTTCAATAATTTCATCTTTTCTATATTGAGACTCCTTGTATTTTACATAAAAAACTATTTTTTTATAAGATGCAATATTTATTAAAATGATTTTCTCCATATGCATACCTAGTTTAGCAAATAGAACTTAAGTTCTTTAGGTACATATTGAACTATGCAATGTAAACAAGGAATAAAGTTTATTACTTTTAAAATAAAAAATAAATTCATTGAGATGTATATAAAAGGATTTGACATTTTGATTTAGGTTTCTTATGTGGGAAGGTTTCACACAAGTCCCCTTGTGGATCCCTCTCTCTCTCTCTCTCTCTCTCTCTCTCTCTCAAGAATCCATGCATGAGAAATTTGTTTTTCTTCACAAGATGCCCTTCAACCATGAAAAACAAGTTTGCATGCGAAAGCTACGTATGTTTGATGCCCAATTTCTATGCTCTTGAAAACATGTGAAAAAGACGTGGAAACACAAGAAAAGTTAAAAAGCACTCGTGTCCTAAAAAACTTCCAAACGTAAACTATACTAGATAAATAGTGTCATACACTCAGTTTCTCTTCTCTTTTTTCCCTTAAAGAATCCTACTTTGTATTAAGCTCACTTTACCATGCATATAGGTGTATGTCAACAAATACAAGGCACATGGATTTCTTAAGATTTCTCAATTCTTTAATCTTTTATTTATTCTTCCTGAAAGACTTTAATCTATCTTAGGATAAGACGTTGCTTAGGTGCATATTGCATCGATAGTGCCGCACGTGGGGTCGGGATACATTTCAAGCTCCCAAGCTTGTCATCTAACAGCCGCACTAGGTCATTCCCACCAGCAGCATTAATTTCCACGTTAGCATTCCCACCAGCATTTCCACATCAGTAATTAACATTTAACGTTATTTGCGACCGTCTCCAATAGCCGCACATCATCCCCTCCTTCACGATTTCTAGTTTCAGCTGGCCGCTCCTTAGAAATTACCCATCGTGGTAGTTGCAATAACCCATTACAAGCAACATGAAAAAGTCCCCTTCCCCCCCCCAACACCCACAAAATCATACCTTGTAGGCTTCAATTAACCACCATCATGAGGTCCTCTAGGCTCCACATATGCCTCCAGTTCATGCACCTACCAAATCCCCACCTACGGAGCTTGCCTACTCTTGTCTTTGATGATGAAAGTGAGCATGCCTCGACAACTCATTCCTCCGCCTTTAACTATTCCTCCGACAACTCACTCCTCTGCCTTTAACTATCCTCATTCATCTTTCATGTGGTAAAATGTTAATAGTTTAAGAAAATATCTCCCACAAGGCACCACTTTTGTTTCATACCTTGTCCATGTATTATTTATTGTGAAAATACAATCGTTGTATTACATGGTATGCAAGTGTTTCTAATGCACAAGGAGGACGATTTATGCAAATTTGTGTGGATTACATGGCCCTATCCAAGCTTATCGAACCCATTTTTGCTTCCTAGGTTTGGTAATGTTCTAATTATGCTAGAAAAAATGATTAGACTATTAGATCGAGACACTCACTTGGTGTTTCAAACCCTTTTGCACGGTCGTTTTATATATATGCTCAAAGAAAATATTTATCGTTTCAGTTTTAAGTTGCATTTGTACCAAAACTATGAAACATAGTAGTCAACTAGTAGTTAAACTATGAAACATAGTATGTGTAGCCCTATTTGGGCACCTATTTGTACATGTTTCCCTTCATTGCCCACTCACATGTGCAACAACCCCAATCACAATCAGCATTAAATACAATATAATAAACATTTTCTCCTAATGATTGACACTTAACCTTCGCCATAGCACTTGTGGAATTGAAGGCAAAATATGTTGAATATACATGATGTTATGAAGAGGTGTTGGAGTTATGTTAACATAAAGATCAGCATATTTGTGAAAGGCATCATTTTTTCTTTGCACACACATTAATTTCTCGTAACTCAAAATGTGTGTTTCCAAGAAGAATTTTAATCTTCAAAAAATAATACAAAGCATGGTCAAGCTTCGCTTGCATCAGAGTTCTCATTAGCACAAGCATGGTCAATGCATCATCACCCTCTTTTTCTTTTCCCCCAATTGGGAATTTGGGCAAGGCTCTAACCTCTTCCTTTCTTCTACGAACCTTCTTGAGAGACGGCCAGCCTCAAAGAATGGCTTCGCACGGGAAAGTGAATTCCCAAACCCATCATCTTGAGAGCCCATAACTCATGGGCTGGGTATGTCACCAACAAGGCCCTTGTTGATGCTTTGGATTGTTGCACAGACGCTTACATTTGGAGAGCCAAGCGCTTAGTTAATGCTAGAAGATCATTATCACCATTTGAAAACAACACACATGGGTTTAGTTCATTCATATGTTATGTATGGAGACGGTCGATCAAATAAAGCATCCACACATACCACAAATCAAGAGGGTTTCACTGACAATTTGTTGTATTTTTTGAGACAAATCCTCATCATATGATTGTGTGCCTATAGAAGAAGATAACATTAGGCACAATAGTTTAATCCCATGGTTCCACATATGAAAGTTAGATAATGTACTGTTGGTTTCGTCATTGCCAAGGCTAGAAGGTGAATTGGAATTACCCATGTCAGTAGCACTATCAATCCCCATTGACAAAACATGGCCTGGTGGAAAAATATAACAGTTTAACGATCGTACACCAATGTAAGACATCGAAAAAAAAATTTAAAAACACTCACGTGAAGTATTCAGGACTACTACGATACAATCTTATAGATCTACCAATCACATGTGTCGATTGTAGTATATTTTCCATCGACACCTTTGCTTGGTGCTTGCAAAGGTTTCCTCTCATCGCCCACTCACAAGAGCAGCATGCCCAATCACAATCAGCATTGTCTACCTTGTGCCATATTTCTCGCCTGCTTTGGCTCCTAATGAGGGCATGCTTGCACTCTTTATCTATGAACTTAACATCATCATCAGGAATGGCTTTTGCACGTTGCACTGAATTAGATACAACATTAATAATGTTGAAATTATTCTTGAAGCTTGCCTCTTTTAGCATGTCATGATACCAATAGTATGAGTGGCAAGGGCCAAGCAACTTCTGTAAAAGCTAGTCAACTTATCCACCATGTATTGTTTTGCGGCCAATTAAGAATCGAGTTTTAAGAACTCCATGATATGACTCAATGCTCCCATTCATCTCTTGGTTAGAATGAGGTGAATTCCTACTTGCTCAGATCCACATCCCTACAAAAAGAACACAAACACAGTGGTACATGAATATTTAATGTGGAACATTTCATTAGAACAACTTGAAGCATGATATATTACCTATGGAATTCATCCACTGCTCTTTGAAGTAATTGATGAATAATGCTCGGTCCTTGTATGTTTCCAAAAATGTCTCTAGAATTCCCATGGCTTCCTTCTCACTACTTGCTTGTGTGCCACATGTTTTGCTTTGCATGTTCATGATTGCTCCCAAAATGATCTAAACATTTCAACTCGTGTGGAAACATTTGACATTCTCTTGATCAAGTTTTTCAACCGTGATCGTCGAACATGCCAAAGACATAGGTAGACTAGTGTCCCAAACACCTCCCTGCACCAAATATGACATACGAAGAGCAAGTTGCATTACTTAAAATGTTTGTAATCACATGTTAAAGACACATGCTGCAACAGTGGAAAAACACATGTCCAAACTCACTTGATAGCTTGGATTTTCACTTGTGCATCATCCACCATAAAAGCATTAGGTTGCCCCAAGACTTATTGGCATCAAAAATATGGTTTCTCAAAGCAGTTAACCAAATTTTGATATCAACCATGGAGCAAGATGACGTGATGGCCCACACTACTGGAACACCATTTTGATGAGCATCGAATACCAATAACATATATAAATGGAACTACAACAAACACCAATTTGTTCATAGTAATTCCAAAATTTAAAGTATTATAAAATGCATTATTGGAATCCCAATGATGAGTACACACCTTGTACTTATTTGTTCCGAAAGTAGCGTCCATGGCAAATAAACTGTCATGACCATGGGTGTTCATCATGTGAAGTTGCCAACTAGTTTGGACTCCCAAAACAAATTGTTGTCCCTTGGATTCATCAAACAATTGATAGAAAAAAGTTTGACTCTTATTTGCCAATACTACCCAGTTGTGTACACTGCGTGCATCATCTTGATCAGTTTTGAGTCTGATACATTCCAACTTTCTTGCAACATAAAGGATGTCTCACAATGTAACAAAAGTATCCCAAGTTGCTCTCGAAGGTTCCCTTCCTTTTTTTGCACTGCTTTGCACCAAATGTATATGATGTTGTCACACTTGTTGGGGGTGAATCCTTTATGTAGCATGTCACAAATCCATGATCCCATTGTTGCGGATAGCCATGGAGAGAAACACAACCTTGTTGAGGTAGATCTTGTGTATTGCGAGCCATGGCATACATTACTCTTTGAATCGACATGTTGATATTGTATGTAATTCTTGAAAGCATTAGTACTCTTACCCAGCAGAAACCAGTCGGCCTTCTCTCTCACTTAAGCAATAATTCGCTTCCTCCAGGCTCCTAAGCAATCACACCACAGTAGCCTCATGAATAGCAGCTCCCCTCCTTAGACCTTCTGCTTCCCTCTTTGCTTTTTATTGCGCCACCCAATGGCCTGTCCTTAACCTCTGTGCTCAATCCCCTTTTCAGAATAATAAAAGATCTTGTTTCTACCTATTTTGGCCTAGAGAGAGGAAATGTTCTAGAGAGAGATAACTCAGTTTTTAGATATCTTTGGATGGAAAAATCTCCTTTCTTCCCCCAAAACATAAGTTAAAAAAGAATTTCCTAAGGTGCATTAGAAATAAATTATAATCTGCTCAAAAGGCCTTAGCCTAAAGTCCAGATTTTTTAATAATTTTGGATTAAGAATCTGAGGGACCAATTAGATTAATCCAAATGTAGGGAGGAGATAAATTAAATAAATAAAGAAAAAACCCCCAAAAATGAGTAAATACTCACATAAGATGAAGCGTGGACTAAGGACCAAGGGAAATAGTTAAAAAACTAATTTTTGACACCTCAAAATGGGGATTCCCCCTCATGAAGGAGGCGCCTTTTTTCTCATCATTGCTTTCCATTTTAAATCAATAAAATGAGATATTTCATCCTCTCTCCTAATAAAAGCCTAGTTCCAAAAAGTGAGGTGAACTCACCCAGAAATAGTCAAAAATTGACCAAATTGATCTGGAAAATTCTAGAATCAGTAATAAAGCATTCTAATCTAATCAATTTTTCACTTCTAAAGAGTAATCAATAGGAAAAGTTTAACTCATTTTATTTGTTACTCATTTTAGGATAAAGAAAGGCTGAAATTCTTTTCATCAAGGCTTATAATCCATAATCACATTAAAAAGCAAAGAATTCAGAAAACCATAGATTAGAATAAAAAAAAGTGGAATTATTAACTTACATAGAGTTTTGTGAGCTTTCCTTTGGTTTGAGGGATTGAGGGTTTTACTCTTGTTTGGATTAAGAGTGGCCACCAATTTTTTTAAGAGGATTTAGTAAAAAACAATTGAATTATCAAGTGAATTCAATGTTTTTGGCTCTAGGGAGGAGGAGTAGAGTAACAGTGCATAAACGCTATTAAGCTTTTACAAAGGGAGAGGCTTCTATTTATAGGAAAAAGTGAGCCTCAAACCAAGCAAATTGATTTTAGAATTTTCCAGATCAGTTTGGACAATTTTTGACTTTTGTTGGATCAGTTCAGCTTACTTTTTGGAACTAGACTTGAATTAGGAGAGAGGAGAGATGAAATATCTCATTTTATTGATTTAAAATAGAAAGTAATTTTTTGTAGAGGATTTAGTCAAAAATAATTGAATTATCAAGTGAATTCAATGTTTTTGGCTCTGGGGAGGAGTAGAGTAACAGTGCATAAACACTATTGAGCTTTTACAAAGGAGGAGGCTTCTATTTATAGGAAAAAGTGAGCCTCAAACCAAGCAAACTGATTCTAGATTTTCCAGATCAGTTTGGTCAGTTTTTGACTATTTTTGGGTCAGTTCAGCTTACTTTTTAGAACTAGACTTAAATTAGGAGAGATGAAATATCTCATTTTATTGATTTAAAATGGAAAGCAATTCTTTGTAGAGGATTTAGTCAAAAACAATTGAATTATCAAGTGAATTCAATGTTTTTGGCTTTGGGGGAGGAGTAGAGTAATAGTGCATAAACACTATTAAGCTTTTACAAAGGGGGAGGCTTCTATTTATTGGAAAAAGTGAGCCTCAAACCAAGGAAACTGATTCTAGATTTTTTCAGACCAGTTTGGTCAATTTTTGACTATTTTTGGGTCAGTTCAGCTTACTTTTTGGAACTAGACTTGAATTAGGAGAGAGGAGAGATGAAATGTCTCATTTTATTGATTTAAAATGGAAAGCAATGATGAGAAAAAAGGTGCCTCCTTCATGAGGGAAAATCCCCATTTTGAGGTGTCAAAATCAAATTTTTAACTATTTTCCTTGGTCCTTAGTCCACTCTTCATCTTATGTGAGTATTTACTCATTTTTGGGGGGTTTTTCTTTATTTCTTCAATTTATCTCCTCCCTACATTTGGATTAATCTAATTGGTCCCTCAGAACCTTAAACCAAAATTTTCAGAAAACTTGGACCCTTAGGCTAAGGCCTTTTGAGAGGAGATTATAATTTATTTCTAATGCACCTTAGGAAATTCTTTTTAAACTTCTATTTCGGGGGAATCTAGTTTAATAAGAAATGATATTTTTCTATCCAAAGATAGCTAAAAACTGAGTTACCTGTCTCTAGAACATTTTCTCTCTCTAGGCCAAAACAAGTAGAAACAAGATCTTTTATTATTTTGAAAAGGGGATTGATTACAGGGGAAGAAACTGGACATCTTGAGGGGCTGGGGAGAGAAATCTTACATTCTCTCCCCCTTGATAAATGCGAGATGTCCTCATCTCGCAGGTGGAGTATGATCTCTTTCATCTTCTTCATCTTCTTCTTCTTCAATGACTTCTAGCGTTACTGCCTTGAAAGTGGACGGTCGATTTGGAAATATCTTTCTTTGCCTTCCCCTATTCTGAGGCGAAGGTTTGCAGGTTGGTTAGAGGGTCTACATCTAACGGTCGATTTGGAAATATCTCTCTTTGCCTTCCTCTATTCTGAGGCCGGGTGTGTTAGAGGGTCTACCTCTTTACCTTCCCCTATTCTGAGGTGGAGGTCTACGGGTTGGTTAGAGAGTCTACCTCTGGGATTTTCTTGATTTTGGCGAAAAGAAACATGATTACTCTGGAAGAAAGGAGCTGGAGTCTGGAATCTTGATCCCTAATTTTCCTACCCCGAAAACCTTGATCCAAAAGGTGTTGGGCAATCCATACTGTGACGTCCTAATCCTTTACAGTTACAGCATTTGACTCCCTTGTTCAAGGGTGGAACTTCTGAAGTTGAATTCCAAGGGATTGAGTTTCGAAAAAAGGACATTTCTTCCATTCTGGAACTTCCTATATCTTGGGCTTGACCCTGATATCTTTTAGGCAGTGGAAGGTTGGAATCACCTTATGGAATTAAAAAGCTTTTGAAAGGTGATGGTGCTGGCTTCAATGGGACTTTGACATCAAAGGCCTTGGTGAAATCCTTCGCCATCCGCACTACTTCAGCCATGGAAATGGGCTTGGCATTCTTCACCAGGATATTCAAAGGTTCATTCAGTCCTCGAATGAACCTGGCCATCAGCTGTTCTTCATCTAGCGGTGGCAAGAATTTGAGGAGGAGAGCGAACACTTGGTGATATAATTCAATAGTTATGCTCCCCTGGGTAAACTCTAAAAATTCGTTCATCTTTGTTTCCAAAAAGCCGGGAGGACAGAACCTCGTCCTTAGGTAATTTTTGAGATCATTCCATGTCTGGGTATTCTGATCTAGATGGTTTGTCTCGCAATGATTTCTCC
The DNA here is from genome assembly GCF_041138505.1 of Cibotium barometz. Taxonomy (NCBI): domain Eukaryota; kingdom Viridiplantae; phylum Streptophyta; class Polypodiopsida; order Cyatheales; family Cibotiaceae; genus Cibotium; species Cibotium barometz. Next base: position 29,402,721 of record NC_141096.1, on the reverse strand, counting down.
ATGCCACTCTGGCTGTTTCTACTATCTTCAGTCTTGCAAGAGCCATTTGGTCTTCTCATTGTGCCCCGTGACATCAAAGTACTCTTCCATTGCTTCCATCCACTTTTCCACCACAGCCTCACCGAAGTTTTTTCCTTCACCCTTGAAAGGTCCAGACTGCGATCTATGAAGAGTTTTACAAACATCCAAGTCAAGCTCTTCCTCGTCGAGTTGGGGGTTATCATTTCTACCACGACGACCTCGATCCATGCTCATATCAATCCGAAAATTCTTGTTAAGTCCCTTTATTTATGATTCAAATTCGATTTTAGATTCAACTAATACTGGGGTTCTTTAGATTGGTTAGTTCCTCACAGAATCATGGGATAAAGATAATCATATAGAACTCATTATCGGATAACAATTCATTCAGAACATCTCATTCATATCTTTAACACAGTAATGGTCCATTAGACCAAAATTTCTATCTGAACAGTCCTCCATGGGGATTTCAATTATACAGATTTTTTTATTTGTCATCCCTTAACTTGATCCACTGGGTCAAGTGTTAACAGTAGCAATTTGTCAGCACAAAATCCACTAATCTCATAGTGATTTGCTGAAGTCATTATCGTCATTCCAGTTATGAACATCATCATAGGGACTCTTCCCATTCATCCTCATTGTCGTTTTGTTCAGCTTATTACATTTCAACCAAAATTCAGGAATCATCATTTTTCAATTAGAATCCAAATCAACTCATCAATTCTCAACCAGAATTTTTAAATCATATCAACCACATTCCAATTCAGTATCTCGATAGCACTTTTGCTTATAATTTCAAGATCTTAGATTTACTCGTATGTACTGCCAGTAAAGAGGTGCAGTTATACCCTCGGTATATAGGGGTAGTCATGATCCTTGGAATTATAAGGTAAATACCATCATGTCTAGGTCTAAGCAAGTTAAGGATTCCATATAATTGCGGTACTTCCATCTGAAGACCCAATTACCAATTTATGAATTTCAGTCTGAATAACAACTTGTATGAATTTATCACACAATTTCAACCTTTTACTACTACTTTATCAATTTTTGACATTTTTGGCTTCTCAATTGATCTAGTTTAGCCAAATTTGCTATGATACCAGCTGTAGGGTCCCTGTCTCCACCACTATGCAACGAATTCAGAGCCACTAACAGCGGAAGTAGCACTTATTGCGTGGGCCAGGGTCCCTCACTCGGGGCCTCGTCTAGAGATATCCGGATAAGAGACTAATCCATCGGTTTTTCCAAAACCGACGAACTCGAAAAAACTTCCCATTGCCCGGAAAGCACGGGTGATTCCTCCAGGATAAATTTTCTCTACCGTAGTCAAAAAGTCTTAACTAACTAAACTGATCTGACCGAACCCGTAAGTCCCATAGTCAGATTAGGGAAAGATTGCACTTGGATCATAGAGACCAACGCTTTTTTCCTCATTGAGAGGCACAGCCATTGATTCTTTTCCATATAACAATTTTTGTCCAGGATTTACTTCATCTATCGTACCATAACAGAATTGAGGTCTTAATTTAATTTAGGGATCCATCAGTCCATCCTAACCCCATCTAGTCCCATGGGTTAGCCAACCACGCCCCCAACCAACCACCTAACCACTGTAGTGATGGGATCCAATTAAGAATTTGGTTAGGTTTTGTCCCGGGTACTAGGGAAAAGAGTTCCTAGGCCCCCTAGCCGGATATTGATGCAAACTTAAAACTAGTCACACCACTTACACACCCAATATGAAATTGCCTTTTTCACAGAATCAGCTATCTTTAAAACAATCATTTAATAAAACTATAGTATCACTGGTCATAATCCTCAAAATCTCTGGTTGAGTCTTTATTTCCAATCATTCTTTTATCGGTATATCTATGGAATCATAGATTAGGCAACCAGAACGCTCACCAGCTGTCCACTCAGGGGCCTTTTTTTAATAGTTCCTAGCTCATAGTAACCGACAATATATTCACATATCAAAAATGGAATCTCCGTTTCCAACGGATCCATATAAAAGAGCCATGGTTTCATCCATTGAGGACCAACAAGGTCAATCAACTAGATCCATGCCGAATTCAGAAAACAACTCTCACTCATTGTTCCAATATCTTCCACAATGCACGTGTGGGTATCTTTGGTGACCTAGAGCCGAAGCACCGTATGGTGAGCACCCTCTAGGATCCTTTCGCAAGTCAGCTATCGCTTCACTCATAGGCCGCTTCCTTGGTCCCTCATCCACCGTACCAAAAGCTCATCATTTTAATCGAACCGAGGGTGGTCAAGACCTCGGTCAACCTTGCTACGCGAGACATCCTCCATTGACTCTCTGTCAGCTGTTGCAACTTGATCAGATTAGGTCTCCACCATCTCATTCACAAGACGGTCAAAATGCTTCCCCAACATTCTTGACACAAAACAGTCATTAAAAAAAAACAAGTTATAAATACAGTTTCTATAGCGAACTCTCGTCTTTCCACATTGTTCCACATCATTTCTCATTTATTTCATCTGTATTCCCTTTCTCATCACATCATAATCATTTACATCACAATTCACATGACACCACATCAATTCTCATCCATCACATTCAATTATATCACATCCATTTACACCCATCATATCTCATTCATTCATATCCATCACATTCGTTCATTCATACCACCACATACATTCTATCCACATTATATCACATCACTTCTGTCCACACCATACACATCCATCCAATCGTTCACCTGTACGACTACCCACATCTATTCATACATTTATATCTATCACTTCACATCCACATATATTCATGTCACATCACCTCATTTTTCATCACATCACATTCCTTCGCATATACACAAACACATACACATCCACATCACATTCTTTTACATACATTCACATCCATTCTTTCACATACATCCACTCACATCCCATATCATTCATTTACATCCTGATTCACATGACATCACCTCACGTCTCTTCACCCCTATTCACATCACATCCATCCATCCATTCATGCACATCTTTCTGATTCACATCACACATCTCATCACATCTATTCACCTCACATCTCATCACCTCTATTCTCATCACATCTATCCATCCCTTCATTCACATTTATCTGATTCACATCACACATCTCATCACATCTATTTACCTCACATCTCATCACCTCTATTCACATCACATCTATGCATCCCTTCATTCACATCTATCTGATTCACATCACATGTCTTCACATCTATTTCCCTTCATTCACATCTATCTCATTCTCATCACACATCTCTTCACATCTATTTACCTCACATCTCATCACATCTATTCATCCCTTCATTCACATCTATCTGATTCACATTACACATCTTATCACTTCTATTTACCTCACATCTTTTTTTCTTCCTGAATTGTCTTTCTTGAAAAGGGGGTGATATTTCAAATACTAATTTACAGAATTTCATTCATTGAATATTCACTTAGCTGATTTCTAAATACGAATTTCGATGAGGAATAAATTAATCATTTATCTAAATATTTCGACTTCGATAGATTTGGTGAATTTTCTCTTTACAAACCGAGTGATTATGAAACGATAGAATTTTCTCTCTCAGCGTATTTACTTATTCATTCATCAAATATTGATGGAAATTAAACATAGAATTAAAGAAAATCTAATTTTGATAGAAAAATTCTTTATGCATCTATTTATGCATAAAATCAATTTAATAGGAATAACACTTTTTAAAATAAAAAGATTTTCAATATGCATCTTTCTATGCATAGAAATCGAATCTGATGAAAATGACACTTTTATAATAAAAATATTTCTATTATGCATCTTTCTATGCATAGAATTTGAATCTGATGAAAATGACACTTTTACAATAAAAATATTTCTATTATGCATCTTTCCATGCATAGAATTTGAATCTAATGAAAATAACACTTTTATAATAAAAAATATCCAATATGCATCTTTCTCTGCATAGAAATTGAATCTAATAAAAATAATACTTTTATAATAAAAAAATATCCAATATGCATCTTTCTATGCATAGAAATTGAATCTAATGAAAATAACACTTTTATAATAAAGAAATATCCAATATGCATCTTTCTATGCATAGAAATTGAATCTAATGAAAATAACACATAAGAAAATATCCTTGGGTCAGTTCAGCTTACTTTTTGGAACTAGACTTGAATTAGGAGAGAGGAGAGATGAAATATCTCATTTTATTGATTTAAAATGAAAAGCAATGATGAGAAAAAAGGCACCTCCTTCATGAGGGGGAATCTTCATTTTCAGGTGTCACTCTTTTCCTTGGTCCTTAGTCCACTCTTCATCTTATGTGAGTATTTACTCATTTTTTTGGGGGGGGGGGTTTCTTTATTTTTTCAATTTATCTCCTCCCTACATTTGGATTAATCTAATTGGTCCCTCAGAACCTTAAACCAAAATTTTCAGAAAATCTGGATCCTTAGGCCAGGGCCTTTTGAGCACATTATCATTTATTTCTAATGCACCTTAGGAAATTCTTTTTAAACTTCTGTTTTGGGGGAATCTAGTTTAATAAGAAAGGATATTTTTTCATCCAAAGATAGCTAAAAAATGAGTTACCTCTCTCTAGAATATTTTCTCTCTCTAGGCCAAAACAGGTAAAAATAAGATCTTTTCTTATTCTGAAAAGGGGATTGATTACAGGGGAAGAAACTAGACATCTTGAGGGGTTAGGGAGGAATCTTACATTCTCTCTCACTTGAAAAACACAATTACTTCCAGCGTTACTGCCTTGGAAGTGGACGGTCGATTTGGAAATATCTCTCTTTGCCTTCCCCTATTCTAAGGCAGAGGTCTTGCATTACTTTAGATTGAGACTGCGGGTTGGCTAGAGGGTCTACCTCTGGGATTTTCTTGATTTTGGTGGAAAGAAACCTGATTACTCTAGAAGGAAGGAGCTAGAGTCGAGAATCTTGATCCCCGATTTACCTGCCCCCCGAAAACCTTGATCCAAAAGGTGTTGGGCAATCCATACTATGACGTCCTAATCCTTGACAGTTATAGCATTTTACTCCCTTGTTCAAGGGTGGAACTTTTGAAGTTGAATTCCAGGGGATTGAGTTTTGGGAAAAGGACATTTCTTCCATTCTGAAACTTCCTATATCGTGGGCTTGACCCTGATATCTTTTAGGCGGCGGAAGGTTAGAATCACCTTCTAGAATTAAAAACCTTTTGAAAGGTGACGGTGCTGGCTTTGGTGGCAGGACTTTGACATCAAAGGACTTGGTGAAATCCTTCGCCATCCGCATTGCTTCAGCCATGGAAATTGGCTTAGCATTCTTCACCAGGATATTCAAAGGTTCGTTTAGTCCCCGAATGAACCTGGCCATCAGCTGTTCTTCATCCAGCGGTGGTGAGAATTTGAGGAGGAGAGCGAACGCTTGGTAATATAATTCAATAGTTCTACTCCCCTGGGTTAACTCTAAAAATTCATTCATCTTTGTTTTCAACATTAGGGGAAGGTTGAGGTCTATAGGGGCCCTTTAAGATGCCATGTGATTAAAAGGTTATTAAGGAAAAGGGCCAATCATGTGATGCCATGTATACAAAAATGTTGGGTGATTAAAGTGATTTGTTGAAGTCATTATCATCATTCAAGTTATGAACATCATCGGGACTCTTTCCATTCATCCTCATAGTGATTTGTTGAAGTCATTATCGTCATTCAAGTTATGAACATCATCATCGGGACTCTTCCCATTCATCGTCATTGTGGTTTTGTTCAGTTTATTACAAAATTCAAGAATCATCATTTTTCAATCAGAATCCAAATCAACTCATAAGTTCTCAACCAGAATTTTAAAATCATATCAACCACATTCAAATTCATCATCTCGATAGCAATTCTGCTTATAATTTCAAGATCTTAGATTTACTCATATATACTGCCACTAAAGAGGTTTAGTTATACCCTCGGTATATAGGGGTAGTCACGGTCTTAGAATTATAAGGTAAATACCATCATGTCTAGGCCTCAAGAAAGTTAGGGATTCCATATAATTGCGGTACTTCCATCTGAAGACCCAATTACCAATTTATGAATTTCAGTCTGAATAACAATTTGTATGAATTTATCACACAATTTCAACCTTTTACTGTTACTTCATCAATTTTTGACATTTTTAGCTTCTCAATTGATCCAGTTTAGCCAAATTTGCTATGATACCAGCTGTAGGGTCCCTGTCCCCACCATTGCATAACAAATTCAGGGCCGCTAGCAGCGGAAGTAGCACTTCTTGCGCGGGCCAAGGTCCCTCACTCAGGGCCTCGCCCACGGATATCCGGATAAGAGACTAATCCATTGGTTCTTCTGAAATTGACGAACTCAAAAAAACTTCCCATTGCCCGGAAAGCACGGGTGATTCCTCCAGGATAAATTTTCTCTAACGTAGTCAAAAAGTCTTAACTAACTGAACTGATGTGACCAAACCCGTAAGTCCCATAGTCAGATCAGGGAAAGATTGCACTTGGATCATAGAGACCAATGCTTTTTTCCTCATTGAGAGGCACAGCCGGTGATTCTTTTCCATAGAACAATTTTTGTCCATGATTTACTTCATCTATCATACCATAACTAAATTGAGTCTTAATTTAGGGGTCCATCAGTCCAGCCCATCCAGTCCCATGGGTTAGCCAACCACCCAACTACTGTAGTCATGGGATTCAATTAAGAATTTGGTTAGGTTGTACCAGGGAGTTCTCGGGCCCCCTAGCTAGATATTCATGCAAACTTAAAACTAGTCACACCACTTACACACCCAATATGAAATTGCCTTTTTCACAGAATCAGTTGTCTTTAAAACAATCATTTAACGAAACCATAGTATGAGTGGTCATAATCCTCAAAATCTCTGATTGAATTTTTATTTCCAATCATTCAATCATTCCTTCATCAGTATATCTATGGCATCATAGGCAACTAGAACGCTCACCACCTGTCCACTCAGGGACCTTTTCGATAGTTCCTAGCTCATAGAGTAATGGGCAATATATTCACATATCAAAAATGGAATCTCCGTTAAACATCAACCAACGGATCCATATAAAAGAGCCATGGACTCATCCATTGAGGACCAGCAAGGTCAATCAACTAGATCCATGCCGAATTCAAAAAACAACTCTTACTCCTTGTTCCAATATCTTCCACAACGCATGTGTGGGTATCTTTGGCAACCCGGAGCCCAAGCACCGTATGGTGAGCACGCTCTAGCATTCTTCGCAGGTCACCTAGCGCTTCACTCATAGGCCGCTTCCTTGGTCCCTCATCCACCGTACCAGAAGTTCACCATTTTAATTGAACCGAGGCTGGTCAAGACTTTAACCGGCCTTGCTATGCGAGAGGTCCTCCATTGACTCTCCGTCCCTCAGCTTTTGCAACTTGATCAGATTAGGTCTCCACCACCTCATTCACAAGACGGTCAAAATGCTTCCCCAACATTCTAGACATAAAATAGTCATTAAAAAAAACAGGTTATAAATACAGTTTCTATAGCAAACTCTCGTCTTTCCACTTTGTTTCACATCATTTCTCATTTATTTCATCAGTATTCTCTTTCTCATCACATCATAATCATTCACATCACAATTCACATGACACCACATCAATTCTCGTCCATCACATTCAATTACAACACATTCATTTACACCCATCACATCTCATTCATTCATATCCATCACATTCGTTCATTCATACTACCACATGTAACATTCTCATAACCATCCCATCACATACATTCTATCCACATTATATCACATCACTTCTGTCCATACCATATCTCATTCTATCCACATTATATCACATCACTTCTATCCACACCATATCTCATTCATACACATCCATCCAATCGTTCATCTCTACGACTACCCACATCTATTCATACATTAATATCTATCACTTCACATCCACATATATTCATGTCACATCACATCATTTTTCATCACATCACATTCCTTCGCATACACATACACATCCACATCACATTCTTTTACATACATTCACATCCATTCTTTCACATACATCCACTCACATCCCATATCATTCATTTACATCCTGATTCACATGACATCACATCTATTCACCTCACATCTCTTCACCCCTATTCACATCACATCCATCCATTCATGCACATCTATCTGATTCACATCACACATCTCATGTGAGATCCCTCTGTCCCCTCCGCGTGCCAGACTCCGCGTAGCTGAACAGTGGAAGCAGCGCCCTTCATGCGCGGGGCAGGGTTTCTCACTCGGGGCCTCACCCTCGAATGTCCGGGCACGAGACTAGGCTGGTGGTCACTCCAAAAACCGAAACCGAGAACAATTCCCATGCCCAAAAAGCGGGGACGATTCCACCTTTATGAAATTTTTTAAACGAATTTTTCTAACGTGAACAATTCTATGCTATCCTTCAACTGAATAAATCAGATAGAAGGAAACTATCACTGATATAATTTGATCATTTTAGTAAATTCAACGCTTTTTTCTTGATCAAGGTCATGCATAGCCGTTGATCCACTTATTTGAAAAATTTATCAGGGAATTGTCTAACTATTCGAATCTTAGTGTAATTCTAAGATTTTTCAATTGGATTATTAAAACTCCACTGATTCCAGCCTAACCCCATCCGGCCCATGGGTTAGCCACCACCCTACCACCACTGGAATCGGTGGAACCAAACAAGTACTCACCCACCCATAATTGAAATGCATTTCTCAACTTTAGCTTTAGAAAACAGATACGCACACACTCCTCTTTATTAAAACTTTAATATAAATAATCCTTGATAAACAATTTACGGGTTATACATGTCATACTTTAAAATTTCCATTGAGTCTTTGTTTCTCAACAAAACAGTATCACTCTGGACTCTCCATTGAGACCAGCGAGTCAACAACGAGATCCAGTGATGATAGATTACAAAAAACATAGGTCCATCATATAATATCTTCCTCGACATATGCATGGATGTCCTCGGCATCGCGAGCCCGTGCATCGCCTGGTCAGAACCCTCCAGGATCCTCCTTAGGTGTCCGAGCACTTCACTCACAAGGATCGCTTCATCGGCCCTCGTCCATCGTACCGGAAGCGCACCATTTTAACCATACCGAGCCTGGTCAAGACCTCGGCAGGTTTTGCCACGTGAGCTGTCCCTCGAACACTCCTCGCCAACTGTTGCAACCGAACTTCCCTTAGATAAACATATATGCCAAATGCTCCCTCCAGCATTCTGGCGTAAGACAGTCTTTTAAGAAGGCAGGGTTTCTATGCAAGTTTACAGTTTTGATTTTCGTTTGAATACCATGAGTATATCGTAAATCTGTATCTCAATACTTCTAGATCCAGTTTTCAATTCTAAACAGAATTTCTCGAATTCTGTTAATTCGATCCTGAGATCAGAATCACAAGTCTTAACTTAGTTTCAGATTTTTAAGTACATTTTCCCTGAACTAGGCACATCGTCATTGATTGAATTGACGAAGGATTTAGGTCTTGGTCAATAGTTTGAATCAGAGTTTAGATTTGAAAAAGGTTTTCCTAAAATTATCTTTCTCGAAAGGTACTATCTCCATTTCTCTTTTTCTAAAATTTCTTTCGACAGATATTTGTTTACAGATTTTAAAAATATGAATATCTTGAGGAATATTTATTTACCTCAATCTCTTGATAAAAAATTTATCTTTTATGCATATTTCTATGCATTAAATCAAATATGATAAAAGTAACACTTTTATAATAAAATTTATCTTTTATGCATACTTCTATGCATTAGAATCAAATATAATAAAAGTAACACTTTCATAATAAAAATTTATCTTTTATGCATGCTTCTATGCATTAAAATAAAAAATGATAAACGTAACACTTTTGATATAAAAATTTATCCTTTATGCATACTTCTATGCATGAAAATAAAAATTGATAAAAGTAACACTTTTGATATAAAAATTTATCCTTTATGCATACACTATAAGACAATGCTGCCATACATGCGTTTCATACACGCGATAAATTACGGGCACGCGCATGTGTTTGAATAGTATCGGGCACGTGTATTTTGGCATTTAAATTCACGTGTATATTGGCATCTATCAGCGTGTGTATAAGCGCAATACACGCTCTATTAAGAAAAACTGAATTCCTTTAAAAACTATTTTCTTTAAACCATCTCATAGTACATTACAGTATATATCATTACACAATCCCACTACATGCATTTACAACAATGAAATATATTCAAAAATAAATCATGAGATGATAATTAAAAGACAACACATACAATAGAAATGTCATCAATTTAGAACGATACAGTGACGGATTGGTTAGGGTTCGCATCTTCAATAAGATCCATCCTTGCCAAACGATCAACATCAATATCCATTTGATCAATTTGTAAGGCTACGATTAAAGTTATTCCACTATCGATATTCTGTCCATTGATAATGGTATTGATGTCCTGATCATCCTCATCAACATCACCATCATCCTCAATGGTAGGGTCATTCTCATGATCATGAGATATGGCACGCTCATCCTCATTATCATGATCATCTCTTATTTCTTGATCATCGATCACAACATCTTCATTGGCCTGTTCGACATCATCTTCATTGCATCTTGTTACATCCTCCATATGCTCCATATCAGTGAATGTATTATACATCACTTTGGAAGGTGGTGCAATAGGGATGACGTACCACCATTTAATGTCATGCACCATTGGTAGATAGAAAACCTACTCAAATACACATACTGCAGTAATTAATTAGCATATCAAAAGTCAAGGGGTACGCGAGCTTAGATATATTAGTTGACTTGTGAGAATGGTTCGCGGAAAAATCTCCTCTACCAAACAAACCACCTCCACTGCCATAACACGCGCATCATCCAACGTGGCTGGATCAATTACTTTGGAACTAACATATCTGAAAAATAAATAAATAGTACGTTATACATCATGCACGTTCATTTTGCAAGGTATAATGAAGGGTGATCTGACATGGGTTTTACATGCCTCACAAGCTCGCCCATTTTATAAATACATTTTTTCAAACTCTTATTTGCACAATGGTTGATGCTAGTAGGTAGTATGAACTGCGCACATAAGAGCACATGTATGTATGGTTTATGGCATTACAAAATTTAATTTCAACGTACAAGACTTGGAAAACACTTACTTGGAGCATCTTGTGCCAATCGTGGGACTTCAACCCATATAGTTGCTCAACGCCTCTTTTCTTAGTGGTTGTAAAGGCTCCCTTCAATGATCTCATGCATCCAGTGGGAGTACGCAAAGTGGTGATGGCCTGCTTTACCTGCTTCTCCTCTTTCTTTGATATAATCCATGGTGCAGCGGAAGACGAACGTGCCCACCCTCCTCTCGTGGCCAAGCTTGACGCATACGTCTTGCGACCCGCAAGTCCTCACGTACGCTAACATTGTCTTGTTTACCAATAACATGTTCCCAAATACCAGATCCCACATTCTTGAAGATGTGCATGGGATCAAGAAGATGGTTGATCTTAAGATGGGTCCAATATGGTAGCCGAAAAAAATGGAGTACCTACACAAGGGATTGCTCTATGTGACCTTTAATCCAATTAGAGACCACAAAACAAGATTGAAAAATATTACTATACCTGTTCATGCCATCTAGAGGAAGAATATTTGTAGACTCCCAAATACGCTTCCAATCTTTTGCACGAAGTGTTTGTGGAGGAATGTTACTCTTACTAGCAACATATTTCGGATGATCTGAGGGGAGAAATCGATGATGATTATCGAATATGGTCTTACACAAACCATCAGCATACTCATGTACTAATGAAGGGCCACAAACAGGACATGCATGTTTACTCGATGTTTTCAAACCTGTTAAAATATAAATAAAAGTTAGAATAATAAAGTCAATATCTATAATTAATATAGCGAATAGTATTAGGGTAGGGAGGTAATTAGAATTCTTACCAGAACAATCGTTGTATCCTGGAAAGTCATGCATTGTCCACATCAACACTGCTTTTAAGTCGAAGTGTCGAGAGGAGGGAGGCCTACTAATGTCCCCACCACTGCAACACCTCTCCATAGTTTCTCCAACTCATTAATCAACGGTTCGAGATAAACATCCATATGCTTGACTTTATGTTTCCCTAGAATTAGAAGGGATAACATAAGATGTCCCTTCTTGATCGCCATTGATGGTGGAAGGTTGTAATTCACCAACACAACTGGCCACACACTGTATGCGGTGCTTTTGAAACCAAATGGATTCACTCCATCCATACCTAGGCCAAGTCTCAAGTTTCTGGGCTCTGTTTTAAAGCTGGGCCACTCATCTTCAATATGCTTCCAAGCAGGAGTGTCTGCGGGAATTCTCCACATGCCATTATCCGATCGATGTGAGGAAGGCCATGACATGATCTCTTCTATGGATTTACACTTGAACATGTGTTTGATGCGAGGAATTATAGGAAAGTGTCGCAAGACTTTACGAGGTACATCAAAACTCTTCACATCTGTTCTATACCTTGCTTCACCACAAGTGGGACAATGTCGAGCCTCCTTATACGTCCCACGAAAGAGAATGCAATCATTGACGCATGCATGTATGCGATCATAATCCAATCCTCCAAGAGATGTCACATAGTGCCTCGCTATGTCTCTTGAGGTGGGTAGTCTATTTCCCTTTCGAAAGCATGTTTGATAATAGCCTGCATCCAATATCATCAATTAGTCCTAAATCCTAAACCTTAAACCACTAATTCAAATTTGCAAGTTAGAATGCTTACTTCAATAATGCGTCAAGACTTGCATTGTTCCATCCATAAACTGTTTGTATATTGAGTATTTCAAGTGAAGCACGTAAAATAGAGAATGTGCACCCTTCAAAAACCGGTGTTGACGATGAAGCCTTGTAAAGATGCTCTTGTTCCATATCATCGTCGTCCATACCTTTGGATCATCCTTAAAAAGATTTCGCACCATATCATCAAACACTTCCTCTTCCACAACTTCGTGGGGTGCAGGGCTATTGTCATCTAAATCCCACTCATCTCTGACAATAGATCTCGAAGCTCTAGCATCATCTCGTCGACGCTTTGTGTGCTCTCACCGCGCGTAGGGCACCATGTTAGGGTGTGGTACCTCTAAACATGTTTGATTCCATTCTCCATACATGGAGATGTGATTCAAGGTAATTCGACGTGCTCATACAATGCATCCTTGACATCGATTACACATACACTTGATCCTTTGTCCCAACCACACATCGCGATTACGATGACGCATTGTCTCATCTTCACCAGAACTGCTTGAGGAGGTTGATGACATCCTATGTACAAACCAGAAAACATAAAATCATAATTTGTTTTTAATGAAAGTATAAAAATCGCGTGTATTAACGCGGCTACGTCCTAAAAATCGCGTGTATTAACGCGGCTATATCCTAAAAATCATGTGTATTAACGCGGCTACTTCCTGAAAATCGTGTGTATAAACGCGGCTAGATCCTAAAAATTGAGTGTATAAACGCGGCTAATTTATCACAAACGCAAAAATACACGCGTTTCTACACGCGACGACCTGTTTAAACTAAAAATAACCCGCCTTCCCCAAATAAACATTTTGAACTAACATATCTGCTCTCTTTCGTTTTTGCCTCTTCCAACAGACACTAAACCTAAGTGCAAGGAGCAGACAAGGAGCACACACGGGTGAAAGAAACCGACCAAAAAAGAAGACTCACTTTTTCAGAGGTGAGTCAGTTTGTCCTTTGCCTTGTCTCTTTCCTCAGATTTGTCCTCAAATTTGTTTAAGCTATTTTCTCTTTGATTTTTGGGTTTGTCTTCGTCCTTCTTCTTATCTGGTTGCCATCTGGTGAATGATTCTGACAGGGGCGACAATGGGCCTTTTATAAGGACACATTGTCGGAGGTCGATTGCTTTCAAAAAAAAAATTTACGCAGGTCGCGTGTAAAAACGCATGTATGTCTGTGTGTATCCTGTCTGCACAGACTGTTCATGCGCATATACACGTGTTTCTGGACGGGTGTATACACGCATTTCCAGACGGGTGTATACACGAGTTTCTAGACGGGTGTATACACGCGTTTCTGTATGGGTGTATACACAAGACTGTGTTTCCTGTTTCTATGGTTTGCAGGCTGATAGGTGGCTTGGATGATGATATTTGTGTGAGTCAAGAGACATCCCATGATGTACATGAGGATTATTTTTGCAGATTCTTTATGGATATTCCAGGTTCTTCATCCGATCCATTTGCATACAGTAATTGGCTGATGGAGATGCTAAATCATTTCGGGTGCCATCCTGGTCTAGTTGAGCTTACAAAGTACATGTATGCCCATCCCCCTCCTTCCATGCCTGGTGTCTATACCCCTACCGCGAGTATCCAAGGCACTCCACTGTCGTCTATGCCTACGAGTCGGATGAGACGGCATGCAGCTTCTCCTCTTCCACGCCCACCGAGGAGACATACCTCGTCCCTCACGCACACCCTCCCAAGCACCGTCACGTCAGGGCTCACAGCCAGTGTCACGTAGACAATCCCCCAGTCGTGACTCCACCCACAGCAGTAGGAAGAGTGGGAGTGGAGGATGCGGTGGGTGCTTTGGTGGGGGAGGTAGTAGGGCACGTGGTGAGAGAGGAGATAGAGGGAGAAGAGTTAGAGGAGACAGTTCGGAAGAGGAGGAGATGAGAGAGGTGGATGGAGTGATCTGCTATGATGTGACGGATAGGGGCGGGATAGTGATGGATGCGAGGGGGAAAGAGGTAATGGAGTACATGCGTGGGGTAGTATCAAACTTGTATAGAAATTGTTTTATTAAATTTAAAGATCAAAATAGCCGATTAGTTGGGGAGGTGATAGAGGCTGTACATAGTCGGTACCCCAATCCCCCACATGCTACATTCTCCGATGTATGGGGAAGGACGCGAATAAAGGAGATCTTAAGTAATAAAAGATCTCACCTTAAAAAACTCGTATGGGCTAAATGTAGCTGCGGGTGGCTATCCTGCCAAAAAACCTGCCACTTTGCACAAACGCGAGTGGAAGGAGGCAAAGAAACGAGCAGAGGGTGGCGTGAAGAGCAGGCAGCATGTGGAGGCACGACGGATCCAGATGGAGACCATTGGATCTTCGCATTTCAGATCTGGCGGCGTCGAGTCATGGGAGGCAGAGTTCGTAAGTATCTTGCCACTTTATTTGATTGTTTACTTAATTCATTGATTCTATGATTATTTTAATCTTACAAATTGTATTGATTATGATACAGCGACGGGTTACGGGGAGGAAGCCCACAGCCCACGATACTGGGTATGCTCGCCGGCATAGCAGACGTGACACGTGGGCCATCTTCAGAGCCAAGGGACGTATTACAGATGCGCAGTTTGAGATGGCCATGAGACCATACGGTCAACAGGTACTTGAAAACTCTAAACGAATGATTTTGGTTTATTGAATTACATATATATATACTTATATACTATATATTACTTGAACAAGCACAAGCTGCTGATGATCCACCCGCCGCCACTGCAGAGGGTGGACGTGAGCACTACTCATCGGACATTCCGACCGATGTGAGCTCATCTGAGCATGGAGGGAGCACCGAGTCATCATCTGGGTCTGAGTAGTACTCAGACTTAAAGTATCACATTCCATATTGAGGATGTGGTTGTATATATTTTTTTGTAAAGTGAAGCCACGGGCTACTTTGACATATGGACTCCCTTGTATATATGTGTGAAATTTTGATAGTAATATTGAATCATGAATCGATAGTATTGCATTCATGTCTGTCTTGAATCGTGTATTCACAATGTATGCATTCATATCGTTCTTGTCTTAATCTTCCTCGTGGATATCTTCTCCAATGCACCCAACAAAAAAAATCCAGAGAGTGTTATTGGGTGCTGGAATGCTGGAACAGCATTCAGGTACCAAATAGCACTCTGTAGATTTTTTTTTGGCTCTCTGTTCGCGTGTATAAATGCAACAGATCTGTAAAAAGTCGCCTGTAAATACCCGGATAATCTGTAAAACACGCGTGTATATACGCGGACAATCTGTAAAACACGCGTGTATAAACACGTCAAATCTGAGAAATACGCGTGTATAAGCGCATCTAAAGTGACAAAACGCGTGTATAGACGCCTGTATAAGCCCGTCTAAAGTGTCTAAACACGTGTATATGCCCGTGTATCAGCGTGTCTGAACAGTCCTATACACGCGCTTTTACACGCATGTCTCTGGCCGCGATTATACACGCGCTGATACACGGGCCCGCTACTTTTTTTCACAAACAAGTCATTTTTAGCAGCTAGGAGCGTGGGTATAAGCCCGATCCCTTGTAGTGATACTTCTATGCATGAAAATAAAAGTGATAAAAGTAACACTTTTGATATAAAAATTTATCCTTTATGCATACTTCTATGCATGAAAATAAAAATTGATAAAAGTAACACTTTTGATATAAAAATTTATCCTTTATGCATACTTCTATGCATGAAAATAAAAAATGTTAAAAGTAACACTTTTGATTAAAAAAATTATCCTTTATGCATACTTCTATGCATGAAAATAAAAAAATGATAAAAGTAACACTTTTGATATAAAAATTTATCTTTTATGCATACTTCTATGCATGGAAATAAAAAATTGATAAAAGTAACACTTTTGATATAAAAATTTATCCTTTATGCATACTTCTATGCATGAAAATAAAAATGATAAAAGTAACACTTTTGATATAAAAATTTATCCTTTATGCATACTTCTATGCATGAAAATAAAAATTGATAAAAGTAACACTTTTGATATAAAAATTTATCCTTTATGCATACTTCTATGCATGAAAATAAAAATTGATAAAAGTAACACTTTTGATATAAAAATTTATCCTTTATGCATACTTCTATGCATGAAAATAAAAAAATGATAAAAGTAACACTTTTGATATAAAAATTTATCCTTTATGGATACTTCTATGCATGAAAATAAAAATTGATAAAAGAAATGCTTTTGATATAAAAATTTATCCTTTATCCATATATCTATGCATGAAAATAAAAATTGATAAAAGTAACGCTTTTGATATAAAAATTTATCCTTTATGCATACTTCTATGCATGAAAAAAAAATTGATAAAAGTAACACTTTTGATATCAAAATTTATCCTTTATGCTTCTATGCATGAAAATAAAAATTGATAAAAGTAACACTTTTGATATAAAAATTTATCCTTTATGCATACTTCTATGCATGAAAATAAAAAATGATAAAAGTAACACTTTTGA
Source organism: Cibotium barometz (assembly GCF_041138505.1). Lineage (NCBI taxonomy): Eukaryota > Viridiplantae > Streptophyta > Polypodiopsida > Cyatheales > Cibotiaceae > Cibotium > Cibotium barometz. The sequence goes on along the minus strand of NC_141096.1, from coordinate 29,385,339 downwards.
TATAAAAATTTATCCTTTATGCATACTTCTATGCATGAAAATAAAAAAATGATAAAAGTAACACTTTTGATATAAAATTTTATCCTTTATGCATACTTCTATGCATGAAAATAAAAATTGATAAAAGTAACTTTTTTGATATAGAAATTTATCCTTTATGCATACTTCTATGCATGAAAAAAAATGATAAAAGTAACACTTTTGATAAAAAATTATCCTTTATGCATACTTCTATATGCATGAAAATAAAAATTGATAAAAGTAACACTTTTGATATAAAAATTTATCCTTTATGCATACTTCTATGCATGAAAATAAAAATTGATAAAAGTAATTTTGATAAAAATAACACTTTTGATATAAAAATTTATCCTTTATGCATACTTCTATGCATAAAAATAAAAAAAATGATAAAAGTAACACTTTTGATAAAAAAATTATCTTTTATACACATAATCAAAATGCGCTTTCTATGCATGAAAATGATACTTTGGAATATAGAAATCAAAGGATTACTCTTTTAGAATAATAAAAGATGAATTTTATTTCACTAATTTTTAAAAATTTTGCCATAACCTCCTTTGTATGGCTGACCATTTTTCAAATTTCTAAGTCTTTAAAACTAATTAAAAGTGCATCAAAGTATTGAAATTATCCTAAAGTAAACATTTTTCCACTTAAGTGAGATAAACATTATAAAAACTTGACATTAATCAATTAACCATCCACCTATGATAGAGAATGGTTGGTTTTGCTAGAGAAGAGAGGGGAATGCCTTTCTGTAATGAGCCATAACATTTTTAGAGAAGACATGAAGCATAAAAACCATTTAAAACTATAAAACCCATAAAATAAGTGAAAAACAAAGAGAATCACCAACTTACTAATGACTTTGATAGCTTTCCCTTGGCTTGATGGTTTGAGGGTTCAACTCTTGTTTGAACAAGAGTGGCCACCAATCTTTGGAAGAGGGAAATGTCAAAAACTAGTGAATTATTAATGAATTCACAGTTCTTGGCTTGGGTGGAATAGAGTAACAATGCATAAACACTATTGAGTTTCAACAAAGGGGGAGGCTTCTATTTATAGAAAAATTTGAGCTCCTAACCAAACAAACAGATTCTAGAATTTTCCAAATCAATTTGGTTGAATTTGGACTAGATTTGGACCTAGTTTGGTTCCTTTTTGATTCGATTTGGTTCCATTTTGATTTGGTTTGGTTCAAGAGAGAGGAGAGATAAATATATCACATTATTTTTGAGTTTAAAACTCATTCAAGCATGTGAAGTATGCACCTCCTTTAAGGGACTCCCCTTCCTTACATATGTGTCAAAATGGAATCATTATACCCAAAATATCTCATTTTTTTTTAGTAATACTCATAGTTTCTTACTAATAAACCTTGTACATATTCAACTCTTCATCTTATGTGAGCATTTACTCATTTTTGGATACCCAAAATATCTCATTTTTTTTATATTACTCATAGTTTCTTACTAATAAACCTTGTACATATTCAACTCTTCATCTTATGTGAGCATTTACTCATTTTTGGATACCCAAATTATCTCATTTTTTTGATATTACTCATAGTTTCTTACTAATAAACCTTGTACATATTCAACTCTTCATCTTATGTGAGCATTTACTAATTTTTGGATACCCAAATTATCTCATTTTTTTGATATTACTCATAGTTTCTTACTAATAAACCTTGTACATAGTCAACTCTTCATCTTATGTGAGCATTTACTCATTTTTGGGTATCTTCATTTACAAATTGGATTTATCTCCTCCCCACACATGGATTGATCCTATTGGTCCATAGGAACCTCAATTGGACCATAATCCAAATTTTTTTGAAAATCTAGACCCTTAGGCTAAGGGCCTTTATACCCATTTCTAATTGATTCCAATTGCACATTGGAGAGTTCTTTATGAATTTTTGTTTCAGGGGAATTCATTTTAATAAGATGAGATATTTTTCTATCCAAAAATATTTAAAATCTGAATATTCTCTCTCTCTAGACTAAAACAGTTAGAAATAAGATCTTTTATAATTCTGAAGAGGGATTTGATTACAGGGGAAGATGCTGGACATCTTGAGAGGATGGGGAGGAATCTTACATCTCATCACATCTATTCACCTCACATCTTGAGAGGATGGGGAGGAATCTTACATCTCATCACATCTATTCACCTCACATCTCATCACCTCTATTCTCATCACATCTATCCATCCCTTCATTCACATCTATCTGATTCACATCACATATCTCATCACATCTATTAACCTCACATCTCATCACCTCTATTCACATCACATGTATGCATGCCTTCATTCACATCTATCTGATTCACATCACACATGTCTTCACATCTATTTACCTCACATCTCATCACCTCTATTCACATCACATCTATTCATCCCTTCATTCACATCTATCTGATTCTCATCACACATCTCTTCACATCTATTTACCTCACATCTCTTCACATCTATTTACCTCACATCTCATCACCTCTATTCACATCACATCTATTCATCCCTTCATTCACATCTATCTGATTCTCATCACACATCTCTTCACATCTATTTACCTCACATCTCTTCACATCTATTTACCTCACATCTCATCACCTCTATTCACATCACATCTATTCATCCCTTCATTCACATCTATCTGATTCACATCACACATCTCATCACTTCTATTTACCTTGACATATCTCATCACCTCCATTCACATCACATCTATTCATCCCTTGATTCACATCTATTCATCCCTTGATTCACATCTATCTGATTCACATCACACATCTCATCACTTCTATTTACCTTGACATATCTCATCACCTCCATTCACATCATATCTATTCATCCCTTGATTCACATCTATCTGATTCTCATCATACATCTCTTCACATCTATTTACCTCACATCTCATCACCTCTATTCACATCACATCTATTCATCCCTTCATTCACATCTATCTGATTCTCATCAGACATCTCATCACATCTATTTACCTCACATCTCATCACCTCTATTCACATCACATCTATTCATCCCTTCATTCACATCTATTTGATTCACATCACACATCTCATCACTTCTGTTTACCTCACATCTCTTTTTCTTCCTCAATTATCTTTCTCGAAAAGGAGGTGATATTTCAATTACTAATTTACTGAATTTCATTCATTGAATATTCACTTAATTGATTTCTAAATTAATCACAAATTTCGATGAGGAATAATTTAATCATTTATCTGAATATTTCGACTTCGATAGATTTCTTGAATTTTCTCTTTACAAACCGAGTGAATATGAAATGATAGAAGTTTTCCTCTCAGAGTATTTACTTTTTTATTTATCAAATATTCATGGAAATTAAACATATAATTAAAGACAAACTAATTTTGATAAAAAATACTTTATGCATCTATTTATGCGTAAAATCAATTTAATAGGAATAACACTTTTAAAATGAAAAGTTTTCCAATATGCATCTTTCTATGCATAGAAATTGAATCTGATGAAAATGACACTTTTATAATAAAAATATTTCTATTATGCATCTTTCCATGCATAGAATTTGAATCTGATGAAAATGACACTTTTATAATAAAAATATTTCTATTATGTATCTTTCCATGCATAGAAATTAAATCTAATGAAAATAACACTTTTATAATAAAAAAATATCCAAGATGCATCTTTCTATGCATAGAAATTGAATCTAATGAAAATAACACTTTTCTAATAAAGAAATATCCAATATGCATCTTTCTATGCATAGAAATTGAATCTAATGAAAATAACACATTTATAATTAAGAAATATGCAATATGCATCCTTCTATGCATAGAAATTGAATCTAATGAAAATAACACTTTGATAATAATAAAATATCCAATATACATCTTTCTATGCATAGAAATTGAATCTAATGAAAATAACACTTTTATAATAAGAAAATATCCAATATGCATCTTTCTATGCATAGAAATTGAATCTAATTAAAAAAACACTTTTATAATAAAACAATATCCAATATGCATCTTTTTATGCATAGAAATTGAATCTAATGAAAATAACACTTTTATAATAAAAGAAAATCCTTTTATAAATCTATTTATGCATAAAATAAGAATAACACTTTTAAAATAAAAAGAATTTCTTTTAGAATGCACAAACGGTGGGGATTATTCTTTTTTGAATAACATAAAGATAAAACTTATTTCCATAAAATTTAAGAAAATTTTACCATAACCTCCTTTGTATGGCTGACCATTTCTCAATTTTTACATTCTAAATTTACTTTAAAATTTATCCCAAGATGAAATAAAGCATTCTAATATAATCAAATTTTCACTTCTAAAGAGTAATCAATAGGAAAAGTTTAACTCAATGTATTTGTTACTCATTTTAGGATAAAGAAAGGCTGAAAGTCTTAATGAAGAGAAGGGGGAAGCCTTTTCATCAAGTCTTACAATCCATAATCACATTAAAAAGCAAAGAGTTAAGAAAACCATAGATTAGAATTAAAAAAAAGTGGAATTATTAACTTACGTAGAGTTTGGTGAGCTTTCCTTTGGCTTGAGGGATTGAGGGTTCTACTCTTGTTTGGATCAAGAGTGGCCACCAATTCTTTGTAGAGGATTTAGTCAAAAACAATTGAATTATCAAGTGAATTCAATGTTTTTGGCTCTGAGAAGGAGTAGAGTAACAATGCATAAACACTATTAAGCTTTTACAAAGGTGGAGGCTTCTATTTATAGAAAAAAGTGAGCCTCATGTATGTAAAAGAATGGATGTGAATGTATGTAAAAGAATGTGATGTGGATGTGTATGTGTATGCAAAGGAATGTGATGTGAGAAAAAATTATGTTATGTGACATGAATATATGTGGATGTGAAGTGATAGATATGAATGTATGAATAGATGTGGGTAGTCGTACAGGTGAACGATTGGATGGATGTGTATGAATGAGATATGGTGTGGACAGAAGTGATGTGATAGAATGTATGTGATGGGATGGTTATGAGAATGTATGTGGTGGTATGAAAAAGTGAATGTGATGGATATGAATGAATAAGGTGTGATGGGTGTAAATGGATGTGACGTAATTGAATGTGATGGACGAGAATTGATGTGGTGTCATGTGAATTATGATGTGAATGATTATGATGTGATGAGAAAGGGACTACAGATGAAATAAAATGAGAAATGATGTGGAACAATGTGAAAAGATGAGAGTTTGCTATAGAAACTGTATTTATAACGTGTTTTTTTAAAATGATTATTTTATGTTAAGAATGTCGGGGAAGCATTTTGATCGTCTTGTTGAATGAGGTCGTGGAGACCTAATCTGATCAAGTTGCAACAGCTGACGGAGAGTCAATGGAGGACGTCTCACGTAGCAAGGTCGGCCGAGGTCTTGACCAGCCTCGGTTCGATTAAAATAGTGAGCTTCCGGTACGGTGGATGAGGGATCGAGGAAGCGGCCTATGAGTAAAGCGCTAGGTGACCTGCGAAAGGATCCTAGAGGGTGCTCACCATACGGTGCTCGGGCTCTGGGTCGCCGAACACACGTGCATCTCGTGGAAGATATTGGAACAAGAAGTAAGAGTTGTTTTCTAGATTCGGGCATGGATCTGGTTGATTGACCTTGCTGGTCCTCAATGGATGAGTCCATGGATCTTTTATATGGATCCGTTGGTTGATCTTTAACGGAGATTCCATTTTTGATATGTGAATATATTGCCGATTACTATGAGCTAGAAACTATCGAAAAGGCCCCTGAGTGGACAGGTGGTGAGCGTTCTGGTTGCCTATGATGCCATAGATATACGGATAAAGGAATGATTGGAAATAAAGATTCAACAAGAGATTTTCAGGATTATGACCAGTGATACTATGGTTTCATTAAATGATTGTTTTAAAGACAGCTGATTCTGTGAAAAAGGTAATTTAAGTCAATATTAGATAAAGTGGGAAAAATCCCATTCCCATGAAAAAAGTGGGGGTATGGTAAACTCATCCAAAAGTTTGTCAAAACATATTCATGTGACATATCATTGGAAAGAGCTTGAAAAGTAGAGTCTAGATCTACTTTGTCCGACAAATTTGGAGTTTGCATGTTCAAGTTATGGCCAAAACAAATTTTTTAAATACATTCCCATTTTGAGAGATTTTTCCCATTTTATCTAATATTAACATATTTCATATTGGGTGTGTAAGTGGTGTGACTAGTTTTAAGTTTGCATGAATATCCGGCTAGGGAGCCTGGGAACTCTTTTCCCTGGTACTCGGGACAAAACCTAACCAAATTTTTAATTGGATCCCATCACTACAGGTTGGGTGATTGGCTAACCCATAGGACTAGATGGGGTTAGGCTGGACTGATGGATCCCTAAATTAAGACTCAATTCTGTTATGGTACGATAGATGAAGTAAATCTCAGACAAAAATTGTTCTATGGAAAAGAATCAATGGCTGTGCCTCTTAATGAGGAAAAAAGCGTTGGTCTCTATGATCCAAGTGCAATCTTTCCCTGATCTAACTATGGGACTTAGAGGTTTGGTCAGATCAGTTCTGGTAGTTAAGACTTTTTGACTACGTTAGAGAAAATTCATCTTGGAGGAATCACCTGTGCTTTCCAGGCAATGGGAAGTTTTTTCGGGTTCATCAGTTTTGGAAGAACAGATTGATTAGTCTCTTGTCCCGAATATCCGTGGGCGAGGCCCCGAGTGAGGGACCCTAGCCCATGCAAGAAGTGCTACTTCCGCTCTTAGCAACCATGAATTCGTGGCGTAGTGGGGACAGGGACCCTACAGCTAGTATCAGAGCAAATTTGGCTAAAGTGGATCAACTGAGTAGCCAAAAACGTCAAAAATTGATGAAGTAGCAGTAAAAAAGGTTGAAATTGTGTGATAAATTCATACAAATTATTATTCAGACTGAAATTCATAAATTGGTAATTGGGTCTTCAGATGAAAGTACCGCAATTATATGGAATCCCTGACTTGCTTGAGGCCTAGACATGATAGTATTTACCTTATAATTCCAAGGACCGTGACTACCCCTATATACCGAGGGTATAACTGCACCTCTTTACTGGCAGTATATACGAGTAAATCTAAGTTCTTGAATTTATAAGCAAAAATGCTATCCAGATGATGAATTCGAATGTAGTTTGATATAATTTTAAAATTCTGGTTGAGAACTAATGAGTTGAATTGGATTCTGATTGAAAATGATGATTCCTGAATTTTGGCTGAAATGTAATAAGCTAAACAAAACCACAATGAGGATGAATGGGAAGAGTCCCTATGATGATGTTCATAACTGGAATGACGATAATGACTTCAGCAAATCACTATGAGATTAGTTGATTGTGCTGACAAATTGCTAATGTTAACACTTGACCCAGTGGATCAAGTTAAGGGATGACAAATAAAAAAATCCATATAATTGAAATCCCCATGGAGGACTGTTCAGATAGAAATTTTGGTCTAATGGACCATTATTGTGTTAAAGATATGAATGAGATGTTCTGAATGAATTGTTATCCGATAATGAGTTAATATCTTTATCCTATGATTTTTTGAGGAACTGACCAATCTAAAGAACCCCAGTATAAGTTGAATCTAAAATCGGATTTGAATCATAAATAAAGGGACTTAACAAGAATTTTTGGATTGATAGGAGCATGGATCGAGGTCGTCATGGTAGAAATGATAACCCCCTCGACTTGGATGTTCGTAAAACTCTTCATAGATCGCAGCCTCGACCTTTCAAGGGTGAAGGGGAAAACTTGGGTGAGGCTGTGGAAAAGTGGATCGAAGCAATGGAAGAGTACTTCGATGTCACCAGGTACAATAAGAAGAGCAAAATGGCTCTTGCAAGACTAAAGATAGTAGAAACAGCCAGAGTGGCATGGAGAAACCATTGTGAGAAAAATCGTCTAGATCGGAATACCCAGACATGGAATGATCTCAAAAATTACCTAAGGACGAGGTTTTGTCCTCTTGGCTTTTTGGAAACAAAGATGAACGAGTTTTTAGAGTTAACCTAGGGGAGAAGAACTATTGATTTATATCACCAAGCGTTCGCTCTCCTCCTCAAATTCTCGCCACCACTGGATGAAGAAGAGCTGCTGGCCAGGTTCATTCGAGGACTGAATAAACCTTTGAATATCCTGGTGAAGAATGCCAAGCCAGTTTCCATGGCTGAAGCAGTGTGGATGGCGAAGGATTTCACCAAGGGCTTTGATGTCAAAGTCCCGTCGAAGCCAGCACCATCACCTTTCAAAAGGTTTTTAATTCCAAAAGGTGATTCCAACCTTCCACCGCCTAAAAGATATCAGGGTCAAGCCCAGGATATAGGAAGTTCCAGAATGGAAGAAATGTCCTTTTTTCGAAACTCAATCCCTTGGAAATTAACTTTAGAAGTTCCACCCTTGAACAAGGAAGTGATATGCTGTAACTGTTTAGGCTTTCTTTGAGGGATGGCTGCTTCCACTTGAACCTATGACCTTCAACTTAGAAGGTTGTTGCTCGGAAGGGAAGGGAAGAGAAGAACTTCAAGAGGAGACTACTATTAATCCAGAGACCAAGATTATTACCGAACTACCATTCAGATTTAGAAGGATTAGGACATCACAGTATGGATTTCCCAACCAACACCTTTTGGATCAAGGTTTTCAGGGCAGGGAAATCAAGGATCAAGATTCCAAACTCGAGCTCCTTCCTTCCAGAGTAATCAGGTTTCTTTCCGTCGAAATCAAGAAAATCCCAGAGATAGACCCTCTAACCAAGCCGCAGTCTCAATCCAAAGTAATGCAAGACCTCCACCTCAGAATAGGGGAAGGCAAAGAGAGATATTTCCAAATCGACCGTCGACTTCCAAGGCAGTAACGCTGGAAGTAATTGAAGAAGAGAAGAAGATGAAAGAGATCATATTCCACCTGCGAAATGAGGACATCTTGCGTTTTTCAAGTGGGAGAGAATGTAAGATTCCTCCCTAGCCCCTCAAGATGTCCAGTTTCTTCCCTTGTAATCAATCCCCTTTTCAGAATAATAAAAGATCTTGTTTCTACCTATTTTGGCCTAGAGAGAGAAAATATTTTAGAGAGAGATAACTCAGTTTTTAGATATCTTTGCATGGAAAAATATCCTTTCTTATTAAACTAGATTCCCCCAAAACAGAAGTTTAAAAAGAATTTCCTAAGGTGCATTAGAAATAAATTATAATCTGCTCAAAAGGCCTTAGCCTAAGGATCCAGGTTTTCTGAAAATGTTGGTTTAAGGTTCTAAGGGACCAATTAGAATAATCCAAATGTAGGTAGGAGATAAATTGAAGAAATAAACAAAACCCCCCAAAAATGAGTAAATACGCACATAAGATGAAGAGTGGACGAAAGACCAAGGAAAATAGTTTAAAAAACTGATTTTGACACCTCAAAATGGGGATTCCCCATCATGAAGGAGGCACCTTTTTTCTCATCATTGCTTTCCATTTTAAATCAATAAAATGAAATATTTCATCTCTCCTCTCTCCTAATTCAAGTCTAGTTCCAAAAAGTAAGCTGAACTGACCCAAAAATAGTCATAAATTGACCAAACTGATCAGGAAAATTCTAGAATCTGTTTGCTTGGTTTGAGGCTCACTTTTTCCTATAAATAGAAGCCTCCCCCTTTGTAAAAGCTTAATAGAGTTTATGCACTGTTACTCTACTCCTCCCTCCCCACAGAGCCAAAAACATTGAATTCACTTTTTGAGATAATTCAATTGTTTTTGACTAAATCCTCTACAAAGAATTTCTTTCCATTTCAAATCAATTAAATGAGATATTTCATCTCTCCTCTCTCCTAATTCAAGTCTAGTTCCAAAAAGTAAGCTAAACTGACCCAAAATAGTCAAAAATTGACCAAACTGATCTGGAAAATTCTAGAATCAGTTTGCTTGGTTTGAGGCTCACTTTTTCCTATAAATAGAAGCCTCCTCCTTTGTAAAATCTTAATAGTGTTTATGCACTGCTACTCTACTCGTCCCCCCAGAGCCAAAAACATTGAATTAATTTGATAATTCAATTGTTTTTTACCAAATCCTCTATAAAGAATTAGTGGCCACTCTTTATCCAAACAAGAGTAGAACCCTCAATCCCTCAAGCCAAAGGAAAGCTCACAAAACTCTATGTAAGTTAATAATTCCACTTTTTTTAAATTCTAATCTATGGTTTTCTGAATTCTTTGCTTTTTAATGTGATTATGGATTCTAAGCCTTGATGAAAAGGCTTCCCCCTTCTCTTCATTAAGAATTTCATCCTTTCTTTATCCTAAAACGAGTAACAAATAAATTGAGTTAAACTTTTCCTATTGATTACTCTTTAGAAGTGAAAATTTGATTAAACTTTTCCTATTGATTACTCTTTAGAAGTGAAAATTTGATTATATTAGAATGCTTTATTTCATCTTGGGATAAATTTTAAAGTAAATTTAGAATGTAAAAATTGAGAATTGGTCAGCCATACAAAGGAGGTTATGGTAAAATTTCCTTAAATTTTGTGGAAATAAGTTTTATCTTTATGTTATTCAAAAAAGAATAATCCCCACCATTTATGCATTCTAAAAGAAATTCTGTTTATTTTAAAAGTGTTATTCGTATTTTATGCATAAATAGATGTATAAAAGGATTTTCTTTTATTATAAAAGTGTTATTTTCATTAGATTCAATTTCTATGCATAAAAAGATGCATATTGGATATTTTTTTTTATAAAAGTGTTATTTTCATTAGATTCAATTTCTATGCATAGAAAGATGCATATTGATATTTTTTTATTATAAAAGTGTTATTTTCATTAGATTCATTTATATGCATAGAAAGATGCATATTGGATATTTCTTTATTATAAAAGTGTTATTTTCATTAGATTCAATTTCTATGCATAGAAAGATGCATATTGGATATTTCTTGATTATAAAAGTGTTATTTTCATTAGATTCAATTTTCTATGCATAGAAAGATGCATATTGGATATTTCTTGATTATAAAAGTGTTATTTTCATTAGATTCAATTTCTATGCATAGAAAGATGCATATTGGATATTTTTTTATTATAAAAGTGTTATTTTCATTAGATTCAATTTCTATGCATAGAAAGATGCATATTGGATTTTTTTTAATTATAAAAGTGTAATTTTCATTAGATTCAAATTCTATGCATGGAAAGATGCATAATAGATGTATTTTTATTATAAAAGTGTCATTTTCATCAGATTCAAATTCTATGCATGGAAAGATGCATAATAAAATATTTTTATTACAAAAGTGTCATTTTCATCAGATTCAATTTCTATGCATAGAAAGATGCATATTGTTAATCTTTTTATTTTAAAAGTGTTATTCCTATTAAATTGATTTTATGCATAAATAGATGCATAAAGAAATTTTATATCAAAATTAGACTCTCTTTAATTCTATGTTTAATTTTCATGAATATTTAATAAATGAATAAGTAAATACTCTGAGAGGGAAAATTCTATCGTTTCATATTCACTCGGTTTGTAAAGAGAAAATTCAAGAAATCTATTGAAGTCGAAATATTCAGATAAATGATTAATTTAATCCTTATTAAAATTCATGATTAATTTAGAAATCAGTTAAGTGAATATTCAATGAATGAAATTCACTAAATTAGTAATTGAAATATCACCCCCTTTTCGAGAAATATAATTCAGGAAGAAAAAGAGATGTGAGGTAAATAGAAGTGATGAGATGTGTGATGTGAATCAGATAGATGTGAATGAAGGGATGAATAGATGTGAATGAAGGGATGAATAGATGTGAATCAGATAGATGTGAATGAAGGGATGAATAGATGTGATGTGAATAGAGGTAATGAGATGTGAGGTAAATAGATGTGATGAGATGTGTGATGTGAATCAGATAGATGTGAATTAAGAGATGGATAGATGTCATGAGAATAGAGGTGATGAGATGTGAGGTGAATAGATGTGATGAGATGTGTGATGTGAATCAGTTAGATGTGCATGAATGGATGGATGGATGTGATGTGAATAGGGGTGAAGAGATGTGAATAGGGGTGGATGGATGTGATGTGAATAGGGGTGCATGAATGGATGGATGGATGTGGTGTGAATAGGGGTGAAGAGATGTGAGGTGAATAGATGTGATGAGATGTGAATCAAGATGTAAATGAATGATATGGGATGTGAGTAAAGAATCCTCATGTATGCATACATAGCCAGGGTCTCGCGCTAGGTCTGCCACTATACAAACCACCAAGTGTCGATTCCTGGAGGCATCCGCACTCTCGTTATCAAAGAAATGTGCCAACTCCCAAAAGAGGGGAATCGGGTGTTTCCTCGTGCTCTTTTGTGGTGTAGGAATCCTAAACATGCAAAGTTTCCATGCGGATCCCGTTGTTGCAGCTTGGATACTCGACTATGAGAGAAAGGATTTAATACAAGTATATGCCAACATGAGAACCATAGGAGGCCATGGAAGGAACAGGATGCGTAGGCGGGAAATTTTTTCCCCAAGAAAGGGAAGACCATTTTTTAAATCTATTAATTGGTTATTTATTAATTAGTTAATGGTGGTTACTTCCAAGTGTGAAATTTATTAATTAGTTAATGGTGGTTACTTCCAAGTGTGAAATTTATTTTCTATCGACTGTGAGTTAGTGTAGTTGATAGAGGTGTTGCTTGAGAGTCACAAAGTCATGGGTTCAAGCCCTCACTGTCCAAGCCGTGGCACGAATGGGTTTTTATGTTGTGATGTACTTTCTAATTTGAAAAAAGTGTGAAATTTAATTTTATATACATATATGTTTATATATATAAATGTATATAGACATATATACACGTGTGATTTAAGATTGTGAGATCATTAATCATTGGTCCCCCAATTTTAAAGCATTTGAGTTTATTTTAAGGACCATGATCTAATTCTTTGACCTTTTAACTCAACTTTAAAGTCTTTGAGCTTATTTTAGTGACCATGATCACATTCGACCTTTGATGAAAATTAAATATCTTCAAATATGATATTATAACTCACTAGAAGATATTGGCACTTAATTAATTAATCAAGCCCTATTGGGTTTGATTAGTTAGTTATTACCTTAGCGTAATCTAAGGTATTAATACCTTAGAGCTTGATTTCCATTCCCTCTCGCCCTTGCCCCCTGCGACCACCATTTCGTTCGCCCCAGCTTTCGTCGGGTCTCAGCATAGTCTCCTTGCCTTGCCCCAATGACCACCGGCTCTTTCCCTCGCCTTGACCACCCTCTCCCTCTCTCTGACCTTTGCCTAAGCTTTCACCTGAAGGCGTGTGTGAGAGAGAGGGAGTCCAGAAGCTGCGACGACAGAGGGAGAGCCTAGCACAAGAAGCAGGGCACGAGAGAGAGAGAGAGAGAGAGAGAGAGAGAGAGAGAGTGGTAGGGTGTGAGAGAGATCGCTTAGCAAAACTGTGGAAAAAAGAGCGCGAGTGCGCACGAGAGAGAGAGAGAGAGAGAGCGAGAGATGACCGAAGAGAGAGAACCAATTCCAATACCAATCTTTCATTAGGTAATAGATGATCTCTATCAAATTTCATGGATTTATAGGCTTTGGTGAAAAGAACACAGTTGTAGTGATGTATATAAGTCACCTCATTATTGAGATTATTAGTTTTAATCGCAACATAACAAGACACATTACACTCAAAGGTATAACATCAAAATCGATCCTGTAGACCATGCCTTACAACATCATCTAAGTTCTCTCCATTACCTATACAGATATCATTGAATTAATTAGACTTAATAGTAACATGTAAAACATATAAAAACTATCAAAAAAATTTGATATTGATATACCTATAACATGTTCCAAAGGAGAAGAATTTGAGCCAGACAGGATTCGAGGAGTGGCGGCTCTATATTCCATAGCTCGTATAGCTAGGTGTTCATGGTAGGAGGACGGGGGCCGAGTTTTGAGTTGACCAAGTCAGTCCGTCAAGGATGCCCTCTCGCTCCGTTCCTTTTTATTTTCTTTGCAGAGGCTATGAGACTGTATCTGACAGCAGAGGAGGTTGGCTTGAGAGGACTCCAGCTTCCAGTTTGGGGTGAGGACTTGCTTGACTCTGAGTTTGCTGATGACACGAGATTGTTTTTTCATGGCAAGGAGGCCAATCTACAGAGGGCAGAGCAGTCTCTACAGGTTCTTGGTGTGGCTTCAGGAGAATTGATGAGGATCAATTGGTTTTTTGGATCAGTAGCCCTCCCGCTCTGGCATGGAGCCAAGACCCGGGTTTTAGATGGATTCCTCCTTGCACAACAGTGCAGTATCTGGGATGCCAGATTGGACTTGATTTCTCACCTGAGCAGGAGATCGCCGTGCTTCTTCTGAGCATTCGGAAGAAGCTTCTATATTGGAGTATAGCTTAGCTTTCCTTGGCTGGGACGGTGGTGGTGACAAATCAGGTGCTTTTAGCGACTATGTGGTATATCACATCTTACTTCCAAGTGTGAAATTTATTTTCTATCGACTGTGAGTTAGTGTAGTTGATAGAGGTGTTGCTTGAGAGTCACAAAGTCATGGGTTCAAGCCCTCACTGTCCAAGCCGTGGCACGAATGGGTTTTTATGTTGTGATGTACTTTCTAATTTGAAAAAAGTGTGAAATTTAATTTTATATACATATATGTTTATATATATAAATGTATATAGACATATATACACGTGTGATTTAAGATTGTGAGATCATTAATCATTGGTCCCCCAATTTTAAAGCATTTGAGTTTATTTTAAGGACCATGATCTAATTCTTCGACCTTTTAACTCAACTTTAAAGTCTTTGAGCTTATTTTAGTGACCATGATCACATTCGACCTTTGATGAAAATTAAATATCTTCAAATATGATATTATAACTCACTAGAAGATATTGGCACTTAATTAATTAATCAAGCCCTATTGGGTTTGATTAGTTAGTTATTACCTTAGCGTAATCGAAGGTATTAATACCTTAGAGCTTGATTTCCATTCCCTCTCGCCCTTGCCCCCCGCGACCACCAACTCGTTCGCCCCAGAGCTTTCGTCGGGTCTGGGCATAGTCTCCTTGCCTTGCCCCAACGACCACCCGCTCTTTCCCTCGCCTCGACCACCCTCTCCCTCTCTCTTGCCTTCGCTCTGACCTTTGCCTAAGCTTTCACCTGAAGGCGTGTGTGAGAGAGAGGGAGTCCAGAAGCTGCGACAGAGGGAGAGCCTAGCACAAGAAGCAGGGCACGAGAGAGAGAGAGAGAGAGAGAGAGAGAGAGGGAGAGAGAGAGAGAGAGAGAGAGAGAGAGAGAGAGAGTGGCAGGGTGTGAGAGAGATCGCTTAGCAAAACTGTGGAAAAAAGAGCGTGAGCACGCACGAGAGAGAGAGAGAGAGAGAGCGAGAGATGACTGAAGAGAGAGAACCAATTCCAATACCAATCTTTCATTAGGTAATAGATGATCTCTATCAAATTTCATGGATTTATAGGCTTTGGTGAAAAGAACACAGTTGTAGTGATGTATATAAGTCACCTCATTATTGAGATTATTAGTTTTAATCGCAACATAACAAGACACATTACACTCAAAGGTATAACATCAAAATCGATCATGTAGACCATGCCTTACAACATCATCTAAGATCTCTCCATTACCTATACAGATATCATTGAATTAATTAGACTTAATAGTAACATGTAAAAGATATAAAACTATCAAAAAAAATTTGATATTGATATACCTATAACATGTTCCAAAGGAGAAGAATTTGGCTTTGTATACTCTTCTTTTCAGACTCTTTATGATTGTAACAAAGTCCTCTCAACTTCCATACTTTATTTTGACCATTGTCTCGGCTAAAGTTGTAAAAGCTATGTGCAATATCAATCAATAAGATACCCAAGTCTTTATGATTTTCTAAAATGCCTTCCACTACATGCAAGACGTATGGCAAGCACCATTGGATAAACTTTTGATTTTCCTTGGCTTTGAAACTCTCAAAGTACTTGCTAGGAGACTTAGGCCATCGACCATACCGAATTGTAGGTGGCACTACTTTGGATACTTTGAATACTGCATCATCGATTTCTTTCTTCATAGAATTACTATAATTCTTTGAAACTAAAGAAGAAATATGCTTTTTGAATATATTCAAAGAGAATATATGCATGACATCATACACATGACCTACACCACCCATGCAAGCTCATATTGTTAGTAGCTGGGAGCAACGTTTGCCTCCTGGCTCTCCAACGGTGCCCTCTCCATCCCTTGGTTCAGCGTGGCCGATGATTACAGCAGCTTGACCGGCAAGCTCACGGTGTTAGTAGCTGGGTACAATGTTCAATGAGTTTGCCAGTGGAGAACCAAAGCAAGGCAAGGGTGCGACGGAGGTTCGCATGATGTGCGAGTCACGAGGCAATGACGGCGGAAGGACGAGGCCTCCGGCAGCACACATATCACCATGCCACTGCCACTTAATAGGAGTAGCCATTTTGGAGTATTAGACACCATGCTAGACATGAGATAAGTGATTAGTAGCAAAGTGATAGTGTTTGTTGAAAGATTGATTTCAAGACAGTTCCAATTGCAACATTGCCACATCAAAATAGTTAACAAATATACAGCTACCTAGTTTGGATATATTTTTGCTTTTTGCCTAGATATTGGTGTATATGCTTATGGTAATCAAATATATACTAGAGGTTCTATAGCCTAGATATTATTGGATCCACTTAAAGCAATAAAATATATGCTAGAGGTTAGGACCTTCATTAATGTTATCAAAATCAAA
The DNA here is from genome assembly GCF_041138505.1 of Cibotium barometz. Classification (NCBI taxonomy): domain Eukaryota; kingdom Viridiplantae; phylum Streptophyta; class Polypodiopsida; order Cyatheales; family Cibotiaceae; genus Cibotium; species Cibotium barometz. Next base: position 29,368,492 of record NC_141096.1, on the reverse strand, counting down.
CCAACAAACAGAGTGCAAGTAGTTGGTTCAATTTGGAAATGTTTTGAGTAAGTTGATGAATGTGTGTGTGTACATGCATGTGTGTGTGTGTTTGAGAGAGAGAGGCAGATTTCAATATGATATATGGGATGAGCCTCTTTTAGGATTGAGAGAGGCAGCTTTCAATATGATATATGGGATGAGCCTCTTTTAGGATTGAGAGAGGCATCTTTCAATATGATATATGGGATGACCCTCTTTTAGGATTGAGACGAGTCTTACATTAAAGCAACATTGAATTAGGTACATCTAATATGAATATACACAAGCATAATTAGATCTCAACTAGATACACATACATGTAGGAAGTTTGGCATTTAAAAAATGCTTTATTAGACCACCTTGCTTACATGTGATGACCAATGTGCATCCTCCTACCTATACACCATCCACCAGTGGTTCACCAATGTCTTTGAGATACTTTAATGTTTTTGGCTCTCTCTCTCTCTCTCTCTCTCTCAACCCTCACTCTTTTCCTTGACATACTCTCTCTATATTCTATATCTCCTTTTATCCCTCTTCTCTCTCTCTTTCTCTCTCTCTCACTCTCTCTCTCACTCTCTCTCTCTCAACCCTCACTCTTTGCCTTAACACACCCTCTCTATATTCGATACCTCCATATCTCCTTTTATGCCTTTTCTATTTCTCTCTTTCTCTCTCTCTCAACCCTCACTCTTTTCCCCTTGACACACTCTCTCTATATTCTATACCTCCATATCTCCTCTTCTTTCTCTTCTCTCTCTTCTCCCTCTCTCTCTCTCTCTCTCTCTCTCTCTCTCTCAACCCTCACTCTTTTCCTTGACACACTCTCTCTATGTTCTATACCTCCATCTCTCCTTTTCTCCCTCTTCTATCTCTCAATCTCTTTTTTTATGCATTTTCATGGGAGCAATTTTGTATGACACTGCAGATCACTAATGCATGGCAGCATGAGGCTTTCTCCTGTCCTCAGGCTCTTGTCCTTAGGATAGTCTTAGTTTTTCTCGGTCGGATCGCCGGCAGGGAGGGACTAATTTATCACGGATTGATTGCTTCTATGTGGGCGACAGGGTCGGGAAGCGTGGTGGCTCCGTTGGCATTCTCGTTGGCACCTCTTTCTAAGACCATGCGCCAGTTATTTTGACTCTTGAGGAAAGGACACGGGAGAGTTGAGGATCCCAGAGAGGATACTTACAGACCCCAGTCTTTTTGACGACATTGAGAGGATATGGCAGGATAGCTAGAGCTCTGATCTGGATGCAGCAGGCCAGTGTGCCCAGGGGCTCATCGAGCTCAGCTCTTTTTTGCACGCTATAGCTTTGACACGGCTAGGAGAGACACGAGAGCAGGAGCGTCGCTTGAGACGTAGCCTTGCTTCGCTCCAATGCCTTTTCAGGAGCAGCAGCCCACATGTGAGTGGGTGGCGTCCCAGCTAAGCCAGGCACGTTAGGAGGTTCGAGAGGCAGAGGAGTAGAGACACGAGTTTTACTATCATCGCCAGGCCTCTCAGCGGACTCAGCTTGGTGATAGAGTGACTGGGGAGTTTTTTGAGATCACCGGACCCCGCCATGCTCGAGCAGGAGTACGCCAGTTAGGAGGCAGGACGGATCGTTAGCCACTGAGCCCGAGGAGATTAGAGCTATTGCCACTGAGTTCTACAGAGACCTTCTTTCAGCGGAGCCAGCCACCACGGAGGCACGTGATGCTTGCAGACAGACTGTGTGGACCCATGTGCAGAGGAGGGTTATAAATTGTATGTGCACAGCTTTGGGTGCACCCCTTTCAAGGATGAGCTTGTTGAGGCTTTGAGAGCCCTCCCGCATCATAGTTGCCTTGAGAATGACGGTTTGACGCCTGCCTTTTTTATGCGCTATTGGGACCTTTTGGGGCAAGGCCTCCGCAGGGGTTTTCAGCATGTTTTGGACACTGCCATAGAGTTTTTGAGAGGGCTTGATCTTTGTTATCCCCAAGAGGGAGGGAGTGTCAGATGATATTCGGTAGTGGAGGCGTATTATGATCCTCAATATTTTTTACAAGGTCCTAGCCAAGGCCTTGAGTTTGAGGATCCAGCCCTTCCTTGGGGATTTGATTCATGCTACCCAGACAGGCTGTCAAGGAGCGCAGTATCCTTGACAACATCTCCACCTTCTCGGAGGCGACGGCCCGAGCTAGCGTTATGATTCTCGATTTTGAGAAGGCATACGATAGAGTCGAATGGGGTTTTCTGGAGGGCACTATGCTTCGCCTGGGTTTTGAGCCAGACAGGATTCGAGGAGTGGCGGCTCTATATTCCATAGCTCGTATAGCTAGGTGTTAATGGTAGGAGGATGGGGGCCGAGTTTTGAGTTGACCAGATCAGTCCGTCAAGGATGCCCTCTCGCTCCGTTCCTTTTTCTTTTCTTTGCAGAGGCTATGAGAATGTATCTGACAGCAGAGGAGGTTGGCTTGAGAGGACTCCAGCTTCCAGTTTGGGGTGAGGACTTGCTTGATTCTGAGTTTGCTGATGACACGAGATTGTTTTTGCATGGCAAGGAGGCCAATCTATAGAGGGCAGAGCAGTCTCTACAGGTTCTTGGTGTGGCTTCAGGAGAATTGATGATCAATTGGTGCAAGACAGTGGCTTTTTGGATCAGTATCCCTCCTGCTCTGGCATGGAGCCAAGACCCGGGTTTTAGATGGATTCCTCCTTGCACAACAGTGCAGTATCTGGGATGCCAGATTGGACTTGATTTCTCACCTGAGCACCAGATCGCCCTGCTTCTTCTGAGCATTCGGAAGAAGCTTCTATATTGGAGTATAGCTTAGCTTTCCTTGGCTGGGACGGTGGTGGTGACAAATCAGGTGCTTTTAGCGACTATGTGGTATATCACATCTTGCTGGATTTTCTCGAGCTCTTACATCAGCTAGGTTACAGACGCTGATACAGAACTTTCTTTGGTCAGGGCATCAAAGTAGAGCCTTGTTGGGGAAGCTTATTGTTCGGGGGCTGCTTCTAGGCACTGAGACTTGGAAGGAGCTTCTTTTTCAGCGGCGGCTGCAAGCTAGAGCTCCCCTAGCAGGGGGCACTTGGGCACCAAAGATACGGTGGATCTTCATAGAGATGAGGAGGATAGGCCTCAGTAGAGGATAGGAGGACAGATTTGCCTTGAGCATCCTGCGAGCTTGGGAGTTGCTGAGACCGGGGCTTTCTCAGATACCTCCCACTTGTGATGAGGAGCGGGCTAGATAGCCGCTCATCTGGAGCCCTACGGTATGCACAGTGGTATGCACAGAGCAGGGTCATATGCTAGGTTCTTGGCCTCGTCTAGCCTGGGGACCATTCGCGGCAAGCCGCCCAGCACGCAGTTTTGGAGATTGGCAGGCCTTTTGCAATCTCTCGGAGGAGATCTAGGTGGAGAGTCTGAGTCACTTTAGAGGGGGGCTGATTATGAGGGATGACATTCAGGAGGCACTCATCACTGAGTGGTTCACGCCATTCGAGCCAGCGGCCCCATGGTGGATGGGAGCCTTTACATAGTTGGAGATCCTGATTGCTATCAGAGCTTGCACTAAGGATGATGGATGCCTCTACTATGAGATACAGGATTAGGGCAGACTTCAGAGAGTGGAGGCAGAGTCACCTTTGGTTGCAGAGTGCATCTTTCAGAGGATACGGGTAGTGGCCGCTGCTTCTCAGAAGTGGCATATTAATCCAGACCCTGCAGATGTGGACTCTGATTGGCGCATATGGGCATATGCTGCGTGCCCCTCGGCCCGGCTCCACCAGTGGGACCCTGGCAAGTACAAGTGGCATGATCCTTATGCCTCCCCCGAGGCCATAGAGATCACCTTTTTCCAGTACACTATTCGGTTGGGGAGGCATATTTTGACTGCAAGGAGGATGGTATCTCGAGCTGCATCAGAGCATTGGCGGCTACAGGGACTCTCACAGGAGTTCCTGGAGGATTTTTGGACCAGGCTCTGGGCTAGCAGACACGCACGAGGTAGGATCTCAACTTTCCAATGGCTGGTTGCCCACCCCACAGGGGCTTTGCAGTTGGCACATGTCCCTTTGACAATATTATCCATAGAGTTTGGCACAGATTTCAGGCATCTTCGTCTCACAAAAATAAGAAGGATGATTTTATTGAGCAGTTCAATGAGAAGTTTCATGTGAAACATGACAATGAGAATCTGCAAATCCTTGATGTGCATCCTGTCATTGTTTTCTTTGGGGGCTTTGAATGCTATATTGGGAATCCCTCACCTGGTGCTGATATTTAGGTTATCTGGGGATGTGGTAGGTAAGAAAATCTCAGCTGAGAGAAGTGAGTGAGCAGGACATAGTTTATGACTCTATTACAATTTTCATCTTTCTGTATAAGAATCACCTGTGTCTTACATTCATGAACAGGACAGTGGTGGTTTCGAACTTTCGTGCGTTGGGGAGCTGGGGACGTTGTTTGAGGGCCATCTTCTATGGCATCATCAAGAGTATAATACAAATAACATATATATCACAAGTGACCAAGACTTAATCATATCATATTGCAAGTCTTAGCTCCTTGAATGTATGGACGAAGATATAGGGATGTTCATCGCGAGCTCGAGGTTCAACATGATGTCTTTACTCCTTGATTGGCGAAGGTGACCAATTCTACCAAGATCTGCTAAATCTCTAAATCTAAAACTAATGTGCATTTTTCCCAAGTGTTTAAGCTTTCAAATAGATTGGGTCTCATGTTTAGAAAGCACCCATATTCTCCGGTCCACCCAGCCACCCACTTTCCCTTATTTGATCCCTTGTTGCGACTTTGACTAGATCCATACTTAGCCTAGCCCCGTCTGATCCCATGGGTCTAGCCTACTACCATGCGATTGGGCTTATGGAGCTGGTGTGAATTCACACCCCCATAATTTAAGTTCCCTTTTTTGTTACTCATGGACACAACTACATATTCATGTGCATGCATGTTGGGGTGTATGTGCAAAAGTGCTATATGTACAAAGCGATTTATATTGATGGTAGGGATTAGATGATGTTTTCATATAGTTGTCTCAATTAAGTCATATGCTTATTCTATGTCATATGTTTCCAAATATTCCCTCCTATTATCCACACTAATGTGTTGGGAATTACCACGTGGTTCTTCACTCGAGCGTGAAGGGTAACGTGCGAGGGAGCAGCAACGCACGGGTCACTAACTAGTACATATGTATATACATATACATATAGTTATTTTTTACACATTGGTTTTTTATATATATATATATTTTACTATATATAGTAATTTTTTATTATATATAGTAATATTTAATTATATACTAATTTATTGATTATTTATTACTATAATATACTACTATATAGATTACTATGTAGGAAAGTTTTTCTAGATCAATTACTATATAGTGAATGCTTTCGTGACTTAAGGCCAAGTTCCATGTAAAGTTAAGCATGGAGAATGAGCCTTAACACATAAGTTCCATGTAGGGGAGGTTCGATATTAAGGTGGGGTCTATATCCAAGTTGTGCACTCAGATGCTAGGGGTGCACTAGCATGGAAAGCAAAGGCTCAAACTCAAGTTCGAGCCTTGAGGCCGGAGTACACTAGCATGGAGAACAAAGGCTCAATCTGAAGTTCGAGCCTTAAGGCCGGTGTACACTAGCATGGAGAACAAAGGCTCAATCTGAAGGTCGAGCCTTAACACCAGGGTGTATTAGCATGGAGAGCAAAGGCTCAAACTCAAGTTCGAGCCTTAAGGCCGGGGTACACTAGCATGGAGAACGAAGGCTCAATCTGAAGATCGAGGTGCACTAGCATGGAGAGCAAAGGCTCAAACTCAAGTTTGAGCCTTAAGGTCGGGGTACACTAGCATGGAGAATGAAGGCTCGATCTAAAGTTTGAGCCTTAAGGTCGGGGTGCACTAGCATGGAGAGCAAAGGCTCAAACTCAAGTTCGAGCCTTAAGACCGGGGTACACTAGCATGGAGAACGAAGGCTCAATCTGAAGTTCGAGCCTTAAGGCCGGGGTGCACTAGCATGGAGAGCAAAGGCTCAAACTCAAGTTCGAGCCTTAAGACCGGGGTGCACTAGATGGAGAGCAAAGGCTCAAACTGAAGTAAGAGCTTTAAGGCCGAGGTACACTAGCATGGAGAACGAAGGCTTAATTTGAAGTTCGAGCCTTAAGGCCAGGGTACACTAGCATGGAGAGCAAAGTCTCAAACTTGAAAAGGCTCAAACTCAAGTTTGAGCCTTAAGACCGGGGTACACTAGCATGGAGAGCAAAGGCTCAATCTGAAGTTCGAGCCTTAAGGCTGGGGTGCACTAGCATGGAGAGCAAAGGCTCAAACTCAAGTTCGAGCCTTAAGACCGGGGTGCACTAGCATGGAGAGCAAAGGCTCAAACTCAAGTTCGAGCCTTAAGGCTAGGGTGCACTAGCATGGAGAACAAAGGCTCAATCTACTGAAGTTCGAGCCTTAAGGCCGGGGTGCACTAGCATGGAGAGCAAAGGCTCAAACTCAAGTTCGAGCCTTAAGACCGGGGTGCACTAGCATCGAGAGCAAAGGAGCAAAGGCTCAAACTCAAGTTCGAGCCTTAAGGCCGAGGTGCACTAGCATGGAGAGCAAAGGCTCAAACTCAAGTTCGAGCCTTAAGACCGGGGTGCACTAGCATGGAGAGCAAAGGAGCAAAGGCTCAAACTCAAGTTCGAGCCTTAAGGCCGGGGTGCACTAGCATGGAGAGCAAAGGCTCAAACTCAAGTTCCAGCCTTAAGGCTGGGGTACACTAACATGGAGAACAAAGACTGAATGCATTAACACACAAGTTACATGTAGGGGAGGCTCGAACTTAAGGTGGAGTCTATATCCAAGTTGTGCACTCAGATATGTGACACATATACCATGTTTATATAGGGAACCCTTGTCATTTAGATTATACAATGTGCACAAAGATCAGTTTTACAAGTTGTCGACATATGTGAAGATACAAAAGAGAGCAGCAAGAAGTGCAAACAATCTATGACGAGCAATGATTGACAAATGGCACACTTAATGTGTAATCAAGTAAGCGTTTATATTGATTACTGTAGTCAATTAAAGAAGAACTTACTTGTTGCATAAAGTATTCAATTAGATGAGGGAACACACGAAACGCAGATGGGTGCACGAAAGTCTTCGATGTCGCACGCACGTGACGGATGCTTGAAGTCTCTGATGGCGTGTGGGCATGATGGTTTTTGCAGGAAACAGAGATCGGAACCAACACAGATGTGTCGATTGTGGGAGGAAAAGAAACTGTTTGAAATGCAAGGCTGAGCGAGTACTTCAGAGATAGGAAACAGAGATGATTATTGCATACGATGGCGTGCACAATGGCAATTACGATGACGAGCAGTGTACACTCACCACACAGAATTTCTTTGGGTGCAGAATCGCGTGCACGATGGTGATTACGATGACGAGCACTGTACGTTCACCACACAGAATCGATTTGGGTGCAGAATCGCGTTTAGGGTTCCTCTTGGGAAACTAGCATATACATGAGGTGAGGATTATCACTTCAATTGGGACCTCTTAATATAGCAAACTAGCATATGAAGGTGAGGCTCAAACTTCGGTTGGAGCATCCAAGCAAACTAGCATCTGTGGGTGAGGTTCAAACTTTACTTTCAGCTTCCTAGAAGCAAACTAGCATCTGCAGGTGAGGCTCAAACTTTTGTTGGAGGAGCCTACCTTTCTAGCTAACATATGCAAACTAATACATTATGCAAGTGAGGATGATAACTTTAACTGGAGCCTCCTAGCAAACTAACATGTGATGGTGAGACTCATGGAGCATCCTACTAACAAGCTAGCATATGTAGGCAAGGCTCAAGCTTTAGATGGAGCCTAGCCTCCTAGCAAACTAGCATTGATAAGTGAGATGCAAACTTTGGTTGGAGCCTGAACTCATGTTGAGATTGAATTACATTTATAGTTTTGTGTAGTACCGTAAAAACATCGCTTAAATCTTTCTTATTGAGATCTTGATTTTCTCAAGGATTGCAGGGTCTAAAACAAGGTGCTTCAGTGTTTCTCATTGATGGTTCAGCAAGGAAGGCACGCAGGGTTATTCATTCCATTGATGCATCTCAAACATGTCGTTTTCAATTTATTAGCAAGACATGTGTAGCAATACATGTCCAACAAAGCTTTGATGACACATTTCTCATTCCATTTGCCACAATGGATGCAAGAACAATGTCTCAAGCAGTTGGAAGCATCATCAAATGTCCATTGCTCAACCTTGTTATGGACAAGGACATTACTAATACCAAAGAGGATAATTTTGCGGAACTTCTTGTTGATCAAGAAGATCACTTTATAGATAGGGAGAGCTGGAAAGAGAAAAGTGTCATCCTCTGGGATGACAACAGACCTACAAAACTTGGCAATGGAGTAGTATTGCTGGTCCACCCATACGAGGCTATAAATTGTAGAGAACTAGGGGAGAGTAGCTTGGGTGTCATTATAGAAGGATCTTTGCATCCAAGTTCAACTTGTGTTTCAGGTCTAAATTTGGTTAGTTGGCCGATCAGGCAACTCACATTTGAGAATGGTGAACCATTAGTGAAGGACACAGAAACTTCTTTTATTGATGAGGGTATTCAAGATCACTTCATGCAAAAAAATATTGACAGCCTAAACAATTCAAGTGATGAAAAAGAGGATGATGATATAGAGGGCAATGATGGCAATAGTTGTGATGAGACAGACACCATGATGCCATGATCACTGAATATGATATCACTGAAGGGACAAATAAGAAAAGGAGCTATGTCCATAGGGTAGTACGGGTAATGAAAAATTATGATAAAACCCATGGAGCTAGCAAAAAATGTGATGTTGCAAACATTCACAACGTCGCAACCATTGGTTGTTGCGAGAAGCGATGTTGTCAATTTGGAGATAGATCCAAAATCATGCAAGCTAGTGTACACTTTTGGGGACAGAGCTATAGTACACGATACACATTTGTACTGGATTGCATGGGCATGGCCTATAGACAAGGTCAAGATGACGAGTGCTTTGAGTTCACATTTTGATGGGAAGAAGGTTTGTAGTAAAGCACGGTATGTAATGCATGGCATTGGTAAGTCAATATTCTATAGGCTCAGAAAGAAGTTCTTGAATGGTGCATGTAATGTCAGTCATGGCAACAATGAGATAATATGGAAGGGCATGACACATGTTGAGGTGGCAAAATCAATCATACAGGGCTTTATAGATAATAATGTTGATCAAATGCCACATAGGTCAAGGACAACTATGCATGGAGCCCGCAGACCCAACATGTTGTACCAGAAATGTACAAACAAGTGGACATATTGCCTGAAGTGAATGACACACTTGTCTCATTCGAATACCGGCTGTCACAACCATCATTCTCAAGATTATGGAACACAGAGTTCAAGACAATTAGCTCATCAAAAACCAGCACCTTCTCAAAATGCGACATTTGTATGGCAATCAAGGTCAAGTTGGAATCAACAAAAAATCAAGAGGAGCATGCCAGATACATGGCACAAAGAAGGGCACACATGTTGCAGCAAATGAGTTGTAGAAATCTATACTATGCTTGGAGGAGCTCTTCCGAAATGAACCCAAATAGGTATTTGTGTATTATACATGATAAGACGGTGGACCAGAGCAAGACTGCCATACCACAAATTAAACCAATTCCTAAATCTCTCAATGGGGTTGAGAGGCTTCCAGTATCCTTAACAGGAATGCTCACTCATGGACATGGACAAACAGCTTATGGTCACTTTGCCTTGGGGTTATAGCCAAGTGATCCCAACTTCACAATTTCATCTCTCTCAAAATGTTTAAGAAACTTAGAAAGAGGAGAGCAACACATGTATGGTGACTTGAGCTCACAAAACTCAAATGCAGAACCAGGAACAAATCTTTTTTATTGTGTTTTGTCTACTATGGCCATGTATCAGCATATGGAAGTGCTGAAGGAGAGAAACGCATATTGCAAGCAGAGCATTAAGGATGCAGATGTAGAGACACATGTAGAAACAAATGTGGATACAGAGGAAAATTATTCTTCACATATGCAATCAGTCTTTCATACTAACACACATGTGTAGGATAGGGGCAATGCCAATGCCTCAAGTTTAATTCCATCAAATTCAAAGACATTTTTCAAGAGATTGCCAAGGACGTTGTTGTTGCAACTTGACAATTGTGGTTCTGAAAATAAGAATTGTTATGTATTTGCCTATTGGTTGCACGAGGAGTGTTTGACATGGTGCAGCTTGGTTTTCTTATGGTTGGTCATACTCATGAAGATATTGATGCATTGTTTAGTCGCTTCTCTGAGAAGTTGAGGAAACAAACCATTTTCACATTTCCACATTTGATGAAGATCTTTAATGAGTGTGTTAGCATGCATCCAGCATCCTTTCTCCTACAAAAGGTGGCAGACTTCAAAGGCTTTGTCAAGGGATGCTTACATGATGGAGCCAATAGCTTGATTGGACATTCAAAGCCATTGCAATTCAGGTTTTATATGAGTGATGGAATACCTTTGATGCAATACAAAGTACACCCCAAAAATGTTGATTGGTTACCAGAAAGCAGTATAGAGTTATGGAAGAGAAATGACCAGGGAGGACCCAAGCTTCCTGAAGGTTTTCCAAAAGTATTGCCACCCTTTGAGTATGTTGAGGAAAATGAGAAGGTTGTGGAGAGCTTCAAAAAACTTGTCAATTGGTGAAAAGAGCAGTTGCAAGAGAAAGGAGACCAAAGTGATTATGCTAAGTGGATCAATCCGGTCCTTTCCTATTGGGAGAATCTTATGCTAAACATGCAAACCCCTAGTGCAAGGGAAGACATTGGATTTCATGACTTTTGGCCAAGGAGTGTATGCAAAAAAGCTGAGCCTCTTAACCTTCAAGATGAAGATGTAGATGAAGGGTTTGATGTAAATGAGGACCATTATTGTGGTCCAATGCGCAACAGACCTGCCGAAGAGTTCAACCCGACTCTTGATGTGTCTAAAGGAGATTTTGTGCTTGTACAACCTTGTGATGCAAATTACCCAATATGGTTGGGAGTGACAACAAGTGATGTTGATCAAAACAACAACTTGATAAACTACCTACAAGTTCAGATACAATATTGGGCACCAATTTCAAAGAAGAAGAATGCAAGTGATGTGGAGGTTTATAAGGATTGCTGGAACAAGTATTGGCGAGAGAACAGAAATGATCCTCAGCACTGGGAAGACACTAGCTGCATCATTTGGGCATGGAAGCCTAGGGGTGGATGACTTCTAGAGAAAATCAAGATTCCAAAGGCTATAATACTCAAGGCCAAAGTGAATCAATTGAATCAACATGAAAGTGAGGCACCATCACACGTTAGTGCAGTTGAGCAAGAATGATTTGTTAGCACATGGGCAACTAGCTTTGTAATCTTTTAGCAATGTTGTATGAAGCTACCAAACTCATAATTCAACATTATTCAGATTATAAGTCTTTCTTAAGCTTTTAGATTTATGGTTCACCCATTGTTCAAGAATTTTGATTCAATACAGATGGTGATCTTTTTAATTCTATCACCTTGTCTTTCTTACAACTTAAAGTTACATTGAATATCATTTCTTTGTTAAAGTTTCTGTGTTTAATGGTCAACTGGAGGCTATGTGATATAAACAAACTTAATTCTTGGTGTGCATGTGTGTGTGTGTGTACATGCAAATTTACATCCCACCAACATCATATATACTTGTTACAAATGTACAATAGTACATAAATCATATCACATTATTTAAATTCTTGTTGAGAACATCCAATAATAAATCTTGCATATCGCACAATAAACATTGTATTGGAGCTAACAAAGAATTGTCCCAAAATTGTGCATATTTTTCAAAATTCTAAAATTTGAGTTAATTGGTAAAACCAGACAATTACTCACCCACCCATAATTGAATGCCTTTCTTAACTTTTTCTTTTGAATACAGATACGCACACATTCCTCTTTAAAACTTTAACTTATAAAACAATCCATTGACAAACAGTTATTGGTTACAGATGTCATAACTCAAAAATTCCATCCAGTCTCTTGTTTCTCAAAAAATAGTATCGCTCCTCGGGACTCTCCGTTGAGACCAACTGGTCAGCAACAACGAGATCCAGTAACAGATTACATTAATCATTTCGTCCATCATACATATCTTTCTCGACATATGCATGGGTGTCCTAGGCATCGTGAGCCCATGCATCGCCTGGTTAGAACCCTCCAGGATCCTTCTTAGGTGTCTTGGCACTTCACTCAGGGACCGCTTCATTGGCCCTTGCCCATCATACCGAAAGCACACCATTTTTCAACCATACCGAGGCAGGCTTTACTGCGTGAGCTGTCCTTTGAACACTCCCCACCAGCTGTTGCAACCGAACTTCCCTTAGAAAAACACATACCAAATGCTCCCTCCAGCATTTTAGCGTAAGATAGTCCTTTAAGAAAATAGGGTTACTATGCAAGTTTTCAGTTTGATTCTTTTTTGAATACAAGGAGTATTTCTTGAATCAGTATCCCCAAAACTTCTTGAATCATTGGCCCTCGCCCATCGTACCGAAAGCACACCATTTTTCAACCATACCGAGGCAGGCTTTGGTGCGTGAGCCGTCCTTTGAACACTCCCCACCAGCTGTTGCAAAACTGAACTTCCCCTAGAAAAACATATACCAAATGCTCCCTCTAGCATTCTAGCATAAGACAGTCCTTTAAGAAAATAGGGTTTCTATGCAAGTTTTCAGTTTGATTTTCTTTTGAATACAAGGAGTATTTCTTGAATCAGTATCCCCAAAACTTCTTGATCATCGAAATTCTAAATTCCATACCATAATTCCTCAAATTCTATAACCTTGATCCACAAATGATTCGAAGGGTCTCAAACTTAGTTTCAAATTTGGCGGGAGTTTTGAGAGTATTTTTTTCTAAACTGGTCACACCTTCTTTCCTCAAAACTAACAAAAGATTTTGGTCTTGGTCAGAGTCTGATTCACGGTTCGAGTCGGATAAGATTTTTCCTGAACTATCTTTCTCAAAAAGGTTTGATAATTTAGTTACTATTTTTTTGAATTTCTTTATTTGAATATTCACTTAACTAATTTCTAAATTAGTTACGGATTCCAATGAGGAATAAAATAATCATTTATCTGAATATTTCAATCTCGATAGATTTCCTGAATTTTCTTTTTACAATCCGTGTGAATATAAAACGATCAAAATTTCTCTCTTAGAGTATTTAATTATTTATTTATCAAATACTCATAGATTTTAAGAGAATTCTAATTTTGATATAAAAACTCTTTATGCATAAAAATCAACTTCAATCAGAATAACACTTATATATATATATATATATATATATAAGAATTTCTTTATGTATCTATTTATGCATAAAAATGAATTTTTATAAGAATAACCCTTTTATAACAAAAAAAAACCTTTATGCATCTTTCTATGCATAAAAATCAAATTTAATAAGAATAACACTTTTTTAATTAAAAAAATCCTTTATGCATCTTTCTATGCATAAAAATCAATTTTAATTAGAATAACACTCTTATAAAGAAATTTCCTTTATACATCTTTCTATGCACAAAAATTAAATTTTAATGAGAATAACATTTTATAATTAAAAAATTTCCTTTATGCATCTTTCTATGCATAAAAATCAAATTTAATAAGAATAACACTTTGATAATAAAAAATTTCCTTTATGCATAAAAATCAAATCTAATGAGAATAACACTTTTATAATTTAAAAAAAATTCCTTTATGCATCTTTCTATGCATAAAAATCAAATTTAATGAGAATAACACTTTTGTAATAAAAGAATTTATTCATTCATCTTTCTATGCATAAAAATCAAATTTAATGAGAATAACACTTTTATGATAAAAAAATTTCTTTATGCATCTTTCTATGCATAAAAAACACATTTATTAAGAATAACACTTTTATAATAAAAAATTTCCTTTATGCATCTTTCTATGCATAAAAATCAAATTTAATAATTAGTATCAGTGATATCCATGCATATTCATAGGTGAATATGTACATGGAGTAATTAGAATATATTCTTTTAGATGCAAAAATGGTGGGAATTATTCTTTTGGAATAACATAAAAACAAGCTTTCTTTTTCACAAAATTTTGGAAAATTTTGCCATAACCTCCTTTATATGGCTGACCATTTCTCATTTTTATCATTCTATTTTTAACTTAAATTAACCCAAATTAGATTCATAGAACTCTAATCTACACAATTTTTAGATTCAAGAGAGTAAACAATAAGAAGAGTTTAATTCCCTTAGTTAATCTTTCTAGGATTAAGAAAGGCTGGAATGTAAAGAAGAGAAGGGGGTGGCCTTTTCCTCAAAGGCATAGCATTTGAATTTAATTCAATCAACTGTAAAACATAAAAATCAAGAAAACCATAGATTTAAAATTTATAAATAAGTAAGAAAATTAGCTTACATGAAGCTTGTAGTCTCTCCTTTGGCTTGAGGGATTAAGGGTCTACTCTTGTTTGAAGCAAGAGTGGCCACCAATTCACTTTGGAGAGGATTAGGCCAAAAACAATTGAATTATTAAGAAATTCAATGTAGATGGCTCAGGACAGGAGTAGAGTAACAGTGCATAAATACCATTAAGATTTTACAAAGAGGGAGGCTTCTATCTATAAGAAAAAGTAAGCCTCTAACAAGCAAAGTGATTCTAGAATTTTCCAGATCAGTTTGGTCAATTTTGACCATTTTTGGGTTACTTCGGCTTACTTTTTGGATCTAGTTTTTAAATAGGAGAGAGAAGGGATGAAATATCTCATTTTATTGATTAAAAATTGGGGTAATGATGAGAAAAAAGGTTCCTAATTCATGAGGGGAGATTCCCACTCTGAGGTGTCAAAATTCAGTTTTTTTACTCTTTTCTTTGGTCCTTAGTCCACTCTTCTTCATGTTATGTGAGCATTTACTCATTTTTGGGGTGTTTTTCTTTTATTCTTCAATTTATCTCCTCCCTACATTTGGATTAATCTTATTGATCTCCATAAGACCCTTAATCCAAAATTTCCAAAAAATATGGACCCTTAGGCTAAGGTCTTTTGTGCACATTATAATTTAATTCTAATGCACCTTAGGAATTTTCTTTTTAAACTTCTGTTTCGAGGGAATTTATTTTAATAAGAAGGGATATTTTTCCATCCAAAGATATCTAAAAATTGAATTACTTGTCTCTAGAATATTTTCTCTCTCTAGACCAAAACAGGTAGAAACAAGATCTTTTATTATTTTGAGAAGAGGATTGATTATAGGGGAAGAAACTGGACATCTTGAGGGGCTGGGGAGGAATCTTACAAGATGTATGCTTATTCGTTCTAGATTATCCAGGAGCTTTTGGGCAGAAGCAGTTCATACAGCAGTCTTTATTCAAAATCATCTTTCCACAGCTGCACCTCCTTGTAAGATTCCCATTACAGTTTGGATAGGGAAAACTCCTTATGTATCACATTTTTTGCACCTTTGGATACATTGCTTATATTCACATGCCAAAAGAGACGCGACAAAAGTTGGATCCTCCTGGTTTGAAAGTTATATTTATTGGATATTCTAGTGATAATTCTAAAGGATATAAATTTTATGATCCTACTTCTCAGAAAGTCATCATCAGTCGTGATGCTCTATTCAATGAACGTTTAATGGGAGGTATACGGTCTAGTAAAGATTCTGATGATATGCAATCCTTACTCATCGCTTTTTCTTTTCTATTTGATAATCATTGTATCTCTCAAGATGTTGTGCATCCTTCTTCTCCTATGAAGGATTCTGAAGACCCTACGAAGGATTATAGTGATAATCTTGATATATACATTGATCTTTCCATTGATATTGAGCATGGTTGAAATCATGTCTATGAGGAAAGTTTTGATGATGCTATAAATGTTCATGAAGATCTGGCAACTTATACAGAAGCTATCTCTTCTCCACAAAAGGATCACTGGCAGAGCAGGCAGCTATGGAAGCTGAATATGATTCTTTCATTTCCAAAGGTACAAGGGTTCTTACTGATTTGCCTCTTGATCATGTTCCTATTAAGTGTGCAAATGGGTATATAAAACAAAGACAAAGGTTGATGTATCTTTTGATAAGTTCAAAGCTTGTTTAGTTGCAAAAGGATACATTATCATGATACATTTTCCCTATTCTTCACATGACTAGAATACGTGTCCTTTTGGCATTTTCTACTCATTTTGATTTGGAGATTCATCAGAGAAGAGATCTCAAAGAAGAGATTTATATGGAACAACCACAAGGATTTTCAATTCCTAGCAAATAACATGTTGTGTGTCATCTTCATCGCACTGTTTATGGTTTAAAGCAAGCATCACGTTCTTGGTGTATCAAAATTGATCTCTTCTTCACATCAAAAGGGTTTATCTCTTGTTTCTCTGATCCTAATATATATATCAAGCATGAAGGTATTCTATTTGTTATTCTTGCTTTATACGTCGATGATACCATACTTGTTTCCCAATAATCTTGGCTTTATGCAACTCATAAAGAAGATTTATCATCACCTTTTGAGATGGTGGATCTTGGTGAGATTCACTGTTGTCTTGGTATTCAAGTTCAACGCTATCGCCAGAAAGGTATCTTGTTTCTTCGTCACTAAAAATTCATTGACAATATTATTGAAAAGTTTGGTCTAGTCAATGCTCATTCTGTAAATACTCTATGTCATGTAAGCTCCACCAAGTATACAGCTATAACTCATGACAAAGAATTAGCCCCACATCAACCTTATGCTAATCTCATTGGCTGTTTACAATTTGTTGGCCTAAACACTAGATCAAATATTCTCTTTGCGTCTAATTTCTTGGGGCAACATCTTGCATCTCCTTCTCTTGGGCATATGTGTTCTTAAATATTTGAAAGGTACTAAAGACTTTGGACTCATCTATGCTTTGCCAACAAGAATCCTCTCCCTCATATTCTTTATGTCTTCTTGGTTATTCAGATGCTAACTGGGAAAGTTCTCACTCGTCTATGCAATCCACAAGTGAAAAATATTTCTTTGCTAATGGTTGCTTAATTTCTTGGGTGGCTAGCAAGAAACAATGTTGTGTTGCAGTCTCTACAACCGAATCTGAGTATGTAGCTGCATCTTTAGCAGCTCGTGAATTGGTATGGCCTAAAAAAGGATGTACTTAACCATGTACATCAATGCCTAATATGTCAGAAAGTCAAAGCCATTAGAAAAGCTTCGTTGCTGATCTTGGACATCCATTATCCTGTCAAGTACTCCACTTACATGTGACAACAATCAAGGTGCCATTAGTCTTGCCAAGGATTATGTTCTACATAGCAAATCTAAGCATATTGTTATTCATTATCATTATGTTCGACATGAAGTGAAGAAAGGATCAATAATGATTGAGCATTGCCCCACAGATCAGATGATTATAGATATATTCACAAAGGACTGAGTGAAGCTCGATTCACATCATTACGTTGAGAACTTGGAGTTGTTGCAACTTCATGCTTTGGAGATTAATACTTTTTACACTCACACCCTGAATAATTAAACTTGTACAAAATGTATTTTTGTATCCTTGTAGATACTCTTTCACATTACGCACATTGATCTTTTGTATATGATATGTATGTATAGGGGCTCGGGTTTTTCCCTTGTACTCCCCAAGGGTTTTTTCACTCACAACTAGAGACCTCTGTTAGAGTGGGGGTGTTGGAGCTATATATATCATACCCTAACTTGACCTAGATCTCACCTATATATATACAAACTCATAATCAATATGAACTAGTCTTTTGGGAGCGTATATGGCATAACACTCTCCCTTCTTCTCTCTCTCTCTGAGTCACTCTGTCCCTATCTCTTCGTGTTCGTGTATTTTCAACACAAAGAACACATCATCATCATTCTCCACTATGTGAGGGATAACATCAAGTGTGACTTGCATGATCCATACATATTAACAAGGGCATTTCCAACTATTATATCTTCCTCAAAACCGAAGTGCGAAATGACTACATGAATCTTTTCCCCTCGTCTAAAGCTGCCATGTTGGCACATGAATCAAGAGCACTCAAGAAAGACAAAATGTTTGGCATAAAACTTTCAAGCTACATTCCTTTTAAAGAATCTAGAGCTTTGCTATCTTTCTTGAAGTGAGGGTCAATAGAAAATCAATGGACTAAAAATGCCATGAGACCACTTATACCAGCAATGAAGTAGAAAGAGGCATGCCATCCAATTAGACCAAACACCGTGGTGCCACCCAGATGAACCAAGAAGACATTTCCAAAAAATCCTCCAAGGTTTCCAATGAACTGAAATGGGCCTGCCTTACCTTTGGACATAGTACCAAGGACAACTGGTATTGATAGGGCGTCTTTTTATGAGTTGTAGGTTAATTACTTTCGTTTTTGTGAACAACCTCTTGCAATGGTACGTGGAACATGCTCAAGAGCCAGTCATGTACATACAATACCGTGCGACAAGGAGGCTAAGGTGCCCTGAGACCAGGGAATGGTATAGAAGAGATCAAAATATTCCTTGTTAGTAGTTGAAATGACGAGCTTCCCTTCGAACAGGACACTTGGTAGGAAACAAAGGTGTCGGGAAAGAGGCCGTAGATATGGGAACTTTCCACAATGCCGTAGTTGTTGTGATGAGACCGCCCCACTATGAGGTTGTGCAGTGCCACCACCGCAACCAGCTATAGGTGATCTGTCCCATGTTCACCACACGATCCACAATGCGCTCGGTGTCGATCTCTAGAACGTTGTGGAAGGCAATGCGGTGGACCTCGTAGTGACGAGAGTGCTTGCAGTCCACATTGTGCATGCCCACGGCTATGTAGGACCTCTACTTCAAAAGGTGGGGGTGATGGGAGAAGGTTCTTGGCGGCAATCTCCTCCAGTTTCTTGGGGCCTACACACTTGCTATGCCTTGTGGGCTTCTTGCTTGGTGCTCTTACAGCCCGCATGGTCCTCACCTGCCTGGCTCTCAGTCTCGTCTGCAGCCTCACCAGTGCCTGTATGCAGCACAGTGATACCTCTTGCCTACCTCTTCACAAGGTGGCTTCTCACCTCCACCTCTACATCTTCACAAGCACCTTCAACACCCGCAGCACCTACCTCGCCCTGCTACGCTCTTCTTTCTGCAGCCTGTTGCAATTGCACGTAAATAAAGTATGGAGCTTTGTCGCTACCCAAGTAAATGTAATGGAGATCGAACGCTTTGCAAGCAAACGACGCCCTTGCCCTTTTTTATCTCAACAGGCCGCCCAAGTATAGCCCAGAAGTCATGCTTCAGTGATCCCTGGGACAAACGAAAGAGGAAAGTAAGAGGTTCTTTATGAGGCCCTTGTTTCTTTCCTGCCACCAATGGGATGGGAAAAATAGCTTATGCACCAAAAAGTCGGATGACTTGTTCACTAGGGCAGGGTTTCGAGCGAACACAGACGCAAACTTCCGCCCGAATCCCTGGAAGCCATCTAGTGTGTGTAGGTAGACCTCAAGATTGTGGTGGAGATTCAGGTTTCGTGTGGAGAAGAAAGAAGGCTTTCGGAGGTGGGGTGAAACATGACTATCGAGGCGGAACTCCTGGCCCACGTGGAAGTAGGCCCATGGCCACAAGTCGAGCAGTGGGCCGCAACCCATGGCTGCTATGGCGCCCCACACCCCTCTTTCATTCACGTTGAATCCAGGTACCTTAGGCACCGTGTCATGCACATTGACCACCCTCAACACCTTCAACCCCAACTCCTCCACTCTGTGCTTGAAGGCCAAGTTTCCCACCCTAGGCCCTGCGAAAGAGAAGACCGTTATAATCGGTGCCTGCCCAGCTCCGCCGCCGTTCCACTGACCTATGTTGGCTGATATGTCATAACCGCTCAACACAGCCAGTGCCGCCCCAAGGCTGTGTCCTGTTATGGTTATGCTCACCTTCTCCCCTTCATACTTCTTCAACAGCTTCTTCAGCGCACATGCCAATTGCTCCCTGGCGCTCGTGTCATTGAACTTGGACCCCGCCTTCTTGGAAGTGTACAAGCTTAGGAAACCCTTTTCCACCCTCACCTTTTTCTGGCCTGGCTCGAAATCCGGACGCGTTTGAACGTCTGTGAGATCTGCGACCCATTCCGTGCCCATGACTGTGCCCCTCCATGCGACGAGGATGTCTCTTCTACCCAGCCGTTTCATCTCTTTGTCGGTGGCCACTGCCACGTAGGCAATCCAGTTGGAGTCCCCGGTCCACCGCTCCGATGCATCCCTCTCTGACAGGAGGAGGAACTTGGGCAGCTTGATGTCCAATGTGGCGAAGAGGTACCTGGTCACCTCGTAGCCGCAGTCCTCCTTGTCGACCTTCTTGAAAAGATCCCGGGCGGCATACCTGCTGCTGCCACAGTAGACCGAGTGACTGTCGGAGTCGAACGCGTCGTAGTTAACCTGCGCGAGCTCACCATAGCGGATGATTTCCGCCCGGAGGGTCTGATCCAATGGCTCCACGTCGAGGAAGCCCTTCCAGTTGTTTTGCCCTTGAATTTCCTTCCACACACTTGCCAAGTGGCTAGTCCCCTCGCTTGACGTGGCTTTACTATATTGTCTAGCGGGCGGGCAAACCATACTTTGTACACTAGAGCTCATAGCTGCGCGAGAGGGCTCCATTGGCACAGAGCAAATAGCGGGCGGGTACTCCATTAATACAGAGCTTGTCACGCTGATAATGCCGTAGGAGAGCTTATGCGAGAGCGAGGAGGAGATGTTTTCACTAGATTGGCGATTAGACCGGAGATGTTTTCACCCATAAAAAGCTGCAATATTGATAAAGCCGTCAAATGACACGTGCCTTATTTCTCAAGGGAGGCCACCCAGCAGAGTCAGCATAGGTACGCCACACCTTTCACAGATTCTGTCGGCTAACAGCTGGTCGGCGCTCCACCTCAGCATGCCAAGCCACCTCCGCCGGGATGCTCGATTGTTGTCGGCCTTCTCCGTCCTCGCCTGACCCGCACATTCTTCATAACTAGCATGTGACCTGTGAGTTGTTGCAAGCATGCACATGTGAGGGTATGTTTCTCTAAAAATATGTGTGTACAAACGTACACTCAAGTGTGTTTGTGCATGTACGTGTGACTATGTGTGCATATGCATGATTGCAAGTGTGTGTATGTATTTATATACATACATACATACACAAACAAACACACAATATATATATATATATATCTAAAGTTCATAAATAAATATGAGCTTCAAACTCTTCTTCATCACTAACAAGATCAACATCCTTCATCATCAACTTGATCTTCGTCTTCAGCATTTACCTTGCCGAGAATGTTCACAACTAGGTCTCCTCTACAACCCGCTTGCCTTTACACTTGCTCGATGCCAAACCGGTCCGCTTCCATGTCCTAGGTCTTTACTAATACACGTGTGGCTCTCATGCCAAGCCACGCGTTGTTACCCTCGCTACTTCGGCAAGCAACACACGACACGCTCGTTATAGTAGTCCACCCCTTCTCTCTTGTACCTCTAGCATGTGTCAAACCCTTCGTCTCAGTTCCTTCACCCCACCCTACTTCTCTAGAAGTCCATGGTGATTAATATTGACAATGAATGTGGCAAACCTTAGAAAATTACTAAAATAATTTAAAAAACCTTAAATATAATTGAGAAATCACCATAAGTAGAGATATATCCAACATTATAATCCAAATAGGTTATGAATTTACAAAGTAGGTTCCTACATGCAAGAATAAAATGATCTCGACTCATTATTAAATTTTCCTAAACCTTACATAGTATTTAAGAAATGAGAGAGAGAATTTCTATGACAAAAAATGTATTATAATTAAATCAATGAAATTTACTTCTTAGAATCTCTTTTTATTTATTGAGTCTTTGATACCCAAAATATGGCAATAGTGTGAGCTTATATGGTGATTTATTTTAGTTATACTAATAAATCAATGTCTCTCTACTAAAGTAATTGGTCAAGAATATATATCTAAATATTTCAATTTTAGCTAGAAGAAAAGGTAATGGGTCTCAACTTTTAAAACTGCATTGAAAACAAAACAATGTTTATGAACCCTTGCTTATATTTAGATCACCAGCTGCAAAGCATAACATTGTAAAGAACATGCATGCAAGATTTAAACTTAGTCTATGATTGTTTGATTAGATATAAAAATCCTCAAAGTTATTTTTTTTAAAGACAGCTAAATATTTTAGAATTTTCAATAAGACCTAAATTTTGGAGTTCTAATTGATTTTGGAGCCTAAGATGGTTTGTATTACACGATATATATATATTTGTGAGGAAATTTATATCCAAAAACTTTGAAAAGCAATGAGAAATCGGCTAATTAAAGCTATGAGAAATCGGCTAATTAAAGCCTTTGATCCTAATATAGTCCAAATAGCTATGCATTTTGATTATAATGTAGCCTATGAGTTCTTATTAAATTAAAAAGCCCTGACGTAACCAATGTGATCCCAAATAAATCCTAATTTTCCTCCTCTATATAGCTGATGATATGAAAATAGGAAAAGTTTGAGTTTCACTATCCATGTGTTCTAAATAACTCCATAAAGTTGGCCAGTAAACATGACATAAATATGTCCACATACACTTTTATGTCTTACTTACCTATAAATGCAAACTTATACATACCTTTATGTGGCAATAGAGGGAGGTTTACGACACACCTAGCGACACCTACTCATGGATTACTTTATTTTTAAGAGTACAAACCCACTATTTTTCAAAGAGAATATATATGCACATTTTTTCCTCTCAAAGAGTAGTGAATGGTTTATAGAAAAGATCACATGTAAAAGAAGGAGAAAAAAACCCGTATGGTTATATGTATGTAAAATGATGTGAGACTTAGTTGGCACACACACATATACATAGAAAAAAGATCTTACTACAGAGAGATTCTTATTTTTGGAACAAAACCTAACAAGAGTGTGCAATACCATTTATCTAGAATTTTTCTGTTAACGTTTTTGTAGGGAGGGAAGGCTTAAGGACACCTTGATAGCACTACTAGGAGAGAATTTATATGGGTTTCACATAACAACACATTTAAAAGTAAAATTATGGGTGCCTTTAAGTAACAATAGGGGTGCCACTTTGTTTATGCCATTTAACGACACATCTGGCCAATAATTGTTACACGTGCATCATCGAATAGTTTTTTTAAAGAGTTCAAACCCATAATTTATCTAGCAAAGATTATATGCTCACTTCTTTTTGTTTCAAAGAGTTGTGAATGGTTTAAAGAAGAGAGAACATTTGTGTAAGACAAGGAGAGAAAAAAGTAGTGTGGTTTCCTATAGATAAAATGATGTAAGTTTTAGTTGACACACACCTCTATACATAGTAAGAAGAACTGGTTACAAATTAGGAGTTTATTTTTGAAACAAAAATAATGAAGATTGTATCATACCACCCACCTATCTAGAGTTTTGGCTTTTGAAGTTTTCTAGAAAGTCTTCTGTAATTAAACTTGCGCTTCCACATGCTTGAAACCACCCACTTATCTAGACTTTTTGCTTTTGAAGTTTTCTAAAAAGTTTTTATAATTAAACATGAGTTTCCACAAATCTATTTAAACATGTCTACTGTACTCATTAGTAGAAGATTTGGCAAACAAATATTGGCTTATTAATTTTTATTGATATTGTTACATATCCTTGTATTTATTTGAAAAGTAACTAAAAGCTAGGTTGATAAGGACTATAAAAACTAAAAACACTTCAATTTTTTTTTGAAATCACACAAAAAAAAATAAAAAAATAAAATTTCAACGCTCTTTTCGACTCTCATTTTGATGCTTATTTCAACATAAGCATGGATGATTTTTTTGACATTTATTTCGTCGCTCATTTCGACGACGCGAGTACCATCGAAACTAGCCGTCGAAAATAGAAGACCTTGTAGAAGTGCAAAAACTATTTCTAAATGCTCCAACTAATTTCCCATCAAACAAGGTCATGCACAAGGCTTATGTTTCAACCTCCCAAGGCTTAGAATCTATTCATGCAAATACATGTAACAAGAAACCTAGGACAGAAAGTTTTTGCTTGCATTCATATGTGTGTGTGTGTGTGAGCACTTATGTGTCTATACATGTGTCTGTGCATGCACATGTGAGGGTATGTTTCTTTAAAAATATGTGTGTATACACATACACTCAAGTGTGTTTGTGCATGTACGTGTGAATATGTGTGCAAGCATGATTGCAAGTGTGCGTGTGTATTTTTATACATATATAAATACATACACACACACATAATAGATATATATATCTAAAGTTCATAAATATGATCCACCTCACACACACACCCACCCCCCCCACACACATGCATGTGCAACAGTACATCTTTGACACATCATGCCACGTTCACACATACATGCACGCACATATAAATCTTTGTATCAAATGCATCTATATATGCGTGTGTTTATACATGTGCATGCTTTTGAGTAGTGTATACATTTATGTGTATTTGTGTGTGTGTGTGTGAGAGAGAGAGAGAGAGAGAGAGAGAGAGAGCAAGAGAGCGGGTATATAAATATTTGTGTGTGTGTGTGTGTGTGTATGTGAGGGAGAGAGAAAGGGTTTATAAATATTATATAGGGAATGTATGTGTGTATATGTGTGTGTGTGTGTGTATAGATTAGTGTGTATTTGTATGCTTATGTATATTGTGGTGCTCTCTCTCTCTTGATCTATCTATCTATCTATCTATCTTCGACCCCCTCTAAAGCTGTAAATTTGTGACATGAAATTATATATTCCAAGTTGCATATACATACATACATACATACATACATACATACATATATGCATACATACGCATATATATACACACACGTATATACATACACACACAGACACACATATACACACACGCATATATATACACACACGTATATACATACACACACACACACGCACGCACACACACATATATACATATGTATGTCTAAATGTATACATGTATATGTATGTATGCACACACATACACACACACAAATACACATATATATATATATACACACACACATATACATGTATATATTATATATGTATGTATGTATGTATGCATATATTGTGTGTACCCCCCCTCCCCCTCCCCCAATCCCTTCCCAGCCTTGTGCTTCCCTCCCTCCTAGATCCACCCTCCCTAACCACAAAACTCCTCTCTCTTCCCCCTAGGGTAATGTGTGTGCATGTGTGTATTTGTGTTTGTGTGTCCCTCTTGTCCCCCTGACCCTGGGGTTGCATGTGTGTTTGTGTGTGTGTGTGTGTGTGTGTGTGTGTGTATGCACATGCGTGTGTGGAAAATATTATCTAATTCTAACTAAAAAGTGTGTGTATGTGTATACATGTGTGTGTGTATGTGTGTGTGTGTGTGAGCACATGTCTTTTATATATATATATATATGTGTGTGTGTGTGTTTGTGTATGTATAGTTTGTGCATATATATTGTGTGTGGTTTATATATATATATATATATATATAAGTGAAATAAATACAAAAGTTTCCTCTAGCCCAAATGTAGGCATCTAATTTAATCAGACAAGGGTTTGAATGCATTCTCTTTTTCCACTTCTTCAAATTCAAAATTCAAATTGACAAAAGGCCTTGTGATTGAAAAGAGGTGCTTATAATGCTCTCTCTCCCCAAGGCACTCATCACCTCCCTCCCACGCGTCCAAATTCAAAATTCGAATCATGTGTGTGTATGTGGAAGGCTGGTCAATTTGCTTTCTAATGTATTATTATTAATCCAGTTCTAGGATTAACAAGATCTACTGCCATTATCTTGCATCAAGGAGTCATGGTAGATACACCAAAGGGTCATACATTCAAGATATAAAGCAATAGTGTCTTGGGCGGGCGCCCGTAATGGTGTGACAGAGTATTTATGGCAATTCCCACTTCAAGAGCATGTGGAAGCAAGTTAGGATGAAGTCCTAAGTGATGTACCTCATGGATATATTATGAGAGTAGTCATTGTAATAGCATTAGGCCTCTTATGAGCCTAAAGTGCCCATACGGCCATAGTCTAAGTGAGTATGAACACTTATGGCCATGTATATAAATGAATTTCTCTCATTATACAACATACTCTCCCATTGTGCAATTGAGTCTTGCTCTTGCAAATCTCTCCCTAATGCATGCTAGTGAGTGTGTGTGAGTGAAGTGAAGTTAGAGGAGGGACGAGGACCTGTAGTGCAACGCGGCGGTGTGACAACGCTCGCAGGAGACGCAGTGGTGCATCTCAAGGAGGTGTGGAGCTTGGAGACCTCAAGGGTTGCAAGCTCGCCATTAGAAAGATCTTCACGATAGTTTGCGGTTCACCAGGTAATCTCTTTTTGGTGAGCCATAACATTTTTCGTGCCGCTGCTGGGGAGCCAGCCCTTTGCTTTTTCCATCATTTTGTCTAATATATGCATAATCCGTTGCCCATTATCTTGATTAGTGGTTTCCCATGAAAAAGATGTGGATTTGATGGTGATTTGTGTGAGATTTGGTGTAGAATAGCTCTCTTTTTGTTTTTGAAAAGAATGTTTTTTGCTTAATTTTTATATTAATTTATTATTTTTGTGGTTTTTCATGTTCTTAGGATTTGCACATAGTTGTATAGGCTTAGTTTTCATCCATTACATCAAGAAATGCAATAGAACGCAATTTTTAGTGAATGTTAGCTCTCTTTAGTTTAAACATAGATCTAAGATCATTAATTCTAGTTTAATTGTGTGTTTTCTGTTGTTGAAATTATCTGGATTAGAATGTTAGCAAGTATTAGGAGTAGCTTAATCTTTCAAAAACTTTCTTAAAACCATAAAAAAACCCTTGAATTTGACTAATTTCTCTTAATGGATTGGTTTTTGTTATTATCTAGATGCATCAAAACATCTAATCATATTGCATGTTTATATTTTAGACAGGTGTGTTTCCACAAGAAGATTGTACAAAACCATGCACATATCTAGAGTTTTTGATTTTAAAGTTTTCTATAAACAGTTTATAATTAACCATGTGTTTCCACATGTCTACTATAAATTAAGACATGTAGGAGCATTGATGTTAGACTTCAATGACATGTATATTTCTCATTAACTCTTGCTTTTTGTGTTTGAAGGTAATCTTTAGACACCAAAGAAGTTCATAAAACATAAGCCTCCGATAAGCAATGTTTGTGAGGCCTAAGTAACCCAAGGGTGAGAAAGGTTTTTTGAACATGTTAGGATGTAAAGGAGTATCTTTATTGCCCAAAAAGGCCTCCACTCATAACCAAGAAAATAGGTTGAGAGGAAGATTGCTACATAGCCTCTAGAGCATTGAGGTTCCTTCTATGGTGAAGTATTTTTCAAGATAGAATGGAGGTGATGATCATTTCTCGGATTTAAATTCAAGTCTCAAATTTGATGCAATATCTATCCAAGTTATGTTTTGTTTAAAATTATACGACAAATATATTTGTGTGAATTTCCTTTATGTAGAAATCAAAGAGTTCTTGATAGTTATTCTAGATGAAAAAGTTTACAAATAAATGTATCCATACATATATTAGTTTTTATTCTTAATTTTAGCACCACATTCTTTTTATGCCCCTATTTCCTGCTTGGATGGGGATGCATGGGGGCCATTTTGTTAGCCACTAGTTTATGCACATTGATGTGGTCAACAAGCACCTATAAATGTAAAACATTTTTTTTCCCAAATTTGCTACATTGAGATCTCAAGAGGGTTCTCTCCAGCTCTCTATTTAAGCAAGGTAAGGTTCTTCTTTATATCCCAAGAAAATCTTAGTATCTTCTTCCTCTTTTATTTTTCATTCTCATCTTTTTCTTCTTCTTCTTCTTCTTCTTGTTAATGTTACAAACATTTTATGTATACACTATATGCATGAGCTTATGTACAAACTTTATGCATAGAGATGCTTCTTGAAGCTCTTTTTGAAAAGGTAAACAAATTAAGGTTGCCTAATATGTGTTTTCTTTTTTATTTTCCTTTTTTGATAATAGATAAATCAAGCTTGAGGGTGCAAGAAAAATAAGTAATTCAATTTATATGGCTTTTTAAAAATGATTAGCTTTATGCACAATGGTTATGCATAAAATCTCAAAATAAAACACATTCACAAGGATTTTTCTTTAAGGGGGGACACCATAATATTGGTTATAATACTTGATTTATAAATACATCTACGGAGTAATAAAGTTTGCCTCTACATCCAATCCTTTGATGAGGAAAATATCAGCTACAATTTTTCTTTTGAAAAAAGCACCATACTTTGGTGCAAAAAGGGTTTTCTCTCCTTCCAAATAATTATATATGCCATGACAATATTGGGTACCAACAATCAAAGGGGTATCAATTGTGCAATCTTAATCGACACAATAAAAAACATCCTTTAGTACCCAATGTTTCCTTTTCATTTGTTGCATACCTATGAATTAAGTACAAAAAATCAAAGAAGAATCATATATGAAATGTAAGCTCATTTATGTAGTGACCATAACTTTTTTTTTACCAAGAGTTTCTTTTATTATTTCTTGCACCCCTTGTTGGAGCACATAGTTTCTCTTATTTAATCTTCTTTGAAACTGACATAAACCCCCAAAATGTGTGCTTTTCACTTTTCGTGATGCTAGAGAGCCTCCAATTGATTGTGTAGATGGTTGAATGTTCACTCTCAAGGAAAATAGGACATCAATGCAAGAAGAAAAACTCACAGGCGGGGTATCTCAATGTAGATATGAACATCACTTATAGCTTAACACGTGTCTCCCAAGCTAATAGCCCAATGTCTCAATCGAGATACAAAGAATTGGCATGCCAGTAGCCTCAAAAGGGCTCTTGTACCTCGATCACCATCCATGTCACTAAAACATGACATTGCTGCTACCTGGACATCTCGATTTAGATACTAAGGCCACTCGAGTTCACGTTAATGCCACAAGGGATCTCACTCCTTGTTGACATACACATAGCTCCCCACTTAGATGTACATTTAGCATGTAGAGTGATGCCATCTTGGCCATGCACCTAATTTGAAAGAGATATGGGAATGTGATCTCAATCGTTGACATATCTCAATTGCAATATTGTGATGTGATCTTAGCCGTTCATGTGTCTTGAATGAGATACTGAGATGTGATCTTAGATGTAAATTTTAATTGATCGAGTTACATGGTTCTGATTGGAACCATCCATGTATCTCAATTGAGATACTCTCAATAAATCTAAGCAGTTCATTTTACCAACCCTTAAACCATGCATACATCAGAATCATTCATTCTGCAAACCCTAGAAGTTATGCCATGTGACCTTGATCCATATTATAAAATCCCAAAGTTTTTTTCCCCTCATTATCTTGTGTCATTTTTTTGTATTTCACTCTCTTTTACTTTGTGTTCTCTCTTGCATTAAACACAACTAGTGGGCTTTAAATCTAACATTAATAATGTTTTAGAGATTCATTAATGCTTCATTAGTATTTTTTTAGCACTAGTCATTGGACCTTTCACATTATCCTTTCAGATTGGCCCTCCCATTTGTATTAGGCTTAGGGTGTAGCTTGTGAGTGAGCATCTATCCGTAGGAGTCTTAGAGACACCCCACCTACTTTACATATCTTGTTGGGCTTGGAGGAGAGGCTCTCATCCCTTCATAGCCTTCAGGATGAGTAGATAGCACATCATCGTATTGCTCCACTATCACATTGCTTGATATATCATCAGGTGTGTAAGCCTTGACCTATTAGAAATAGAGCATACTAGGACCTTGTTCTTGATAGCTATGGGATGTGGCCTGGGGCAGGGAATCCCGTTACTATTTTGTGTTGTTCACATCCTCATATGGTAGCACATATCTATAGTCTATGTGTTGTCGCATATGGGAGGATGCTGAACAACTGCTAGATCCCCATCTACTTTCTGAAGCAAGTATACACAAAAAAAAATTGGGGAAGCAAGTTGACTACACCAGCCATTGGCACAACGATGGTGCTGGTCGAGTTCATCTCTGAGACTACAAGAGATGGCCTCACCAACCCTACGTGAAGTTGTTGCAGATCCACCATTTTTACCTTTGTCTACTATCCAGGCACTTGGCACTTAGGTGGGGATCGATGTGCATAGTACCACTGAGAGCATCCAGTACGTGGTGCGTATTATTCCATGATCGATGCCCGACCAATGTCAAGGTATTGATACATATTCATTGCTTTCCATAGGTTTTTCATAGTTGTATATTTTTTATTTTTACATATTTATATCTGCTTTTCATTGATTTTATAGGTTTTTCATAGTTGTATATTTATCATTTACATATTTATATCTACTATTCCATTAGGAATTTTTTGGACCCAAAGATGGCCTCTTGGATAAACTTTTGATTAGGAATGGACCAAAAGGAAGAGGGCTGGGTGCACATTTTTGACTTTTTTGACCCTAGGCTTTGGTTTGCTAATGGGGCCTAATTACTACTCTTGTCCCCTACCTCTTGGGCCCAAAGTTAGAGGTCCCCCCACCTAGAATCACGCAGATTAAAAACCCTAAAAATTAAAAATTTTAATTTTTTTTCCAAAAGTGTGTTTTCCCTCTCAAACTCCCCCCCAACATCCTCTAGGTTTGAAAGCTCATTTTGAGCCTCTTTCTTCCTCTTCTAAGCTCTCCATTGCTGCAAAAACTCCATACCTCTCAAGCTCTCTCTTCTTATCAAGCTCCCTTAGTCTCAAGCTCCCTCAGTCTCAAGCTCCCTCTCCCTCTCCCTCAGTCTCAAGTTCCCTCTCCCTCTTTCTTCCTTTTCTAAGCTCTCCACTGCTGCAGAAACTCCATCCATCTCAAGCTCTCCCTCTTTCTCAAGCTCTCTCCCTCTCTCTCTCTCCTCTCAAGCTCCCTGCCTCTCCATTGCTCCAGAAACTCTATCCCTCTTTAGTCTACTCTAGGTTCAGGAAGCCTATTCTCAAACTCTAACCCAGGCTTTTAAGCTTTCCATTGCTGCATTGAAAACCTTGAACTTTCTCTCCTCTCCACTCCTTTGTTGTAAAACAAGCTTTTCTTTTCCCTTCTTCTCTTTTCTTACCACCATGGCCTCTTCTAGTAATGTGAGAAGACATAGGGAGAAGGTGGAAGAGCTTGTGCTACATAACACAAGAGATGAGAATGGAGTTTGGGCTCCAACAAGATTCAGGGTTGGGGCTTGGGTCTACATGCAGCCACGCTCTAAGGGACCACATCGAGCGCATCAACTGGGGAATATGCTACATCATTGGAAGGGGCGGCTACAAGGCTTCAAGCATACTAAGAAGGAAGGACTGGTTGCCATAGTGCAACATGTGAATACCCTTGGAGACCTGTACATTCAAGGCCAACGACCAAGGTTTCCTTCAAATTGTTAGTGTAACATAAACATAGCTTTAACAACATGCTAATATTGGAATTTTTGTTTCAAATTTTCTTATGATTCTCCATTTTCTTATGTCTCTCTATAGATATTTTCCCCTCTAATGAGGAACAACCACTCCAAAGACTCACTAGAGTTTTCTATGCTATGCATGCATCCATTGGAGAGGCAATGTTTGTATCTCAAAGCCCAAGTGATATTGTACAAAATAATATCTTTTTCTTTTCTCTCATATTTTGTAGATAAAAAACAAGGTTTATTTGGCAAGCTAGAAGAGATCCCCAACCCCCCTCTTAACAATCCCGAATGGCCCAAACCTGATGCTTGGACCATCTTATAGTTTAAGATGGTAAGTGATATCAAGACATCACTCAAGTTTTCAAAGGCATCTAGGTCAATAGGACTAAATTGGTTTTGTCCTTTACATGTTTTTGTACACATGTTCAATTCCATGCCAATGCACCAAACAAAAACAATGTATATTTGTAAGGAGGTACGGTCTGACCTCATTCAAGGATTACTAGGAGAGGGTTGGGAGGTTAATGAGGGGTCACATCAAGGTGATGTGTACAAGTGCAATGTAGTAGACTCTATAGTGTCTTTCAGGTTCTTGAAGGCACGCTCTATTTTGTACATGCGTCTGCACTACCAAAGATGGATGCAAAAGCACGGGACATGGATCGACTTCAAGCCTCAGAAGAAGAAATTATGCCTATTGAGGTAGGTGTGATGAATCAAAATGTATGGATTGAGTGAGTGGAAGTCAGCAAGCAAGCATTGGAGCCTAGCAGACCTGCGTCAACACTTTAGCATCATGGGCTTTGACAATGTGGAAGAGTCAAGTTTCAAGTTGATGAGAGGAAAGGTATATCTGATTCCACTACAAGTCTAGAATTAACCCTTACACTTTCTGGTTATTGTGCCACTTTCTATATTTTTATAGATTGGGAAGCGTAAGGAGGGGACAACCATGGTCTCAGAATCATGGCAAATGGGGGTGCATAGCCCTAAACCCAACACATAGTAGGCATGTGGAAGAGCTTGAAGATGAACTGAGTATATGGGAAAATAGCCTCTGTTTTGATGCACGTGCGGGACAAGAGTATCAGGATTGAGGTGAAGGCAATGACAAACTTTCAAGTCAACAAGGAGATGGAGATCACATGAAGTAAATGTCACAAGAGGGGCAAAAAATGAAGACATTATAATAATTTTAGATTAGATGACATGCTTGTAATTTTGTAGGAGGCTCTTTTTTAACCAATCTTTATTTAACTGAAATCTTAATATAAATAGCCAAAGGTGCCTTCTTTCTCATTTTCACGTGATAGAAACCAAGCACGAGCTCACACTATCTCTTTGCATTCACATGGCTACCCACTTTGACAACTTCTATGAGTTCCTCTCCACCACCTCATGGGCAGGCAGCAAGAGCGAGCTCTTTGCCATGTTTTCTCGTGAAGCCAACTTTGAAAAGTCGCTCGCCCTTGCGTCCCAGCATTATGAGATGCAGATTGCATACATGGAGCAATACTTGGCTCCCCACTCCATCTCCTTTCCCCATTGCCCCAATGATCGATGGGTGCCTGTTGAGCTACTTAGGACATTCAATAATATGCCCACCCCTACATCCAGCGCCTTGAATGCTTCATAGACATCATCTGCATCCTCGCACGAGCTTATTGTACCTTCAATAAGCCGGAGGTGAAGAGGTTAGGGAAGGGCAATTTAGCAACTATGTTCCTCTCACGGCTTGCCACTTTTGTGTTCCTCATCAGCGAGATGAGGAGGTAGCAAAGCTTTCCGTGAAAGCTTCAGATGAATGCTTGCTGTACAAGCTACGATTACATACAAAACTTGCATGCAAGTTGCATCATAACGCGGTGCTTTTTCTTATTATTATTTTTGTCCTTTATGGACCTCTAAGTTTTCTTACGTGCATGAGACACGCGTCTCCACTTTTAGAGTTCTAATTTTGGTTCACGTTCTATTCTTTACATGATCACTTTATGCTTGTGCCTGCCTATTTTTGGCTACGTTTCTCATATCTCGTACATGGTCTGCAAGTTCTGCGATCTTATCTTGTACGTGTTCTCACAACCCGACATGGCAAACACCATACTTGTTAATAACGGATTTCCTTCTAGGCAGCGTTCGGTTCTTCTTTTCCAAGGCCAAGGATTTCCTCGTTGGAAATACAAGATGCTATTAATTTTGGAAGGAGACGAATTGGCAGATATTGTTCTTGGTATTCTTGCATGCCCTCCTCAACCTATTCCACTTCAGAATGATGTTATTATTACCGAAGGTCCTATTTTTGAATAGTGGAAAATTGATCATACTGCATACTGGATTCGTCGTGATAAGGCTGCTCGTCTCATCGGTATATACTTTCTACCCTTAACTATTCACTAATGCTAGATGTTTATCCGTTATATAACTAAGAATAAAATTTTCAATGATTTATAATATAATCCCAAAAATCAGCAATAATGACGCTAATCTTCCTTCTTATGGAGTTTTGAGAAAAGCAACAAACATCATGATTAATCTAGAATCAAGAAATAATCATGCACGCTACTAATCTCTCTTCTTGCAAAGAAATGCATATGGATTAGGCATTTAACTTGTACTCAAGAGTTGTAGGCAAGGAGAAGATTGAAGCTTCTCGTCCCACCGTGATGGCCAAGTGTTAGCATCACCTTGTTAACATAGGGGAACACATGCTCCTACATACATAGCCATTGAGTAAAAATGTACACATGAGCATGGAGTACGAGGCATGTATCAACAACAAGATAAACATACAAGCATAATAACACAACACCACAGTGTATTCCATATACATGTATCACATATTGTGTGTACAAGAATCATGTGTAAGAATCGTGTCCATATAAAAGTCATGTCATGTCATGTCCAATTTGCATACAAGAGGGGATTTATATAGTCATCCAACCATGTGACTCTTGGGATACCCATGTGGCTGTTGGGCTACCCATGTGACTGTTGGCCTCCCATAACCTCTGTAAGATCCTAACTCCTCACTAGCGCTCTTCGAACCACTTCTTGATATGACATCTTATAATAAGAAAATCCCAGAACTCATTAGCCTAAGCTAATGCTACTAATGCTAGGGGGTGTTCTCACCTCTCATCAACAGTAGTTATAGTTAAGACTAGAAGTAGCTCATAGGTTAGTTCAATGAAATGTACCTTTCCTCTCCCTCTTCCAATCCTGCTTCTTGGTTGAGTTTCTCTGTGATACTCCTCTCTACCTGAGGTTGTGGTGGGGAAGGATGGTATTTTAGCATTTAGTGATTCTTTCTCTTCTAAAACTCTATCTTGCCCTTGTAATAAAATTGTTCCCCTTTGAAAACTCTTTCTTGCCCTTGTAATAGTGTTGTTTGCATGTAAGCAATAAAAGTTCATCTTGTTAATATCTTCCTTGGTATTATACAATTCTTCTTTGGGTTCTTCACTTTTTTCTGAGATGGGTTTTAACATCCCATAAGGGGTATCTATCACCCTCTCAACCTTTGGTTCCTCCTACATTAGTCCTAGAGGGTCATCCCATCTGCTAATGCATGTCCTAGGGCTTGGTCCTATGCCCAACCTCTGATCTTTCATTCTGTAGAGAATTCAACTATAGGATTGTCCCTCTTTCGTAGTGTCTTTGTTGAGACACCCATTCTAGCATCTAAATCTTTTTTTGCTTGGTTATAAATTTGTAATTATTTTTGGGCGACCATTTCTATTTCCATCCCTTTGCTTGTAGGAGAAAAGGTTTCCCCTATTCTAGCGATACTCTCTACATCTCTCTAAATCCTTGGAGTGTAAGAGATTTTGACTCTTGAGAATGGTTGAAGGTCCTTCTCTATACAAAAGTCTAAAGAGGATGCTTGAACAATTCCTCTTCCTATTGGGAGCCTTAAAATATTCCACATTACATGACCCTGATTGACGGAATGAGGCTCTTGATCCGTACTCATCCACATACCAAATAACCCGATAATAATGTTCAACAGGATACCAAATAGTATGCGGGGTTGGAAACTCTTTCCTCTACTCACACTTCATCAACCATATAAGCATCTTCCATGGACTCTTTGTTACTAAGACCATGTTAGGGAGTTTGGGAAAATCCTAGTTCCCATTTTGTAAGAGAAGAAAAATGGGGGCATTAGTGAATCCTTTTAAGTTTTTTGTTTAAAGAAGCTCATGGAAAATTTATTGGAAATCTCTTCTTGAAGGGTAGGTTCTAAATCGATAACTTCAGTATACTAATGATACAGTAAAAAACAATATTGAAAATAAAGTAATGGAATGTTTTCAAACTCCCTAAAATCATCTTTACAGTCTAGTCTCTATTGAACACAACCCTCTCCAAATAAACACACTTTAATGTGTGCTAGCCGAAAGGATAGATCCAACACTCCTTTGGATACTTCTCTAGATAGGAAGATACTTGGTAATTTGATGTACTATCATCTAGAGAGAGACTTCATCACCCAAAATGTTTCATGATCTTCATTGCTTGAAAGGGAGTAGGTTAAATATTAATTTTTTGACCTTTTTTTGTGAACCTTTGGTTACCTAAAGGTTGAGTTATTCAACAATTTGAACAAGTCTATTTTTTCATGTTCGACTTTTCACTTATCCCTTAAACTCAAGGTTACTCTTCTCATTGGTTCTATTTACTTACTTAGCTAGAACAGACATCGTCCATAATTATTTTATCCCAAAAGAAAAACACTACATGAAAATCAAATGATAGTTACATGTGAAAACCTGAGATATTCATGGTCATGAAAAAAGTCTGGTTTCTGATGCCGAATATGTTTTAAATTTTGAATGCCAAATTGCTACTAACTAATTCCTACATCCTATTTACAATGATCGGTTACCTCAGAAGTCAAAATACGTAAAGTATTTTTACCTAAATTTCTTAAGGTATTCACGGTTGTGAAAAACCCTAGTTTAATCTCATGCCAAAATTAGGGAGTTTGGTTGATCTCTCAATATCCTCAATTGATCAAAATACTCTCATGAGAATTTCTTAAAAATTTAACGGCTTGAAATTCGTTGAGTCTTTCACGTGTCAAAAACACAACCTATCAACACAATAAAACAACACGGTTCTTTAACATAGGTAGAACTTGTTGTGAAAAAGGGCACATTAATTTGAAGAATTTTGAGTTTAGTATATGTCTCTTATTCATGTGATCAAGAGTATAAAATCTTGCATTAAAACGAGCTAGTATAATTTTGTACTTAGATCAATACGATGCTTCCCTTTTTGAAGCCTCATTAAAACTTTAACGGCTTGAAGTTCATTGAGTCTTTCACGTGTCAAAAACACAACAAAACAACACGGTTCTTTAACATAGGTAGAACTTGTTGTGAAAAAGGGCACATTAATTTGAATAATTTTGAGTTTAGTATATGTCTCTTATTCATGTGATCAAGAGTATAAAATCTCGCATTAAAACTAGCTAGTATAATTTTGTACTTAGATCAATACGGTGCTTCCCTTTTTGAAGCCTCGTTAAGGATTCCTCTTTGTGAATCCTTTTTTAAGTCTAACTAGTATTTGGTCAAACTATTATAGTGAAAAAATACGATAGCATGAAGGAGAGAGAGGAAATAAAATATAGAGATAGAAAGAAATAAAGCAAAAAAGATATATTGATTCCCATGGAAGGTAATAATGGCCTATGCAACCCAATCTCGAGGGGGGGGGTTCAGTCATAAATATGTAAACATAGCACGTGGGTTCAATAGAATAGGGTTTTTTAAATCCTCTTTTTTACACGTGTTTTACATACAAAAGGGTATCATTTAAAGGGGGTGTTTAAAGATTGAAAAGAAAAAAGGTGTGTTTTATTCACAAAAAATTTACAGATAAGTGGTTTTTAAATTAGGCCTTGAATGCATGTGATATATAGAGTTTACATATAGTGAACCCCCGAGGACCCCATATATAAATTGAGACTATAAAAGTCTTATGTCAAATATGTGGTCAAAAGAGTAGAACAAATAAACAAATATCACGTCTAAATTCAAAAAAAAGAGATGTCAAATATGTGGTCAAAAGAGTAGAACAAATAAACAAATATCACGTCTAACTTCAAAAAAAAGAGATGTTCTAAAATAACAAGTGTTACTTGTGGAGTAGGTTATGGTCTTCATAACTAGTATATAACCCATACATAGTTGCAACAAAATGTTTTGGTTTGCATTCATGTGTGTATGTGTGAGCACTTGTGTGTCTATATGTGTCTGTGCATGTAGATGTGAGGGTATGTTTCTCTAAAAATATGTGTGTACTCACACGTACACTCAAGTGTGTTTGTGCATATATGTGTGAATATGTATGCATGCATGATTGCAAGTGTGTGTGTGCGTATTTATATACATATATAAATACATATACATACACACACACACAATATATATATATAGATATATCTATATATATCTAAAGTTCATAAATATGATCCACCTCACACACACACCTAGCCCCACACACACACATGCATGTGCAACAATACCTCTTTAACACATCATGCCATGTTCACACATGTATGCACACACATAAATCTTTATATCAAATACATCTACATTTTCATGTATTTATATGTGCACCTTTTTGAGCAGGGTATACATTTATGTGTATTTGTGTGTTTGTGTGTGTGTGTGAGGGAGAGAGAGAGAGGGTTTATAGATATTATATACAGACTGTATGTGTGTATATGTGTGTGTATGTATACATAATTGTGTATATGTATGCTTATGTATATTTGTGTATTTGTGTGTTTGTGTGTGTGTGTGTGTGAGGGAGAGAGAGAGAGGGTGTATAGATATTATATACAGACTGTATGTGTGTATATGTGTGTGTATGTACACATAATTGTGTATATGTATGCTTATGTATATTGTGTTTCTCTCTCTCTCTCTCTCTCTCTCTCTCTCTCTCTCTCTCTACCTTCAACCCCCTTTAAGATTGTAAATTTGTGAGGTGAGATTATATATTCTCAGTTGCATATATATATACATATACATATACATATACATACATACATACATACATACATACATACATACATACATACATATATATATATATATATATATATATATATATGTATGTATGTATGTATGTGTATGTATATGTATGTATATATATATATATATATATATAGATAGACACACACACACACATGCGTGCACGCACACGTGCACACACACACATATGTATATATTATATACATATGTATATACGTATGTATGTATATATTGTGTGTGTCCCCCTCCCCACTCTCTTCCCAACCTTACGCTTCCCTGCCTCTACATCCCCCCAAACTGCAAAACTCCTCTCTCTCCCCTTGGAGGAATGTGTTGGCATGTGTATGTGCGTGTGTGTATTTGTGTGTGTGTGTCCCTTTGTCCCCCTGCCCCTATGGTTGTGTGTGTGTGCGTGCACAATATTAGCTAATTCTTACCAAAATAAAGTCTGTCATTTTTGGATCCCCCTCGTCCTTGAGGTCCCTTGTCATCCATCCAACTCTTTTCCCCCTTGGGTAGTGTGAGTGTGTGTGTGTGTGTTTCTCCCCCCCTTAGTGTGTCACCGGATATTGATAAAGTTGTCAAATGACATGTGACTTATTTCTCAAGGGAGGCCAACCAGTAAAATCGGTGTGAGGTGAAAACAAGAAAAAAGACCATGCCTCTATAGCCCTTCACCTCCCAAACTTTGATACAACAACTACAAAAAGGGGGCACCACCAGCCACCGGCTGGAACACTTCTCACGGTTCACCACACCACCCACACCAGAAAGACAGCCAAAATAGGGGCACCAACAACCAACACGAAACACCACACAGAGATACCTCAAAACTCTGTACTCCACAAGATAATCAAAGACCGCATACTTATCCACAATAATACAAAAATTCCTCCACAATCAGCCGGCTTCACTCGGCTTCCTTCACTCCGAAAGAACTTCCTTCCAAAAGCTTCCTCTCTCCGCTTCAGCACCTCGTGCTTTCTCTCTCCATTGCTTACTCCAAAACAGCCCGCTCAAACAAGCGTTTTTCACACCAAAAACGCTTCTCAAATCAGCTCCGCAGCTCCCAGAAAACAGGCCCACACCTCTTGTACCCTCTGGCGTCACCCGCTCAGAGAACTAACGACCAAGCCACCAGTAGCGTCCGTGGCAAGTGCAAGGCACTCCCCAGCCAGCAACACAGCGAGCACTCTTGCTCGCTTCTCTCCCTGGCGGTTCCCTCTCTCCTTACTTCAGCTACCACCAGCTACCCTAGACCTTTCTCAAGCCTGTTCGACATCCCTGTCCATGTGTCTTCAGCAGCTGCAGAGCAGTATCTCCTTAGCGGCTCTCTCCAGCCCCTCGCCAGCTCTGCCAGTCTCGCCAGTCGCTGCGAGCCCACCAAAAACCAACGCAACCTTCCCTTCACTCCGTCCAGCCGCGGTCTCCCCTCTATGTTGCCAGCCTCCAGTCGTCGCCTGCCAGACTTCAGCACCCGCCGGCGCTTCTACAGTCCGAGCCCTCCAGTGCACCAGCTGCCCTCCTGTGCTACGAGCTTCAAAGGCAGCCTCCCAGTAAAACCCAACCAGCCTCTGTCTGTCGTCGCTAGCAGTTGCGCAACACCTCCTAGGTGGCTCCCGTTCTACAGTGCCTCCGGCTGCACTAACTACTCCTCCTCTAAAAAGACCCCGGCCACTTTCTTCTTCGCTTCTCCCTCTTCGCCAACCTTCTGGCGTCTTCCTTGTGCTGGCGAAGGCGCTGGCAGTTGAACAAGCAGCCATGTGGTCGTTTTCTTTGCTGGCCACGTGGTTATTTTTTTAAAAAGGCCTAAAAGATGGCCACCATCACCCTTTCCGCTAGCTTTCAGCATTCTTGATTAGCTGCACCTGACTTACCAACCATGTCAATTCCCCATGCTCTACAAACCTCTTTCACATGTTTACTAATATAGCCAACACCTACACACTATAGGCACCCACGACTTCCAAACGAATGCGAGAGCTACCCTTTTGCCATCGTCAGCACACCCTTTAGAGCTGCCACCATCAAAAGCCTTCCACAAGAATTCCACATATTGGAGACCAACCTTCCTCAAGGCCATACACACTGCTGCAATAAAAAAACTTCAAATCTCAAGCACCTGCTCCCAAAAAAAACAAGCGTGTACTACTCTGTACACCTGCTCCCAAAAAAAAACAAGCGTGTACTACTCTGTACACCTGCCAGGGCATTCTAGGGAAAAGCTTTACACATGCCATGCATCCCATATGTAGCCCAAAACACCTTTCAAAATTTTACCTGACATCGGCGGCATAGGTACACCGCACCGTTCACATATTCCCACAAATGCGTGAATCTGGCTAACAGCTAGTCAGCATTCCACCTCAGCATACCAAGCCACCTCCGTCGGGATGCTCAATTGTTGTCTGCCCTATCATAGGCACTCGGCCAATTGACTTGTCTGCCCTATCATAGGCACTCGGCCAATTGACTTGTCTGACTACTCCATCCTCGCTTGACCTGCCCATTATTCCTAATTTAGAATGTCCCGGACTCCCAAATAATTGTCCAAGGTTTAAAGACTTTGGGATAAATTTTCTCCTTCTCACGTGCTTGGAAACTTCAAACTCTTCTTCATCACACCAACAAGATCAACATCCTTATCAACATGATCTTCATCTTCAAAGCATTTACCTTCTGAAGAATGTTCATCACAACTAGGTCCCCTCCACAACCCGCTCGCCTTTACACTTGCTCGATGCCAAACTGGTCCGCCTCCATGCCCTAGGTCGTTACTAATACATGTGTGGCTTTGATGCCAAACCATGCATTGTCACCCTCACCACTTCGGCAAGCAACACATGACACGCTCATCATAGTCAAATCCTTCTCTCTTGTACCTCTAGCATGTGTCAAACCCTTCATCTTAGCTCCTACCCTACTTCTCTAGAAGTCCATGCCAATTAATATTGATATCCAACCGAATGTCATACGTTGATCTCTATCAGTTAAGGACTCTCACTGCTGCAAAATCTATTTCTGAATCCTCTAGGTAGGTTCCTTTCAAATAGGGTCATGCACAAATCTTATGTTTCAAGCTCCCAAGGATTACAATCTATTCATGCACATACATGCAACACGAAGCCTTGGATTTCTTCTAGCTTGATACACTCTCACGTATAATGCTCCTCCAAGAATAGCATAACCCAAATCAGCAAAAACCTAGCATGGAATGAGTAAGAATATCCACCCTACCATTCTTTATCCCTCATTTTTTATGTAAATCACCAAGCCCACATTGCTATCTCTCACCCATTAGCTAGTCCCTTGTAATTGTGCGTGTGCATCAATATGCCGTTTTTAGCTAGCTTAGCTTGACCTTTGAATTTGTACTCCCTTAAGTTTCTTGATTCAACCAATGTGCATATAATATAAACTCTCATGCTAGTTATATATTGAATCTCCTTCTTCAAATACCTTGGCCTCGTGTCAACCAAGTTATTTCCCTCATGTAGAAATTACTTTAAGTACTTAATAACATGAAAAACACTCAGTGTGAACACAATAGCCTTGTGGTACTTTAAGCTTATAACCCACATCTATAATCACTACAAGGAGTGGGAGGGATTAAGGACACCGTGATAGCACCACTATGAGAGAATATATATGGGTGTAAAATAATGATACATTTAACACTAGTTTGGTAGACATAAATTTTGCTTAAAAAATTCATATCTTGTGAATGGGAGTGGTATTTTTGCGTTTCTCTTCTTTAAATGCATGTCTTCATGAATGTGGCAAACCTTAGAAAATTATTAAAATGATAAAAATAGCCTTAGATATAATTGAGAAATTACCATAAGTAGAGGTATATCCCACATTATAATCCAAATAAGTTATGAATTTACAAAGTAGGTTACTAAATGTAAGAAAAAGATGAACTCAATTCATTATTAAATTTTCCTAAATCTTACATAGTATTTAAGAGATGAGAGATATTATTTCCATGATAAAAAATATATTGTACTGATTATTAATTCAATTAAATTTACTTCTTAGAATATCTTTTTATTTGTTAAGTCTTTGATACACAAAATATGATAATAGTGTGAGCTTATATGGTGA
The DNA here is from genome assembly GCF_041138505.1 of Cibotium barometz. NCBI lineage: Eukaryota > Viridiplantae > Streptophyta > Polypodiopsida > Cyatheales > Cibotiaceae > Cibotium > Cibotium barometz. Next base: position 29,325,796 of record NC_141096.1, on the reverse strand, counting down.
TTTATTTTAGTTATACTAATAAATCAATGTCTCCACTAAATTAACTGGTCAAGAATACATATCTAGATATTTCAATTTATCTAGAAGAGAAGGTGATGGTCTTAACTTTTAAAACTGCATTGAAAACAAAACAATGTATATCAACCTTGCTTATATTTACATCATCTAGTGAGAAACTTATAAAAATAGTGTTTATTATTATACAAAATGACTAGATAATCCACTTAAAGCCTTACGAGATGTTTAAAAATGTGTGAAGTAGTCTCTTATTCTATAGTAACAAATATGGTTCAAAATTTGTAAACTTTTGTCTAAAACAAAGTGCCTAAAAGGATAGGTGTATAAGTGATTAGCTATCACAAAATGCACCAGATGTAAAGCATAACGTTGTAAAGAACATGCATGCAAGATTTAAACTTAATCTAAGATTGTTTGATTGGATATAAAAATCTTGAAAGTTAATTTTTTTTGAGATAGCTAAATATTTTAGAATTTTCAATAAGACCTAAATTTTGGAGTTTTAATTTATTTTTGAGCCTAAGATGGTTTGTATTAAATCATATATATGTTTGTGAAATTTATATCCTCCCAAAACTTTGGAAAGTAATGAGAAATTGGCTAATTAAAGCCTTTGATCCAAATAGCTATGCATCTTGATTCTAACTTAGCCTATGAGTTATTATCAAATTAAAAACCCTAGAGGTAACCAATGTGATCCCAAATAAATCCTAATTTTCCTACAGTATATACCTGATGATATGAAAAAAGGAAACTTTGATTTTCACTATCCATGTGTTCTAAATACTTCCATAAAGTTGGCCAGTAAACAAGACATAAATATGTCCACAAACACTTTTATGTCCTATTTACCAATAAACGTAAACTTATATATGCCTTTATGTGGCAATAGGGGCATTACTATGTTTGTGTAGTTTACGACACACCTAGTGACACGTGCTCATGCATTACTTTATTTTTAAGAGTACAAACCCACTATTTTTCAAAGAGAATATATATTCACATTTTTTGTCTCAAAAAGTAGTGAATGGTTTACAGAAGAGATCACATGTAAAAGGAGAGAAAAAACCGAATGGTTATACGTATGTGAAATAATGTGAGATTTAGTTGACACACACCCATATACATAGAAAAAAGAGCTTACTACAAAGTAAGAGTTGATTTTTGGAACAAAAACAAAGCAAAGTGTGCAATTCCATTTATCTATAATTTTTCTCTTGAAGTTTTTATAGGGAGGGAAGGCTTAAGGATACCTTGATAGCACCACTAGGAGAGAATTTATATGGGTTTCACATAACAACACTTTTAAATGTAAACTTATGGGTGCCTTTACGCAACAATAATGGTGCCACTTTGTTTGTGCCATATTTAATGACACGCTTGGCCAACAATTTTTACACGCGCATCATGGAATACTTTATTGTTAAGAGTACAAACCCATAATTTGTTTGTCAAAGAGTATATGGTCACTTCTTTTTGTTTCAAAGAGTTGTGAATGGTTTAAAGAAGAGACAACATTTGTGTAAGAGAAGGAGAGGAAAAAGATGTGAGATTTAGTTGACACGCACCCATATACATAGTAAGAAGAACTCACTACAAAGAAGGAATTTATTTTTGGAATAAAAATAATGAAGACTATATGGTACCACCCACCTATCTAGAGTTTTTTCTTTTGAAGTTTTCTAGAAATTCTTGTCTAATTAAACTTGTGTTTCCACATGGAGACTGTACAAACCACCCACTTACCTAGATTTTCTGCTTTTGAAGTTATCTAGAAAGCTTTTATAATCAAACATGTGTTTCCACATGTCTATTTAAAAATGTCAGTTGTACATTTTAGACATGTGGGAGCATTGATGTTAGAGTTCAATGACATGTCTATTGGTCATTACCACTTGTTTTTCATGTTTGAAGGTAATCTTCTAGACACCAAAGAAGCTCATAAAAAAGAAGCAATGTTTAGGTGACCTAACCCAAAGGCAAGATAATGTTTTTGAACATGTCAAGATGTAAAGGAGTATCCTTACCGTCCACAAATTCCTCTAGTCATAACCAAGAAAATTGGTTCTAAGAGTGCTACAGAGCCTCTAGACATTGAGATTTCCTCTATGGTGAAGTATTTTTCAAGATAGAATGGAAGTGATGATCATTTCCTAGATTTAAATTTAAGTCTCAAATTCGATGCAATATCTATCCAAGTTACATTTTGTTTAGAATTATATCACAAATATATTTGTGTTAATTTCTTCTCTGTAGAAAAGAGAGTGTTCTAGTAGTTATTCTAGATGTGAATATTTACAAAACAATGTATCCTTAATAAGTATTTATGAGATGGAGCCATTTTAGGAAATATATATACATACATACATACATATATATATATATTAGTTTTTATGATTATATATATATATTAGTTTTTATGATTATTTTTAGAACATCTTTTTGCTCCCCTATTTTGGCTTGGAACCACTATGGTAGGATGCATGGGGGTCATTTTGTTAGTCACTAGTTTATGTACATTGATGTGGTCAAGCAGGAATAAATGTAAAGCATCTTTCTTTTCCAAATTCATACATTTCTTATATGCAAGGCATTCGACTATATGTTTAGCTACTATTATAGTAGGCATGCTTGATTTTTCTCAAGAGTTTCAACATTATTTTTAATTTAAAAATAAAATACAAGAACTTGTTCTGGTTAAACATTATATATACACCAAAAAACTCACTTACTTGAATTTTAAATTTTGATGGGAAAGGTATCTCATTCAAAATCAAGCTTGGTAGTGATGCTCACAAACTTGGTGTTTGAGCCCACCTTGATTGCACCTAACTATTCTTTTATATAGAGATTAGCGTACAAGGCAATTTCTTATCTCTAAACCATTTTGTATCTACACTAATAGGGTGATGATTGTCTAGGTGCTATGACCTAGTAGGGTTTTGTTTTTATGTGTTTCATAAGGTCCTATTACGCTTCATAATTGTCCATTCTATATTGAAAGATGGAAGTACTAAAGGGAATTTCATCGATATGTTTTTTTAAATGTATTTCAAAATCATACCCAAATAATATCACCATGAAGCTATTAGATGATGACAAACCATTTGAACTTCAAAAAATGACGACAATATGCCCAAGTGCTACAAGATAATGCCATGTTTCTTGCTTGGTGAAATGTTTGCAACAAATTTCACAAGCGTTGCACATCTTGGTGTTAGCACATAAACCAATCCATATAGAAGTATTAGGGAAAAGGACTTTCTTTGTCAATGTGCATTTTTCTTTAGGAAAATAAAAAACAAGATAAGATGCTTTGTTTACTACACAGACCTACACTGCTACATTGAGATCTCTCTCTTTAATCAAGGTAAGGTTTTTCTTTATTTTCCAAGAAAATCTTATTACCTTCTTCCTCTTTTATTTTCCATTTTCTTCTTTTTCTCTTTCTTCTTCTTCTTCATCTTAATGTGACAAAAAAATTATGTATACACTTTATGCTTGAGCTTATGTACATACTTTATGCATAGAGATGATTCTTGAAGCTCTTTTTGAAAAGATAAACAAATTTGGGTTGCGTAATATGTTATCTCTTTTCAGGTTTCCTTTTTGAACACCATATTCGTGAGTTTGGGAATCTCCCAAGTCCCATTTCTGTAATACTAAAAAGATGGGACCCGATTAACATGTCTATAAGTTTCTCAAAACCCTATCATGCGACCTATCATTGGAAAGCGCTTGAAAAGAGGGATCTATTAAGCTTTAAAGCGCACAATTTGGAGTAATGGTGTTCAAGTTATGGAAAATCCAAAGTTTTGACCACGTGTCCCAAACTTATGGGAAATTCTCGTATTCCCCAATATCGTCTTTTTGATGGTACAGCAAGCAAGCCAGCAAGAATTGAGGATGCAAAAAAAACAAGCAATGTAATTTCTCTATTTCGTGTCTTTTTGTAAAAAACTTTATGATGAGCTATATGCATAATGGTCATGCATAAGCTCTCAAAATAAAAAACATTCACAAAGCTTTTGTTTTAAGACACACCATACTATTGGTTATAATACTTGATTTATCTTTACATCTATGGAGCAATAAAGCATGCCTCCCCATGTTACATAATGTCCACCCTTAGTTGTACGATGGGGACAACCGACAAACGCTAGTGTGCCATCCTAGTGAATTGTTATTGTGGGTGACCCCACATTAAATACTCATTACCTAGTGTTATTGGCATAGCTTGAGACCATGGTTGATGGGTGTATGTTGTTGAGGTGTAACAAGTAGTGCCATTCTTGACAACTGTATTGTGGTCAAGTGAAACAAAGAGTGCCATGACAACTGTATTGTGGTCAAGTGAAACAAGTGGACTATGCTACACAACTGTACATGGTCGATGAAGCGTAACAAGTGGTTTATGAAATTGATGTGCCACATTTTGATTGGTTATTTAGCTTATGAATTCTATGAAATTCAAAAGCCTAGAGGTAACCAATGTGAGCCCAAATAAATCCTAATTTCCCTCCACTATATACCTCATTATATGAAAAAGGGAGAACTTTGATTTTTATTTTTTTCACTATCCGTGTGTTCTAAATAATTCCATGAAGGTGGCCAGTAAACATGACATAAATATGTTCACGACACTTTTATGTCTTATTACTAATCTAGTGTTAAATATAAACCCATATGTGCCTTTATGTGGAAATAGAGGCATTACTATATTTGTACGGTTTACGACACACCTACTAGTGACACCTACTCATGGATTACTTTATTTTTAAGAGTACAAACCTAATATTTTTCAAGGAGAATAAATATTCACATTTTTTGTCCCAAAAATTAGTGAAGGGTTTATTGAAGAGATCACATGCAAAAGAAGGAGAAAAAAACCCATATGGTTTTGTATATGTAAAATAATGTGAGATTTAGTTGACACACACCCATATACATAGAAAAAAAGAGCTTACTACAAAGTAAGAGTTTATTTTTGGAACAAAAACAAAGCAAAGTGTGCAATACCATTTATCAAGAATTTTTCTCTTGAAGTTTTTCAAGGGAGGGAAGGCTTAAGGAAACCTTGATAGCACCACTAGGAGAGAAATAATATGGGTGTCACATAACAACACATTTAAATGTAAACTTATGGGTGTCACATAACAACACATTTAAATGTAAACTTATGGGTGCCTTTATGAAACAATAGGGGTGCCACTTTTTTTGTGCCATTCATCGACACGCCTAACCAAAAACTATTACTCTTACATCATGGAATACTTTTTTTTTTTATTACAAACCCATTGAAGATCATATTAGGGATTTTGGGAAAATCTCAACTTCCATTTTACAAGATCAAAAAATGGAGGGCAGAGTGAATCTTTTTAAGATTTTGTCAAAACCCCCTCATGTGACATATCATCGGAAAAGGCTCTAAATCCACATTCTCTAAAAATGTTGGAATTTGTATGCTCAAGATACGCCAAAACGTATATTAAAAAGTCAATTACCAAAGTAATGGGATTTTTTTAAACTCCCTAATATGGTCTTATTCTTTGTCAAAGATTATATGCTCACTTTTGTTTGTTTAAAAGAGTTATGAATGGTTTAAAGAAGAGAGAACATTTGTGTAAGAGAAGGAGATAAAAATGTAGTGTGGTTTTCTATACATAAAATGATGTGAGAACTAGTTGACACACACCTCTATACATAGAAAAAAGAACTCCCTACAAAGTAGGAGTTTATTTTCAAAATAAAAATAATGAAGACTGTATGATACCACCCACCTATCTAGAGATTTTGCGTTTGAAGTCTTCTAGAAAATATTTTGTAACTAAACTTGTGTTTCCACATGTCTACTTTACATTTTGGACATTTATGTTTCCACATGAAGGCTACACAAAACCACCCACTTATTTACAATTTTTTGCTTTTGAAGTTTACTAGAAAGCTTTTATAATTAAACATGTGTTTCCACATGTCTATTTAAAAATTTCTACTATAAATTAAGACATGTAGAGCATTGATGTTAGAGTTACATCACATGTATATTACTCAATATAGCTGTTGTTTTTTTGTGTTTGAAGGTAATCTTCTAGACACCAAATATGCTCATAGAAAATAAGCCTCCCATAAGCAATGTTTGTGTGGCCTAAATAACCCAAGGGTGAGATATTTTTTTTGAACATGTTAAGATGTAAAGGAGTATCCTTACAACCCACAAAGGCCTCCACTCATAATAACGAAGCAAATAGGTTGGAAGAGTGCTACATAGCCTCTAGGGCATTGAGGTTCCCTCTATGGCAAGGTAGCTTTTAAGATAGAATGGAGGTGATGATTATTTCCCATATTTAAATTCAAGTATCAAATTTGATGCAGTATATATCCAAGTTATATTTTGCTTAAATTCATACCACAAATATATTTGTGTGGATTTCCTTTATGTATAAAAGAGAGATTTTTTAATAGTTATTCTAGATGGGAAAGTTTACTATCAAATGTATCCTTAATAAGTATTTATGAAATGGAGCCATTTTAGGATATACATACATATATTAGTTTTTATTATTAATTTTAGGATATACATACATATATTAGTTTTTTTTATTGATTTTAGCACCACCTTCTTTTTGTGCCCCTATTTCGGGCTTGGAGTAGGATGCATGGGGGCCATTTTGTTAGTCACTAGTTTATGCACATTGATGTGGTCAAGCAGTTGTAAATGTGAAACATCTTTTTTTTTCCAAACTCATATACTTCCTATATGCAAGGTTTTTGATTATATGTAAGGAAGTCCATACCATCTTTTCTTTCAATAGCTACATAGACCTACACTGCTACATTGAGATCTCAAGAGGGTTCTCTCCATCTCTCTATTTAAGCAATGTAAGGTTCTTCTTTATATCCCAAGAAAATCTTACTATCTTCTTCCTCTTTTATTTTCCATTCTCTTCTTTTTCTTCTTCTTATTTTTCTTGTTAATGTTACAATCATTTTATGTATACACTATATGCATGAGCTTCTTCCATTCTTCTTCTTATTTTTCTTGTTAATGTTACAATCATTTTATGTATACACTATATGCATGAGCTTATGTACAAAGTTTTTTCATAGAGATGCTTCTTGAAGCTCTTTTTGAAAGATAAACAAATTAAGGTTACCGAATATGTGCTCTCCTTTTAAGTTTCCTTTTTGGTAATAGATAAAAGAAGCTTGAGGATGCAAGAAAAATAAGCAATTAAATCTCTTTGTTTCATGTCTAAGACTTTAAAGAAAAAAAAGTTATGATTAGCTATATGCACAATGGTTATGCATAAGCTCTCAAAATAAAACACATTCACAAAGCTTTTTTTTTAAAGGGAAACCATACCATTGGTTTTAATACTTGATTTATCACTAAATCTATGGATTAATAAAGCTTTCCTCTACATCCATTCCTTATCAAGAAAAAATCACATACAATTTTTCTTTTGAAAACAACACCATACTTAGGTGCGAAAAAGGGTTTTCTCTCCTTTTAAATATTTGTATATGCCATGACAATCTTGGGTACGAACAATAAAGGGGGTATCAATTGTGCAATCTTAATTTCCACAATAAAAAAATCCTTTGGTACTCAATGGTTCCTTTTCATTTGTTGAATACCTATGCATTAAGTACAAAAAATCAGAGAAGCATCATATATGCAATGTAACCTCATTTATGATAGTGACCATAAAAAAACGTTTACTAAGAGATTCTTTTATTATTTCTTTCACCCCTTGTTGGAGGAGGTAGTTTGTCATCAAGTTGTATATCATTCCTTATTTAATATTAGAAACTGACATAAACCCCTAGCATGTGTGCTTGTTACTTTTCCTAATGCTAGAGAGCCTCCAATTGATTGTGTAGATGGTTGGGCATTCACTCTCAAAAAAAATAGGACATAATGCAAGAAGAAAAACTCACGACTGGGGTATCTCAATCTAGATATAAACATCACTTATAGCTTAAAATGTGTCTCCCAAGATAATAGCCCAATGTCTCAGTTGAGATACCAAGAACTACCATGCCAGTAGCCTCGAAAGAGCTCTTGTACCTCGATCACAGTCCATGTCACTAAAAGACGTCACTATCACTACCTAGACATCTTGATTTAGATACTAAGTCCACTCAAATGCACATCAATTCCGCAAAGTATCTCGCTCCTCGACATACACATAGCAGCCCATTTAGATGTACATTCAGCATGTACAGTGATGCCATCTTGATTCCCCACGTATCTTGAAAGCGATATGGGAATGTGATCTCAACCGTTGATATATCTCAATTGAGATACGGAGATCTGATATAACTCATTCATGTATCTTGATCGAGGTACTAATATGTGATCTTAGATATAAATTTATATTGATCGAGATACATGGTTCTAATCGGAGAGACATCCATGTATCTCCATTGAGATACACTCAACAAATCTAAGACTTTCATTTTACCGATGGTAAAACCATGCATAATCAGAGCCCTTCATTCTCCAAACCCTAAAAGTTACGCCATGACCTTGATCTAGATTATAAAATCCCTAAGATTTTTTTCCCTCATTCTGTTGTGTCATTTTCACTATTTCACTCTCTCTTCCTTTGTGTTCTCTCTTGGATTGAAGCACAACTAGTGGGCTTTGAATCCAACATTAATGGTGTTTTAGATTCATTAGTGCTAGATTTCTATTTTCTTAGCACTAGTAGTTGGACCTTTCACATTATCCTTTTACATTGCCCCTCCCCCTCCCCCCCTCCCCCCCCCGCTTGTGTTAGGCTTAGGTGTAGCATGGAGTAATGCAAGGAGGGCTGCTCTTCTATTGTGGACCTCATCAGTCTCACAGAGATAGCATGAGTTAGCATCTATTCGTAGGAGTCTTAGGGACACGCCAACTACTTTACATATCGTGTCAGGCTTGAAGACGAGGCTCTCATCCCTTCGTAGCCTTCAGGATGAGTGGATAGCACATCATCATATTGCTACACTATCACATTGCTTGAGATATCATTAGTGTGTGTGAGCCTTGACCTATTAGAGATGGAGTATATTGAGACCTTTTTTGTGATAGATATGGGATATGGCCTGCAGCACGGAAGCCCCTTACTATTTTGTGTTGTTCACATCCTCATATGGTAGCACATATCTATATTCAATGTGTTGTCGCATATCGGAGGATATTGAACAATTGATATATCCCCATCTACTTTGTGACACAATTATACGTAGAGTTTGTTTTAGGAAAGCAGGTTGACTACACCAGCCATCGGCATGGTGATGGTGGTGGTTGAGTTCATCTTCGAGACTAGGAGAGATGGCCTCCACCAACTCTACGTGAAGTTGCTACAGATCCACCATTTGTACCATTGTCACTTGGCACTTAGGTGGGGATTGATGTGCATAGTACCACTGAGAGCATCCATCATGTGGTGCGTATTTTTTCATGATCGATGCTGACCACCAATGCTGAGGTATTTATACATATTCATTGCTTCCATAGGTTTTTCATAGTGGTATATTTTTCTTTTTACATATTTATATCTAATTTTCATTGCTTCTATAGGTTTTTCATAGTTATAATTTTTCTATTCACATATTTATATCTGCTATTCTATATTTTTAAAGTTAATGGTTTGCCTGATTGTGAGTCCCCCATTTGTGAGAAAGACTCTCCTATATAGGAGTTGCTAGAGGCAAGAGCAAAGATTGACCACTTAGAGAAGCATTGCAGATTGGAAAGGTAGCTTCTACAAAGGCATGTGGGGCGAGAGATATTGACATCCACCTTGTAGGTTTCTTTCTTTATATTCAAAAAGATTTATAATTAAGGTCAAAACTTTAAATTATCTTTTAATTATACCTAATTATTGAAAATAATCAATGTTTTTGTAAGGTATACTTTCAAAGAAGGCTAGGGCTCATGCAAAAAGTGATAGAGCTAAGGCAGAGTAGCATATAATCATGGAGAGGATTTCTCAATCAAGGCACAACCATTAATCCTCAAATTATGTAAAAGTTTCGCAGGTCTTCTAACTTGGTAGTTCCTTAGCTACCCTTGTATCGAGGGCTTGTTATGGACGTTTTTGGTGACCTCTCACGATGCACCACCATTTCTCTGTGATGCTCATTGCGCTCTATGCCTTGAGGACATAGACGCTACTAGTAGATATGCTCTAGGATGTGGATATTTTTTCTATTTCTCTTGCATCATCCATGATCTAGTATGCTTCTTAGCATGTCCATCTTGGTTTGCACAAGTTGACGTGGTCACATACGAAACTCTTAACATTGGCGACCTTCATCCAGGCTTTGCTAGAGTCAATGCTAGGACTGGCATTGTTCCATGGGAACACTCATGGAAACACGGATTATGGAAGGAGGCCGGAAGCAATTAATGTGAGAGAGCGGGATTGTAGCCATGGGAACATAAAGACGCACATAATTTTTCCATATTTTTGTGCCGAAGTGCAATGTAAATCGTTTTAGGCCAATGTGGGTTTTAAATGAGAGTTCTAAGTGTATTAAGCAAGGCTCACTTATGGGGTTGTCCACCCATGTGTGAAAGAGGCCTAGGGTTAGGGTTAGTGAGATCTCTATAAAAGAGATGTTAGCTAAAGAAAGAGTACGTTTTTGGCCATTCTCATAAGCTATTGAGTGAAGCTCTTGAGCTCTCAAGCTATGGCAACTCTCTAACACTCTCTCTATTGTACTCTAATGAGCATCAAGCTCCAATGAGTATAGCTCCACTTCTTTCTCTTAATCTATTTTAGCATCATTGAAGTAGATTAATCTATGATTAGTTGAATGCTTCTTTCTTTCTCTTGTGTATGTTGCATGCTTGTAGTGTGTGTGTGTGTAGTCTCCATTGATGCAAGCTCTTGCCCACTTCATTGGCAATGAGTTATTCATGGATAGACTCTCTCTATGAGCTTGTGGGTTTGTGAATATTACATTCTATGCTTGCTTAAGCTTGTGGATTAGTAGATGCACGCTTATGGATTTGCTGGCATTAGGGAAAGCTAAGATTTAATCAATGTTTGAATGGGATTAAGAGATTGCCATGCATTGCTTGTTCTCTTGATTAGTGTAGTGGATTTAAGGGATTGAGAGATTGATTAAGGTGTTGAATGGTTGAATCGTCAAGTGGTGGTTTGTGTATGTGAGCTCTCCCTCATGGGATAAGCCTTCATGCACTAATCGGTTCGAGTCCTCGGATTGACATTGTGTTTCTTAACTCATTTGTTGATCGGTAGTACTCTATGAGCACTATATTGCACGGTAGAGAGAACCGCTCTACAATGGCGCCGCTCTGCGGCGGCGGGGAGCGAGTGCCTACATTAGTTGAGCACCATACACACACTACCACTCCTTGTTAAGCTCCAATCGGTTGCAAAACTGTTGGATAGGAGAGTAGGCTTTGGGACTAATTTTGGTACTTATTTAAGACTAATCTGTTGTTAAATTCTCTTTATTTGTCTTGCAATTTGAGTGCAATTGGCTAGCTACGCTTCTCACTTGAGGTCAGGACAAGGATTCAACACACGGGAAGGATTGGAGATAGGCGCTAAACCTGCCAATTTCAATTTGTGTGTGAAAGAGAGAGGCCTATTTTTGCATTTCTGAGGTTAGTTTTTACAGTTTCAATTTTTTGCATGTTCGTTTTATTTTCTGTTCTTAGCTTAGTTTAGTTTTCTGCATCTTTAATTTTGTGTATTTTAGTTCTCTATTAAACCTACATTTTAGTTCTCTCCTTAACCTGCACCTGTAGAGAAACCAAAATCTGTACACACATGAAGACTGAACATTTCGAATTCGTTGCAAATCTCACAGCTGCACACGCATTGAATTCGCTGCAAATCTCACAACTGCACACGCATTGAGTTCACTGCACATGCACTTCAAAAAAGGAAAAAAAATAATAATAATAAAAGAAGGCAACTGTGTGTGAACAGCGCACCGCGCAGAGAGACCCACACACGGCACCATAAAGACCGCCACCGCACCAGATAAGGAGGTGCCAAAAAAGAAAATTCATTTTCTGCCGCAAAAATTTGTGGATGCACTCTTAGTTTGCTTGTTGCGGTTCTTTTTCCTCCTAGTGGTCCTTTTTCTATTGGAATGTAGGGTCTTGTCCACTAGATTTGCCTTTGCATCCCTAGTTCGAGGTGTCTCATCAGTCTGCATTTCGGCATTTCGTGTCTGTGATCTAGTCATGACTCTAAGTGGCACGACATCCTCATTCTCTGATGAAGGTGTGGCGATGGAACTGCAAAGTTGAGTGAGACCATTGGTTGAGAGGTGCTTTCCTCATGTGGTTTCAACAAACAATCCTTTGGAAAGTGTTCTACACAACACCCTAGACAATATCTTTCAATTGGTGGAAACTGTGGTACTGTTGTATTGGATTGAGCTGCTTGCCTTGGGCGATGTGGATAATCACGAGCCTAATGGGGTTCTCCGCACTCATAACAGGGGCCCATTAGTATGGCTTCTACTTTCCTTTGCTGCCATTGACCTGAGGGGCTTGGAGTCCTAGGTTGGTAGCCGCCTAGCAACATCAAAGAATTTTGTTCCCCCGGCCAGTGCTTAGCTTGGATATGCGGGACTCTCAAAGAGATTTTCCTTGGATGAATATGATGCATATTCCTCCTCCACACAGCTTGAGTTTACCAAGTCTCTACACATATTTGAATTGTCATAGTCAACAAACCTCACAGGAGCAGTCCCACGAGCAGGCGGTTGAGCTCCAAGTACAGGTCATGCTTGCTCTTGTGCCATCGGTGGCTTACGTTCAAAATTAGTGTACTGTTGATGCATTTGTGGAGCCACTACACCCCTTTGCTGCTCACGTTCTTATCTCATTCTGACAATGCGAGTACATTCCTGTTGTGTGGTGTGGGTATAATTCCAAGCACAGGCCTGGCACCACTTCTTTGTGGGTTGGTTTGTGACTAGAGGAGAAAAGGTATTACATTCTTCGGTTTTATGGTTACCGCCACATACTCCACAAAGATGAGGACCTGTAGGTAGTACACTCCTCATTCGCTCTGCTGCTGTTGTTGTGGCTACATGGGTGGGTGATAGGTTTGTCAGTCCCAATCTCCTTAGTACTAGGTTAGCTATGTGGTCTGGATTTACTAGTGCGCTAGACCCTGAACTTTGGTTATCACCCCCTAATCTCTAGGTTGCACCTCAGGGCCAGTACCATCTTGGAATTTGAAGTTATCTGTGAAATCCATAGCATCATGGCAACACTCATTGAAATTTGTATGCTTCTTTACATAGAGATGTGTGTGTAGTGTTGAATTTTTGAGTCCTTTTAAGAAGAGAGAAATGGTGGGCTTCTCATCTTCTGGGCAACGATTAATGTACTGCTTCATCCTATTTACACAGTCCCTAACACTCTCAGTCTCACCTTGCTTGAAAGAGTAGATGCTTGCTACTGTGTCATCCCCATCAAGGAAAAAGCAGCAATGAATCTGTCTTCCAAAACTCGTAAAAGAAGATTTGTCTGAAGCCTCTAGTGCTTGAAACCAAGCAAGGGCCTTTCCCTCAAGAGTGAGCCCAAACCCTTCAATTTGCGTATGCTTGTTAGTCACTTGCTCAGCTCGAACTGCTTGCCTAAATGCTTCTACATGGTCATATGGATATCCCGACCCTTCGTACTTCTTTACCTGTTTCTGAAGAGTTGATGGCCTTACTCGTCTTGAATACTCATCATCAGGCCTACGGCCTCTCACTCTCAGTGGTTCCTCTCTTTGGTAAGGTGGTCCATATGCCTCCCGAATTGGTGTGGGTCCCCTATTACCTGTCTCACCAACCCCCTCCAAAGATCTTGTTACCCGCATTTCAGGAGGTGCATTTATGGTGGGAGGCCGAGTTGGCTCCCCTACCCTCCGATTGTCATGTGAGAGAAACATTGTTGTGGTGTGATCTATGGTCGCACTTTTGGTGTAGGATAATATCTTGGTGCTAGAGTTGGGCTACTTGCAGTGGTCCACTTTGATGTTGAAGGTCCCTCTCTAGTACTCTCGTAGGGGAGGAGCAACAGTTTCTCCAAGAAAGGCTGTCTCTCCTAGTTTAGCTATATTAGTTGAGAACACTTCCACGTGAGCTCATGAATCTCCTTCCAATCTAAGGTTCAGTATTCATTGGCCCATTTATCAAAACGATTTGGTTCTTGTATCCTGCAACCTTCTTGACTACCACCATAAGTGCTAGAGGAAGATCTAGCTCTGGCAATTTAGTTGTGGCATAATATCCTTCTAAAGAGTCCTTATAGATCTCTTGAAGTGGGTCATCCTGAAAGACCTTTGTCATTGGAATTTGTCGTACAAACTCCCATTGGTTCTCAGCCCCCTGATCCATTTTGCTCTTGCCTTTCCTGTCCCTTTCCAAATTTAGATCTACAAAAAGTAAATCATCTATGGATGGCTTTGAGGACTGGGCATTGGATGGTCCAGGCATGTCCGGCTCAATGAGCCAATCATCTCTAGACTCCCTTCCTCCAGAAGGCTTTGATAAATCTAGGAACTCACTCTTAGAGAGCTCTCCTAATTTGTCTACACTCTCTGGATGATAGGTGACTTCGTAGCGAACACCATCTCCACCCATGTACATGTTACCGTGGTCATTGACTAGAGGTGCTCTATCAAGCTCTGAGAAAAATTCTGCAATCTTAACGAGATACCATTGTGGATCCCTAAAGATCTCAGCTCCTTGAGCATTCGTGTAGACATATTGAAGTCTCACATTGAGTGGTAACCCCATGGTGTCGGCTTCAAATGGATTAAAAGATCTTGTGGGTGTCCTATTTGGGGCTAAGGGATGACTATTTGACGGCCCTAGATTGTCCATAGCCAACGAGCTAGTTGTCCTGGAAAGAGTATCAAATTGGGATTCGAAAAAGGTTTCAGCAATATCTACCAAATTTCCTACCGATTACGTCCCACTTTCCTGTGTAGGTACTCTAGAAGGTGCCCTAGACCCTATGGTAGTGTCTATATGACGTTCCGACCATAAGTGCATAAGGTCAAATTTTTAGGTTTTTTTTTCCTAAAAATTTTTAAGTTGGCTCAAACTTTGCCAGAACCCATTTTGAACCCCCTCGAACACATTAGGCCAAAAAAATAGCGTATTTTTGAGGATCGAAAATCACCTAAAATTTACCAGTTTCCCATACTGACACTATGGGAAAATGGTTCCGGGACCAAAATTTTGACGATGGTACATCCCAAGAAGTACATGAGGAGCATCAACCCCAACCTGGGCCTAGTGTTACATAAGATGAGGTTAGTACAACCGCCGAGGATAGTTCTGGGGGTTCTGTTTTTGTGGATAAGGTGAACGAGACTCTAGATGCCATCATTGATGCTCATAGAAGTCGCATTGTAGCTTTATCTGAGCTACCCAAGAAGCTTCAAGAATACCCAAACCCTCGTGAGGAGAAGATCAATCTAGCTGTACATCAGTAACTCATTAGGGAAGCTCAATCCGAATACTTGAGGGCCCACCTCCACCTATCCCTCGGGGGCCCCACCTCTCTTAAGCCAACATTAGAAACCATACCAGAAGTGTCATCAAGTTGGGAAATGAAAAGTGAGCTGATCTCACAAGCTCATTAGCGAGAAGTCTGCACATAGCGAGAAGTCTGCACCAATTGACACCCCATTGAAAGAAGGCGTTCTGCCACCACATAGTCTTGCCTTCCCATGCAATGATGAAGTTATTGATGCTAACGAGGATGCCCTCCATGCATAGAAGGTTGACAAAGGAGATGGATATGGGTATCGTGCAAGCTATTTTGTCAGCACCACTGGCTTGTACCTTACCTTTGCTTGATTTGATAAAGCTTTGACCAGAGTTGTGATGGAATGATATTGCCACATGTTTGTCAGAGCAGGTATTGCTACAAAAGGGTCACCATCAATGTGCTATACACCCTGAGACAAAGCATGTTATGCCAGTTCTTATCAACAAAGTAGGAAAATTTTGTGAGGACGATCAGGGAAATGCTACCCTCCCATTAGAAGTGCTAAAAGTAGCTTCAACTGCAATACTTGATAGTAGTGCAGGAGTGGGCATTGTGACAAGGTCCATTTGGGAAAAGTACGGCAAACCAGCTATTAGGAGTACAAGGATGCGCTTGCAGCAGCTAGCAGATAGAGGACATATTGGTCACCACATGTGGGATTGAATATGAGCACACATTTGCAGTAGTGGATTTTGGAAAGCATCCAAACTATGAAGTGATATTGGGTAGACCATTCATGCGACAATTTCAAATGATTCAAGATTGGGGATACAATTATTTGTACCTCCGACATGATTCTGTCATCACAAGGGTCAACCTAAAGAATCACTCATATCGTGATGTAACAAGGTCTATAGATGAGTTTGATTCTGCTTCATCTGAGGGCTCAGGAGTTACATTGTCAGATGGGCAAGAAGATCTGTGGATGTGTGGAGCCTCATGTAAGGATTTCAACACTAAGAGACTTAAGGGTAATCGAAGTGTATCAGATGAGGCATACATTCCACAACCCTTCCCTGAGCACTTAATTGATCCCCTAGAATGGAGTCATGTCCTTGCAACATTATCGACATGTGCTTCACCTAAGCCAATTCAATTTTGTGACTCAGATGGATATGACATTATTCCTATACGAATGGTACAACCACGTGACCTTCTAGATGATTTGTACTATGGGGATGCATCCACAACAGCACTGCATGCAGAGGAAGTCTTAGTGGAGGATTTAACACTCGAATATGCTAATGATGCTGATAAGGAAGATGGATGGGACTCTGATTTTGATGATGATGTGATAACCCCCGAGGAAGAGTTAGGAAAGGCATGCCTATTCTTGAGAGGAAGGGAGATTCAAGTAGAGATCCCTCGAAGAGCCGACCTAAACGTAAATGCTGTAAGAGCCATAAGAGAATCTGTAAACAAGATGAGAGAGAACGATGTGAGAGAATACAAAAAGAAGACGAGGAGTTTAAGAATGAACACTCTCGACCACCACCTCACTTCTCAGGAAAGAATGGATATCTATACTATGTCCAAGCACAAGATAGTATCAAAGACCAAGTAAAACGATCAAATGGATTCCAACCAGGAGAAAAGCTAAAAACTGTTAGCAAAAATTACAAAAAAACAAAGAGACCAAAACAAAAACTCAAGTCTCAAACAGATTCAAAAGAGAGTGTCGAAAGTGTAAAGATAAAGGTTGAACAAAAAATCTGATGCAAGATTGCAAAAGAGAGCTCAAAACCACATGGTCTTCAATTAGTGATGACTCAAGTGGATAAGAACAAGGTCTCAATGTTCCCCCCAACTTCACACAGTACACTCTTCAAGATCGGAAGATTGTTCTTCAACAGCCCATGCGACAAAAACCAAGCATGCCAGGGGTTTCATATGATGGTCCAGAAGATGCAAAAAAAATTGATATCGCTGAGCCAGGAAAAGAGCCTCGCTATGTGTGGATTGCCACAGACTTGAACTTAGATGACGAGAAGTTATTAATTCAAACAATAAAGGAGTATCGCGATGTTTTTGCTTGGAGTTATAAAGACCTCAAAGGAGTTGATCCAAGCATATGTCAGCATACAATTCCATTGTGAGAGGATGCAAAGCCTTCCAAGCAACGTCCTTATACTTACAATGAGAATTTTACACGAAAGATAAAAGAAGAAATAGACAAGCTCTTAGAGGTAAAATTTATCTATGAGATTGAACACACTGAATGGGTCTCCTCTATTGTAGTGGTGCCCAAGAAAAATGGAAAACTTCGAGTATGTGTAAACCTCAAGAAGGTAAATGCAGCTACTGTACGTGATCATTACCCACTTCCAATCACGGATCATGTTTTGGAATGTGTTTCAGGGAAAAAGGCATATAGTTTCTTGGATGGATTCTCCGGTTACAATCAAGTGTCAATTGATCCGAAGGATCAACACAAGACAGCCTTTGCTACTGAAGATGGCATCTTTGCCTATCGTGTTATGCCATTTGGTCTAACAAATGCACCTGCAACCTTTCACTGGTTAATGAGTCATGTATTCAAGGAGTAGCTTAGGCTATTTCTTGAGATCTTCATGGATGATTTATGTGTTCACTCACAAGAGCGTGATGATCATATAGAACACCTTAGACTTGTGTTTCAAAAGTGTCAAGTTTATCGTATATGCTTGAATCCTGACAAGTGGCCATATTGTTTCTTGCAATGGTATTTCAACAGATATGGATAAAATTGATGTCATTGTCTCATTATCTCGGCCTATCAACCCTAAAGGGGTACAAATATTCATGGGACATTGTGGCTATTATCGTGGATTCATCTACATGTACGCTGTCCTAGCTAGACCATTATATGCTCTTCTTGTAAAGTTTAATTGGACTGACGAGTGTGAGGAATCCTTTGAAAAGTTGAAGCAAGCATTAGTGTCTGCACCCATCTTACGGGCACCAGATTGGAACCACATTTTTCATGTCCATATTGATGCTTCAAACTTTGCAATTGGATGTATTTTGGCTCAATCGGGAGAACATAATAAGGATTTCCCAATCTCATATGCTAGTTGAGAGTTGAACAATGCTGGGAAGAATTATACCACAACAGAAAGAGAAGGTTTGTCCATGATATATGTACTGAAAAAGTTTCGCTATTACCTTTTAGCAAACAAATTTATATTTTTTGTAGACCATCAAGCACTGCTATATTTGGTGAATAAGCCTTGTGCAACTGGAAGGATTGTGAGGTGGTTTGTCATCCTTCTTGAGTTTGATTTTGAAGTGGCAGTCCGAAAAGGAACAACTCATCTTAGGGCAGACCATTTGTCTCGAATCACCTCTGGAGAAGCTCCTGTGGGTGTGGATGATGATATGTTAGATTCAACACTTTTCCTTGTAGAGACAGCTCCTAAATGGTCTAAACCCATCTTAGAAATTTTGACAAGTGGGGAGATACAACTAGCGGGTCCTAATGTGGACCTATGGCGATCATTCAATCTCAGGGAGATTATATCGTTAGGGTAATGATGGAGTGTTGCGGCTTATACCTAACCCTAACCAATATGAGGAGATCTTGGCATGGGCACGAGGGTGGAATCCATGCATTAGCTACTACTTGTGTGCGACGTATAACTCAGGATGGGCAATGGTGGCCTACCATGCATGCGGATGCTGAAAAATTTATTCGTAATTGTGCTTCATGTCATATTTAACAACCAATTCATAATGTCACATTATTCCAAATTTCAACTACACCAAGTTGGAGTAAGTATATTGTGGACTATCTTCAGCATGGTCATACTGATCGAATAATTCCTAAATATCGAAAGCATGCTATTGAAGTTGAAGCGGCCAACTATATGCTGATAGAGGGCCAACTCTACAAGAGGGGAAAGGATGGCAACTTACGCATGTGTGTATGTGAAGCTGACTACTTGAAAATCTTGACTCATGCACATACAGGTGTTGGGGGTGGACACTTTTCGGGCAATACCATAGCTAAGTTGATTAGGTGGTCTGGGCTTTGGTGGCCAACCTTACAAATGGAGGCCGAAGAATATGTAAAATGTTGTGACGATTGTCAAAGGGCCAAACCTCCCATCACAAAGGACAATATGCCATTGCGGCCTATGTTAAGCACACGTGCTTTTGCCAAATGGGGTATTGATTTTTTCGGTCCCATTAAACCTCCAGCTCGTCACACGCATGCCGAATATATTATAGTCGCAACTGACTATTTGACCAAATGGGTAGAGGCAAAGGCTACAATCAAAAATGATGCCAAAACCACAGCCAAGTTCTTATATGAGTACATGTTTACACGCTATGGCTTACCTATTGAAATCGTTAGTGATCAAGGTGTGCACTTTGTGAATGAGGTCATAGAGTTTTTACTTCAAGAATTTATGGTAATTCACAAGCGTTCTGCACCCTATCATCCCCAGACCAATGGTCAAGATGAGAGTACTAACAAGATTCTCTGCACAACACTCACAAAGATTGTTGAGGGATATAGGATTGATTGGGAGCAAAAGTTGCACTCAGTTCTTTGGGCATATAGAACAGCCTATAAAACATCTATGGGACACAACCCCATTTGAGCTTGCTTTTAGGCTAGATGCAATTCTTCCCATTGAATTTCTTGTACCTACTCTACGAGTTGCTAAACAAT
Source organism: Cibotium barometz (assembly GCF_041138505.1). Taxonomy (NCBI): domain Eukaryota; kingdom Viridiplantae; phylum Streptophyta; class Polypodiopsida; order Cyatheales; family Cibotiaceae; genus Cibotium; species Cibotium barometz. The sequence goes on along the minus strand of NC_141096.1, from coordinate 29,305,580 downwards.
TGGACTGGACTAGTCATCATGAGCTTTCTCAACGCATTGATGAATTGGAAAAGCTTGACGAGACCTGCTTATTGGCTGTAATGGGGATGTATGCCGAGAGAGGAGACAAAAGAAATGGTATGATCGAAATGTAACAACTCGCCGATTCAAAAAGGGGGACCTTGTGCTCTTGTACACACTTAAGAAGCATAAGAGAAAGCTCAAGAAACATGGCCTAGGACTGTTTGTGATTAATGAGCTTACTCCAAGTGGTGCAGTGCATTTAGAGACACTAGAAGGTGAGCAAATGCCTAACTTCATTAATGGAAGTCGTCTCAAGAAATACAATGAACCATTAACTGAAGCCATGCTTCAACAAACGCATGCTGCCCACACACGAAAAGAAGCACATGACCTACTTAAACGTCAGGCTCAAGAAGAAGCTAAAGCTAGAGTTGCAAAAGCCAAGGAGCGTCGGAAGGCTTCTGTGTTGACCTTACAGTTGGCTACTACTGATGAACAATATGTCGATCCTTTCAATATTCACGTGTGTCTTCATCTTCATGAGACTACCTACTTTGTCTCTGTCTTAATTGACTCTGGTGCAGATTATAATGTTCTCTCATTTGACACATGGGTAGCCTTGGGACAACCAACACTTGTGCACATTCCTATTGACTTACGAAGCTTCTCAGGTGAAGATAACCCTATAGAGGAAAAATGTGTCATTATGATATCCATTGAGGATCACCAGATGTCAATTCCCTTTTATGTGGCTAGTAAGTCCAAGGCAGTGGTAGATGTTGTTCTTGGTTGATCATGGTTAAGTGCTACCAATTGTTCACATTAGATTGGAAGAATAGACAATACAAATTGCAAATTGATTCTGATTGCATCTTGGGATCTACTGCTCCATGAGTTTTATCATACCAAAAGGGTGGTAGTTCTACCTTACACAACCCACTTTCAACATCTGCTCTTCAAGCTCCAAGACAAATGATGTGGATAATCGATGAGTCCTCAAGTGAGGGCCATGGCTGGCATGTTCCAACTACTCTAGGCACTGCTCAAAGAAGGCTAGGCAAGAAGGAATCATCAATTTGGCTACCCAAAGATGCATACAAACTTGTACCATCTAGCCTAGTTGCTAAACCTCCTAAAAAGAATATCTTTTCCAAGCCTAAGCCTCAGATTGTTACTCATTGGGTCCCAAAGCATGTTCTTAAAGCACAAGGCTATTATGAGGGTGCAACAGCACTTTGGCTTCCCAAATGCCATGGGTTGCTAGAGCTAGAAGAGTGTATCAATAAGATTCCAAAAGCCACTCTTGGTTTTTCATATCAGTGGGTGCAAAGGAAATCAACACAACCTCTTCAAGATAGGATAGGTGGTTGTGATAGCACCTACAAATCTCCTTGTGTTGCCCTTCCCAAAACATGTATTGAATCACCAGTTGTCCCAACTTCTCCTTGTTACACACATCCACCATCAACTTGTGTACCTAAGACAAATCCAACTTTACATGAGTCTCCTTTGAGCATAGATTCTAGCACTTCACTGCCTAAATCCTCTTATCTTTCTCAAATTCCTCGACAATTGCTATCCTTCCCACCTGTTAAGAAGGACATACCCAAAACCAAAGGTAAGGCATTAACACTACAATTGAAGCTCTTTGGTAGATCAGTGTGTGAATAGTCTCACTTTTACTAATGTGGTTCCTTTTGCCATTACAGGATTGTGTTCTTTTTGAGATGATCGTATCTACTTGTTTTTTATAGGGATTGTAATGCTGGATATGAGTGTATAAAGTTTGAAGTTTCTAAATTTCATTGTTCTACGCCCAGATACCTCCTGATGGATACTTGGCGAGATACATGTCCACCATGCATTAACCCTGATAGTACTCAACCTGAACATCGCGAGGGTTATAGTGCTCCTCCTTTTCAAACTCATTATAGGTACTTTTATGCTCCCTTAGGTGAAATTTACTGTGGGCATCACTTTGTCACTTTATTCTATCAACAGCATCATCCATTTCCACGTTGTCAAGAATGTGCACGACTCGTATTAGGGGAAGCTTCACACATTTGTTGGCTATGCCGCTCTTACTCTCGATGGTATGGCACAGGCTTAATGAAACAAATTGTGGGAATTACATCCCAACGCCATAACCTTCTTGATGTGAGAGTACCAGACCGAGGACCAAATTAACGTAGATTACCTGAGGAGGTTCAAGCACAACAATGGAGGGATACATGCATAAATGACTTGCAACCACCTATCTTGCAAGCCCTTCTTCCCCCAGCCTCAACATGTCAATTTTGGATCACTATGGGTACTTATATTGAGCACTTCCAAAATCGGAATTGTCTGCTTACCCTTCCCATAGAACCAATGCCATATTTTAGCGAGGAAGCAATCCTTCCTCTGCCACCTTCTCCAGAGGCCGGCTTTTGTACAAGGTTGTCCTTGCATCCTGAAGTGATTGATACAATCTTTCCAGCAGAAGTGGACACGGATCCACCACCAGTAGTGCAAGGGTAAGCTCATCAACTCCACAATAAGACCAACAAGCCAGGGCACTTTTCTCCCACTAGGTTTTTTCCCTCGGCTATATTCGGTGATTGGCACCAATATAACAAATTTTATTTTTTTCTTTTCTTTTCTTGTTTGTTAATAAGACATTTTGCAGAGATCTCAGCTAAACAAGAGCATACAAACATGCCCTAATAGACACCCTGGGGTACACATGACGTTATCATTAGAGTAGATGGGAAGTTCACCAAGAAGGCATCCTCCCGCTCAAGACCTTGGCTCTTGCAAATGGAGATGAACGGTCGGATGTGGTCAACTGAAAAGTAGCACGTGTATTTGTTAATCCAAATGGCATCATAAACAAATTCATAATGCCCAAAACGCATTCTAAACGTAGTTTTGCTATATCACTATGTCTGATGCAAATCTGATGATAACGAGATCGCAGATCATTTTTAGAAAATATGCAACTCCTTGCAAGCCGATCAATTTTAGAAAATATGCAACTCTTTTTGATTGGCTTGCAACTCCTTGCAAGCCAATCAAAAAGATTCCCCATTGTTGGCAATGGGTACTTATTCTTGATCGTTAACTTGTTGAGCCCCCTATAATCAACACACACTTGCATAGTCCCATCCTTCGTCTTTTCGAAGAGAATAGGAGCACCCCATAGTGACACACTAGGCCTAATAAATCCTTGCTCAAGCAATTTTTGCAATTAAATTTTTAGCTCTGCACTTTCCTCTATAGATAAACGATAACAAGCTCTACATACATGTTCTACACCAAGTATGAGTAGAGTTTTCAGATTTTAAAGCATGCATTGACTACAGCCCTTGTTCTTAAACTGCCTGAGCTTGGAAAAAGCTTCTTGGTTGTAATAACAGATGCTAGTATTATAGCATTTGGTGGGGTTTTTATGCAAGATGGGCATTTGGTTGCATTTGAGTCATGTAAGCTGAAACCTCATGAGAGAAATTATTCAGCATATAATTTGGAATTTTTGGCTGTTGTGCATGCATTGCATGTATGGAGGCATTATCTCCTTAGAGTTAAGTTTGAGTTAAAAACTAATCAATTTGCTTTCAGGCATTTGTTTTGCCAAGTGGAATTGAATGCAAAGCAAAGGTGGATAGAATTTTTGCAGGAATATGACTTTGAAATCATTTATTATAGACCAGGACAAGAAAACAAAGTGGCCGATGCATTGAGAAGAAAACCAAGAGTTGCTTTAGTGACTGTCATACATAATAGTTTGGGAGAACATGTAAAGAGTGAAATCGCAAGAGATTCTTTCTTCAAAATAACTTTTTTGAGTTTGACAAAGAAATACAGGTCACAAGAGGAAATGGATGCATTCACAAAGCATGAAGTAATTGAGGAAATATTATATTATGAGAAAAGGTTATGCATACCTGATATTGTGGAGATCAAGTTAATGCATGACCTTCATGATATTGCCATAGCAAGACATCGAGGATTTTAGAAGACTTATACTAAGACTATAAAGAGTTTCTTTTGGCCATGAATGAAAGCACATGTAAGGGGTTATGTGGCAAAATGTCTAAAATTTCAATAGGTGAAAGCTGAGCATGTAAAGAAACCAGGTTCTATGTTACCATTAGATGTGCCAGAGATGAAGTGGCAATGTATATCAATGGACTTTATTACTGGGCTACCAAGGACTAGAGGAGGGTATGACAAAATTTTTGTGGTGGTAGATAGGCTTACAAAAGTCGCTTATTTCTTGCCTATCAAGAGTTTATATACTGCTATGGATGTGACAAATGTGTTTGTAAAGAATATCTTCAAGTTACATGGTATGCCTAAAAGTATAGTATCGGATCGAGATTCTAGATTCACTTCAAATTTTTGGCAGCCATTCTTTCAAGCTATTGGGACATCACTAAATATGATTACATCATATCATCCTCAAAGTGATGGGTAAACACAAAGAGTGAATCAAATCTTCGAGAACATGTTAAGAATCTATTGCATGGATAAACTTGGAAAGTGGGATGAATACTTACATATGGTGGAATATACATACAATAGTAGTCCATAGTCTACTATTGGAATGTCTCCATTCAAAGCATTATATGGGCAAGATTGCATGTCACCTGTATTATGTTATGATCCTGTTGGGAAGATTGAGATAAGTAAACATATGCTTGATGAAATGGAGATGCAGACAAGAGACATAAGGGAATGCATAAGAGTTGCAGAAAGTCGTCAACAGATCTATGCAGACAAGAAAACAAAGCCAAGAGATTTCAATGAGGGTCAACTGGTGTTTTTAAAGATGAAACCAAAGAAGAGTTCTTAAAGACTTGGAAAGTTTAAGAAATTGACACCTACATATGCAGGACCTTTCAAAATACTTAAGAAGATTGGAACACAAGCTTATCGCCTACAACTTCCAGAAGGAGTTAAAGCACATAATGTATTTCACATTGTCTTACTGATGAAGTATGTGGATGATCCAAATCACATACTTGGTGATAGTACAAGAGTGAAAAAATTATGAGATAGAACCAAAGATAATTTTGGATTGCAGGGTTAGGAAGCTTAAACATCGGGACATAGTTGATCTCTTGATAAAATGGAAGACTTATCCAATTGAAGATGCCACTTGGTTATCCAAGGATCATGTGAGGACTCACTATCCTCAGCTCATGCGCTGAGGACAACACTCTTTTTGTTGGAGAGAATGTAACGTACTCATATGTACGTATTTTTGGGTTCATTTGACTCGGTGATTTTTAGCATCTATATTTAATGTTTAAAAATAGTAAATACTTAGAGGACATAAAAGATTAAGTTTGATCACAAATTTAGTAATTTTAGATATGTTAATTTTGGGGTGTTTATGCATGTTTTGTGGTGTCATAAGTGTAAGCGATTTCTATTCTATACTTTACCATGTTAGATAATGTAAAAGAGGGTCATAGTGAGTTTTTTAGCCTAAAGGAAACTCATATGGGGGTTTACATAGTAAAAATAACCGTTGGGCACACAAAACAAGGGTCGGATACCAAATTGACCCTTAATTTTTAGTAACGGCCTCGCATGAGGACGTAGATAACTTTATTTGTCAAAGAGAAGTGTTAAAGAAAGTTAGTTCATGACAAGAAGAACAAAATATGTGCTCAAATAACTAGGAGATTCCGCACGGGGTGGCCGGTATTTGTGAAATGAATCTCATACCACTTTCCAGATCATCTCTAATTTGATTCAAGACCATGTTTTTAGAAGGGAATTTCTATCTTTAACATTTTCATGCGTGATAATCTACTAATTCTCATGGGCTATTGTTTTTGGCTTCTTCTAGAGCCTTGAGGTGATTTCTGTGCAGGATAGAGAGAGAGAGAGAGAGAGATTTTGACATTCAGGCCGACCATCCTTAGACAAGAACGTCGGACACAGAGAACATGATTAATGCCCTCTAAGAGCCATTTGGTAGAACCCAGAGTGGACAAGATTTAGAAGAGGCATACCCGAGATAGCCGCGACGTCCCTATTGGCTAGATCTTTTTGTTGGTGATTCTCTCTCTGATTTTGAGATTTTGTATTGAAGAATATTATTGTTACTTTAGATTGTAAACGATTATAGTTTATTGAAAATCTCTTTGTTTTTTGAAGTATGATGTGATTTTTCTGTAAGTTTTGAGAAATTTTATGCATAGATCATGGAACAGAATATGGGTACATTTCATTGTGCCAAAGATGTATTGTTGTACATGCATGTGTGTGTAGGAGGGTGGGTGTGTGTGTGAGGTGGATCATATTTATGTACTTTAGATATATATATATATATATATATATATATACTGTGTATGTGTGTATGTATTTATATATGTATATAAATACACACACACACTTGCAATCATGCATGCACACATATTCACACGTACATGCACAAACACCCTTGAGTATAAGTGTGCACACAAATGTAACATACCTCCGAGATTAACCAAGTTATGATTAAAGATAATCTTAAGTTTTGGATGCTACAGATTTCCAGTAAGTTTTTAGTAGTTTTTTACCAAATAAAGATTCCAAGTATTGAAATTAAGTCAAAATTTAAGATTGAGTTTTCAATTAGTTAGCATGCTCAAAGGAAGCCTTTAAGTGTGTAGATGGACATACAAATTGAAATTTATATAAAAAAAAATAAGACATGATCTATTTTTAGAGCCGACTTTCACATACAACTGATTTTGGCAATTCCGCCTACATAAGGTTGTAGAACGCACATGTTTTGGTAATTTTAAGTACCCACACGACTAGTTTCTGATAATTATGCAAAGTTATACAGGTTGTAGATTGCAGCCCTGATAGTAGTACTAAGAGGCTTGCCAAATCTACAAACATCTCTTTCCCAACTTCTGAAGAGTAGACATGCATTCCTAATCAATCAAGACATTAGCAAATATATCGGGGCATTACACAAACACTCTTTCTATTATTTTGCTTTAAATTCTTTTGAGATTAAATAAATATATGGATAAGCGTGTATATGGGAGAATTTGAGTCAATGTACGCCATGCTTAACCGTGGTGGCAACGATGGGAAAACACCATGACAAGAGGAGAGGAGGGGTTTCCCACTAAGAACTATTGTTGATTGCCTTATGTTGATTGCCTTAGTCCAACTCATAAAATAAACACTTTTAGAGTTAAAGAATTAGAAGATAGAATATTTGACTAGTTTGTGACTAGATTTTAGGTATAACTTTCATTAGGGAGACTGTTTTACGAAGAATTTATCTTTTCGTGTGTTTAGAATCAAATTTTGATATAAAAACAAAAGTTTTAGATGACAGAAAACTCTACAAGAGTGTATGAGATGCTAGAAAGTCAAATCTCTTTCGTTTTTTAGTTATTCTAGTGCAAAGTGGGACACTTGGCTGTTTTTGACAGTTTTATGTTGAAAACACAACTTTGGCCATTTTGAACGCTCTCAAAAGGACCTTAAAACTCATTTTTAGAGAGCCATTAGTGAGATATATTTTATAGAGTATTAGAAGTCCTAAAACTTTGTAGCCCAAAGAGACCAGTTATCCGGCTTTGCCTTATAAATCACTATCAAGGTTGACTACCTTGTCTATATAGACCGGATGGACTAATATGTAAGCATGGTTATGACTTAGATATTGCAACTAGAGATGATCTTATTGGTTAGAACATGATAATTAATTATATTAAAAACAAAGATTCATATATGACTTGAAAGAAATAAACGACTAAGAGAAGTTAAGGATTGTTTGAATTAAAAGCTTGTTTCTACACTTAATATTGATTTTGATTGATTTGAATATGCTTGTCTTGAAAGATTGTGGACTAGAGATTTGATAAGCATGACTTGTGATTTCTTTATTTTGAAATGAATGTTTCATATGCATGTGTATGATGATGAGACTCGACATGAGATTTTGAGATTCGGGCCGACCGTCCTTAGACAGAGGATGCCTAACGGTCCTCAATCTAACCATACCTTAATCGTACAACTTAATCTAAGAACATTGAAACTCACTTAATTGTACTATTTCTACATATCAATACAATCAAATGAACCTTCTCAAATAGCAAATAAGCATGCATGCCATATCCAAGATTCTTTTCACATAAGTAAAGAATCATGTAATCTCAAACAAACATTCACATGATATAAATCTCTATCAATTACAGCATAGCATCTCAATCAATCACAATGTATGTGTCTAACTCAAGATTCTATCATCATCACTATGCTCGACAACATGGTTAGTCATAATGACCAAAATCCAGCCAACCTAGGGCTTTCTCCGATGCCCTTCCACCCAACCTCCACGCTGGACATCGCGGCTATCTTGGGTATGTCTCTTTCTGAATCTCGTCCTCTTTGGGTTCTACCACATGGCTCCAAGAGGGCATAAATCTCATTCTTTGTCCAGTGTTCCCTATCTAAGGACGGCCAGCCCGAATGTCAAAATCTCATGTTGAGTCTCATCATACACATGCATATCAATTAGTCATACACGTGCATATCAATAATTCATCTCAAAACAAAGCAATCATAACTCATACATATCATCTCACACTCATATCTAGTCCATAATCTTTCAAGGCCTGCATAGTCAAATCAATCAGAACCGATTTCAAGTATAAAACAAGCTTTTAATTTAAACATTCTTTAACTTCTCTTTATCTTTTAAGTCACATGGGAATCCTTGTTTTTAACATAATCAATTATCATAATCTAACGAGCAAGGTCATCTCTACTATAGCTGATTCTTAACTATGCTTATGCATTAGTCCATCCAGTCTATATAGATAAGATAATCAATCTTGATAGCAATTTCTAAGGCAAAGCCTAATAACTGGTCTCTTTGGGAGAGTAATATCTTCCAATCTATTTGAAATTACAGAAAAGTCAAAACTACAGAGTTTTAGGACTTTAAATGCTCTATAAAGCACGTCTCAGTGATGGTTCTCTAAAAATGAGTTCTAAGGTCTCTTTAAGAGCATTCGAAATAGCCAAAGTTGTGTTTTTAGCATAAAATTGCCAAAAACAGCTAAGTGCCCCACCTTGAACTCGAATAACTTAAAAATAAAAGGGATTTGGCTTTCTATAGTCTCATACACTCTTGTAGAGTTTCTTGTCCTCTAAAACTTTTGTCTTTATATAAATATCTGATTCTAAACACATGGAAAGATAAATGCTTTGCAAAACAGTCCCTAATGAAGGTTATATCTAAAATCTGGTCACAAACTAGTCAAATATTCTATCTTCTAATTCTTTAACTCCAAAAGTATTTATTCTTTGAGTTAGACTAAGGCAATCAACAATAGTTCTTAGCAAGAAACCCCCCCCCCTCTCCTCTTCTCGTGGTGTTTCCCCATCATTGCCATGGTTAAGAATGCCATACATCGACTCAAATTCTCCCATATACATGCTTATCGATATATTTATTTAATCTCAACAGAATTTAAAGCAAAATAATAAAAAGAGTATTTGTGTACTTCCCCGATATATTTTTTGATGTCTTGATTGATTTAGGAATCCATGTCTACTCTCTAGAATTTGTGAAAGAGCTCCTTGTAGATTTGGCAAGCCTCTCAGATCTATTCTCAAGGCTGTAATCTACAATAGGTATAACTTCGCGCACAGTTATCAGATACTAGTCGTATGGGTACTTAAAATTACCAGAATGCATGTGGTTTACAACCCCCTCGTGGGTGGAATCGCCAAAATTAGCCGTATGTGAAAGTCGCATCCAAAAATAGGTCACGCTTTACTTTTTTTTTCAAATTTCCATTTACATGTCCATCTACACACTTAAAGACTTCCCTTGAGTATACTAACTAATTGAAAACTCAATCTTGAATTTTCACTTAATTTTAATACTTAGAATCTTTAGTGTGCTAAAAAACCAGTGAATAGAATTCATTACTGAAATTTGTAGCATCCAAAACCTAAGATTATTTTTAATCATAACTTGGTTAATCTCAGAGGTATGCTACATTCTCTTCCTGTTAAGAAATCATCGTCCTCGACGATAAAGGCATCTTATCCTAAATCATTAGACCTTGAGAAATAGTTTTTATTGCTCAGGTATTATACTTAATATAGTACTTGAGAAGTCATATGCTTTTGAGTTGCAAGAAAACTATAAATATTCATATGTCTTCATCTTAAGATTTCTTCAAGTAGCCTTGGAAAGAAAGACTTGACAACTTGCTTCTCTAAGATCTTAACTTGATATAATAAGCTCTTAACTTGATTTTTCATTTCTTACCTATCTCTTGGATAAAATCAATATACTCCATAATCATTGTATTTATTAGAACCTCAATATTATAGCATTAGTTTCTCTGAGTATTGTGCTCTCTTCCATTCATAGCTCCGATAGATCTTATCTTGGATAAATGATTTTATATGTTAAGCTAGTCATGTATACACTAGAGTTTAGTATGTCTCCTAAACTCGTCTTAATTCCATAAAATTTAACTCCAAATAAGAAACTAGATAGATCTTGAGGCATTACACAAGGTATCTTTATCTTGTAAATCACTATCCATGTCATAAACAAGCCCTCTTGGAACCACAACTTAATACACGATAATAAATCTGATGAAAAAAATCATCATCATATTGTATTAAACTTTAAGGTAATCAATCAATTTGCAAACTCTTATTTTCACTCTGCTTACAGCTTTAGACTTAGTCAAATTTCTTCAATAAGAGAGCGGTCATCTATTCTTTCTTCAATTAAGAAGCTTAGAAAGTGAAACAGTTTCAAACTTTACAAACAAATGTGGCTACATAACCTTTTTATTGATCTACTTGCAACCTCCACAATAGATATTGATTTTCAAACCTACACTTATTAACTTCACAATGATAACTTACTATTAATAAGAAAATAGTATACTACATGAGATACTTTTCTTACTCTACTACAAAGCACACATCATTCTAGTATACTACGTGAAATACTTTTCTTACTCTACTACAAAGCAGACATCATTCTAAATTCTACATCCCATCTTTGACCCTATAAGTAATAATCTTTACTATAAATTTTGAACCATATTCATTACTATAGAATAAGGGACTACTTTTTACACATTTTTAAACATCTCGTAAGGCTTTAAGTGGAATATATAGTCATTTTATATAATAATAAACACTACTTTATAAGTTTCTCACTAGATGGTCTAAATAAAAGCAAGAGTTTAGAAACATTGTTTTGTTATCAATGCAGTTTTAAAAGTTGAGACCATCACCTTTTCTTCTAGCTAGACTGAAATATTTAGATATGTATTCTTGACCAATTACTTCAGTGGACATATTGGTTTATTAGTATACCTAAAATAAATCACTATATAAGCTCACACTATTGTCATATTTTGGGTATCAAAGACTCAACAAATAAAAAGAGATTCTAAGAAGTAAATTTAATTGAATTAATTATCAGTACAATACATTTTTTGTCATGGAAATTCTATCTCTCATCTCTTAAATACTATGTAAGGTTTAGGAAAATTTAATAATGAGTCAAGATCATTTTTTAATTGCATGTAGGAACCTACTTTGTAAATTCATAACCTATTTGGATTATAATGCTGGATATATCTCTATTTATGGTGATTTCTCAATTATATTTAAGGTTATTTTTATTAGGTTTGCCACGTTCATGTGAAGACATGCCTTTAAAAAAGAGAAATGCAAAAATACCACTTCCATTCACAAGATATGATTTTTTTAGCAAACCCCTAAAAAAACATATTTATATCCTACTTAGGTACCAAACTAGTGTTAAATGTATAATTATTTTACACCCATATAAATTCCCTCCTAGTGGTGCTATTAGGGTGTCCTTACGCCCTCCCACTCCTTGTAGTGGTTAGAGATGTGGGTTACAAAAAGCTTAAAGTACCAGAAGGCTATTGTGTTCACTGAGTGTTTTTCATGTTATTCCGTACTTAAATCAATTTCTACATAAGGAAAATAACTTGGTTCACACAAGGCCAAGCCATGTGAAGGAGGAGACTCAATACATTAGCAGCATGAGAGTGTGTGTTATATGCACATTGGTTGAATCAAGAAACTTAAGGGAGTCCAAGTTCAAAGGTCAAGCGAAGCTAGCTAAAAAGGTCATATTGATGCATACATACAATTACAAGGGACTAGTTAATGGGTGACAGATAGGAGTGTGGGCTCAGTGATTTACATCAACGAGGCATAAATAATGGTAGGGTGGATATTCTTACTCATTCCATGCTAGGGTTTTTATCGATTTTGGGCAGGTTATACTATACTTGCTGGAGGAGGGTTATACGTGAGAGTGTATCAAGCTCCAGTACATCCCAGGCTTCGTGTTGCATGCATTTGCATATGAATAGATTCTAAGCCTTGGGCTCACTTGAAACATAAGCTTTGTGCAAGAACCTATTTGAAGGGAAAGGCTTGGAGGATTCAGAAATTATTTTTGGAGGAGTGAGAGTCCTTGATTGATAGAGATCAACATATGCATATGGGGTCGCATAGGCCATTATCACCTTCCACGGGCATTAATATACTTTGTTGCTTTATTTATTTCTCTCTCTATCTTTCATTTCCTCTCTCTTCTTCATGCTATTGTATTTGTCACTATAATAGTTTGACCAAATACTAGCTATAGACTTAAAAAAGGATTCACAAAGAGGAATGCCTTAATGAGGCTTTCTGAAAGAGAAACATCGTTATGGATCTAAGTAAAAAATATACTAGCTAGTTTCAATGCGAGACTTTATAATCTTGATCACATGGATAAGAGATATATACTAAACTCTAAATTCCTCAAATTAATGTTCCCCTTTTCACGACAAGTTCTACTGATGTTAAAGAACCATGTTGTTTAGTTGTGTTAGGTTTTGTACATCCAAAAACTCCACCCATCACTACTGTTGGTGCTCCTCTAGAAAATCATCTATATTAATTTGCTCAAAATTTATCAATTTGTTCGGTATACTTAGATGAAGAACACTACAACTACACACTACCATGTTCTATCTCTGTCTCTCTGTCTCTCTGTCTCTCTCTCTGTCTCTCTCTCTGTCTCTCACTGTTAAACATTGTTGCAGATAAAATAGGTAATATTTCCTAAAAACGAGAAACATTTGGTATCTTTCAAAGATTTCATAAAAAAGTTGAATTTTTAACCTCTTTTTAAAAAGTGGTCTACGCATGCATACAAAACTGCCAAAAAATGATAATATTTTGGGCACTTTACACGTTTCTTACAAAAATTGACATGAAAGAAATAACTTCGTTTTGCTTACTTTTTGAGATTATAATTGAAAGTCTAACAATAAGTTTTCAACCAAAATAGAGACAATGTTTATTATTTCCATCTTCAATCCATTTAAAAAATGATACAACTATAAAAAGAAGCTATTTTCTAAACATATAGCTTATGGCATAGTTATGGTTCCTCATAATCATTGCTACATTGTGACTACTTGATGTGCCTTTCCCTGAGAAGGTAGACGAGGTATCCTCTTCTTCACTATCCACAAATACCTTTTTTTTCTTCTATGTGTACACTTGAAGCTTAGACTCCTTCTTCGGTCATCTGCCATGTTAGCATGATTGAGGATGTGCTACAGAGTGGAACTATAAATAACTATTTATATGATTATATTACAAAAGCGTTATCTTGATACAATTACTATCTTAATTATAAAACCTTATTTTGGCTCTTGAGTAAAATCCATTTTGAAGCTCTTGAGTATCACAATTTCTTAATTGATAATATATACTTTTTTAAAAAGAGTTCGTTACATATACATGAATTTCAAAATATCATGAATAAGGTATTTAAAAGTTGTCTAATTTTGAAAAATAATTACACACTCATTTTTAAAGAAGATATGTCCTTGATGTGACAAAAAGGGGGGTTAAATGGTAATTTTAGATATTAAATGCGTTTAGAAAGCATGAAAAAGCTCATTCCAAGAAACAAAAGTTTATACTTTCCAAAATACTTTTTTGGAAAGTATAAACTTTTGTTTCTTGGAAAGCATGAAAAAGCTCATTCCAAGAAACAAAAGTTTATACTTTCCAAAATACTTTTTTGTAAAATATCAGGCATGGACTTAGGTTCGAATCCAACTGGTTATTACACATGGTAAGGAAGTTTTAGCTACAACATTTGGTTTTTTTCATCAAGTTGATACAAAACATCAACTTTTGTGAAAATTTTATATTTTGAATCAAGTTAATGTAAAACATAAACTTTCTATGCAAAAGATTAAATTTTTTACAATACTTGATGTTTTTTATCAACGTTATGCAAAACATCAACTTCCCACAGTTTTGTGGAAAAGTTGATGTTTTGTATCAACTTTGATGCAAAACATTCAGTTTTGTGAAAAAGTTGATGTTTTGCATTGAGTTGATGCAAAACATCAGCTTTTTCACAAAACTCGATGTTTTGCATCGAGTTGATGCAAAACATCAACTTTTGCACACAACTCGATGTTTTGCATCAAAAACATCGAGTTGTGTGGAAAAGTTGATGTTTTGCATCAACTCGTAACCCAAAACATCAACTTTTAGGCAAAAAGTTTGATAATCCATGATGATTTGTAATCCATTGGTTTTAATCCAGATGTGCAAGGCTCCATTGATTTGGAAAACCACGAGTCGATTGATTTGTCAATCCTAATTTTTGTTCTACAGTTCAATTTTAAAGCCGAAGAACTATAAGCAAATACACGTGGTGGGACCATCTATGTTACTATGGAGGGGGGTGCATGTGAGCATGGACTCTGCCATGCCTATGTGCAGTAGTATGTTCTCCATCATAGGGGACCTTAAATCTACCGTCATCATGAAAGCTCCAAGCTCTTCTCTACCACCATTCCAAAAGCCCTAAGCTCCTCTCTTTTCTCTTTGTACACAAAGACAATGTTTTGATGAGTGAAGATTGCATCTCTCAGCATCCTTCGCATATCCTCCAATTAATTATAACTAGAGTTCATTCTACACTACCCTTAGACATACCATCTCTCAACATCTTTCACATGTACTCTAAATGATTATAACTAGAGCTCATTCCTACACTAGTCTTAGATATACCATCACCTACATTCATGATAATGGCTATTTGGATCAAACATCAATATATGCATACTATGAATTTTTGCCACCACCACATATGCACATGATATAGGCTACAATTTCTTCCTGACACCCTTATCCATATTCCATAACAAAAATTTTCATCATGAAAACAAATGCCTATGTGGGTCGAAATTTACTCCCATAGGCTATATGATGTCTGCCTCTAAGATTGTCTACCAAAACAATATTTTGATTTTCTACTCTTTTAACATGCTTAAGTTTACCAAGAGTCTCCATAGTTACCAAGAGTCTCCATAGTTACCATCTTCTACATATATATATGAATAGAAGTCTCCCTTTTCACACCTATAAGTTGACCTCTTTAAACTCTTAGCATTGGTTGTATATCATGCTGCCCACTATCTGCTTATAAATAACAGAGCACATAATTATGTCATGTAAGCTGTTAAGGTAAGTATATACTATAAAGGCTTTGCTATTTGGGTCTGAAATAGACTCAAGGATGTTTGTAGCAATTTTCATAAATTATGGAGCTTATATTTTTATGTATTCTAATATTTTTTGAGTGCTTATCAAATAATGTGCATATTTATGCATAGTGGTAGAATTCGACCCAAGAAAGTCAATTAAAAAAAGTGTCTTGGATTCATGAAATTTATAAAATAAATTTTTTCTTGAAAAAGATTGATATTTCTTTAAGCTATGTAGACTCCTATGTCATTTTGTAAGTCAAGTTTATTTTTATGTCACAACAACAGTAGTTTATTAATCTACGAAGGTCACATGTGTTCTCAATCTTGAAAAAAATAGCAAAATTGATGTAATTTTTAAATTTATATATGGAATTCTAGATGTGTTTTCAAAAAACTATGTTTTTTAGCTATTTTTTAGATTTCACACATTTTGGGAGGGAATCTTTTTAGGTATCCCTCGGCAGTTACCTATTTTTCTCGTAAACAGTGTCATCTATCTATCTATCTATCTTTTCATAACAGAATATATATTAGTAAAAATTACTTTACAAATAGCCACATGGCTAGCATGTGATGTACTAGCGTTCCCTCACACCAATTACTTCGAGCCATAGGTGTAGCTCGGAGTACCCTCATCCAATATATAGCCATGTAATTCTCCACCAAATGAGCTGACCCCAAGGAAGAGACTTGCCACAATAGTAGCCCCTTTATATGACCTATGTGAACTGTAATACTAACTTTTGCATCAAATATGAAGGCCTATTTGTCAACGTATGGATTTCGTTGAGAAAAAGGCCCGTAAAGATTAAAGAGTGAATTTTTTTGCAAGATTCTGAATGCGCTAGATAACCCAGAACATTTAGTTTTCTTTCACTTTTCAGGTGGACAAGTTTGTGGCATGTCTAGTTAACTAGGAATCTCTCTCTCTCTCTCTCTCTCTCTCTCTCTCTCTCTCTCTCTCTCTCTCTCTCTCTCTCTCTCTCTCTTCCAAGAAAGTTTCCATGCTTGCAAGTATTCCATGATGGCCCTGAAAAATCAAAGATTTTCATGCCAATAAAAAGACCCAAAAAACATGTCGTTGATTTTGAGATTACTTGCCTAAAAATAGAAAATTTTATTCTAAGAATCTTATGCTCTTATCCATATAAGATCCAACACGATAAACTAGAGTTTTTCATGGTCATGAAAATTTATGTTTTTAACATGTGAAAGACTCAATGAAATTCAAGCCATTAAATTCTTAAGAAATTAAAAGGAGAATATTTTGATCAATTGAGGATATTGAAAGATCAATTGAGGATATTGAAAGATCAACCAAATTCACTAATTTTGGCATGCGAAACCAGGGTTTTTCACAACCGTGAATACCTTAAGAAATTCACATAAAATTACTTCATGTATTTTGAATTCTAAGGTAACCAATCATTGTAAACAAGATGTAGGAATTAATTAGTAGTAATTTGGCATCCAAAATTTGAAACATATTTGGCGTTAAAAACCAGACCTTTTTCATTACCATGACTATCTCGGGTTTTTCACGTGTAACTATCTTTTGTTTTTCATGTACTGTTTTTCTTTTGGGATTAAATATTATTGGATAATGTCTGGTCTAGCTAACTAAGTAAATAGAACCAATGAGAAGAGCAACCTTGAGTCTAAGGGATAAGTGAAAAAGTCAGACAAGAAAAAATGGAGTTGTTCAAATCATTGAATAACTCAACCTTTAGGTAACCAACAGTTCACCAAAAAAAAACAAAA
Source organism: Cibotium barometz (assembly GCF_041138505.1). Lineage (NCBI taxonomy): Eukaryota > Viridiplantae > Streptophyta > Polypodiopsida > Cyatheales > Cibotiaceae > Cibotium > Cibotium barometz. The sequence continues at coordinate 29,288,217 of NC_141096.1, read as the reverse complement.
GGTTAAAAAAATAATATTTAGCCTACTTAAACTCCCTTTCATGAAATGGAAATCAAGAAAGATGGTCGAGACTCACCTTCCCCAACCAATGAATGATGTGCCTCCACCATTGCCACATCAGGAGGAAGAGAATCTCATCATGGGTAACCTGGTGAATGACTTCTTTGGACGAGAGGTCATAGATGATAGTGGAGCAAACTCCAATGTAAAAAGAGGAGGAAACCTTACATAGAGAGGCAAGCACCCCTTTGTATGAGGGATGTTCGCACACTGTGAGAAAACTTGGAGCTATTAAACGTGCAAACAACTTATGCATGGAGTGATGTAAGTGTCACCAGTATTCTTCGGTAAGACCATCTCATTCTATTCTCTCAAAAAGAAAATGTTTCATTTTCTATATCCTCTCCTTTGCTAATATTTTGATATATGATTTCTTATGTTATGTTGTAGGCTTCTTAAGAAGATTCTTCCCCCTCAAAATCTATTACTAAACTCATGAGATGGTTTGTTAGAGCTATATATATCACACCCTAACTTGACCAAGGTCTCACCTATATATACAAATGCATAATCAATATGAACTAGTATTTTGGGAGCGTATATGGTGTAACTCTCTTCCTCCTTCTCTCTCTCTGAGTAATTCTATCCCTATCTCTTTGTGCTCGTGTATTTTCAACATGGTATCAAAGCTTCTTGATATTCATCGTCGTGATATCATCAAAGATATGGATCTTAAAGCTCATCCTCATATGGACATGTGTGAGTATTGTGCTCTTGGCAAGCATCATCGACAACCTCTGCATATCTCTCCCTCTAGACATTTGTATGCCCTTTTAGATCTCATTCATACGGATATTTGTGGACCTTTTCCTCCCTCCAAATCTCACTATCATTATTTCATTACCTTCATTGATGATTTCTCTTGTTTCATATATGTTTTTCTCTTGGGGCATAAGTCTGAAGCCTTATTCATATTCAAGCAATATCAGAAAGCAATTGAACTTCATAATGGTCACTCTATCAAGACTCTTTGTAGAGTGACAATGGTGGAGAATATATTTCAAATCTCTTCGATGATTGTTGTATTGAACAAGGAATTCACCATGAGTTCACTGTTCCATATTCTCCTCAACAAAATGGCATTGCAGAGCGTAAGAATCAAACCATCCTTAATGCTATAAGATGTATGCTTATTCATTCTAGATTATCCAGGAGCTTTTAGGCTCAATCGATTCATACAACTGTCTTTGTTCAAAATCATCTTCCCACAATTGCACCTGGTGGTAAGATTCCCATTACAATTTGGACAGGGAAAACTCCTTCTGTTGTATCACATTTTTGCACCTTTGGATGCATTACTTGTATTCGCGTCCAAACGAAGCATAACAAAAGTTGGATTCTCTTGGCTTGAAAGTTATATTTATGGGATATTCTGATAATTCTTAAGGATACAAATTTTATGATCCTACTTCTGATAAATTCATTATCAGTCTGATGCTATATTTGATGAACATTCGATGGGAGGTACATGGTCTAGTAAGGATTCTGATGATACACAATCCTTACTCGTTGCTTTTCCTTTTCTGTTCAATAATCATTGTATCTCTCAAGATGTTGTGCATCCTTCTTCTCCTATGAAGGATTTTGAAGACCATATGAAGGATTCTAGTAATAATGTTGATATATACATTGATCTTCCCATTGATATTGATCATGGTTCAAATCATGTCTATGATGAAAATTTTGATGATGCTATGAATGTTTATGAAGATCCGACAACTTATACAGAAGCTATCTCGTCTCCACAAAGGATCACTGATAGGAGGCTATGCAACCGAATATGATTCTTTGATTTCCGAAGTGGGTTCTTACTGATTTGCCTCCCGATTGTGTTCCTATGAACATGTGTGGAAGGGTTTTTAATTCAAAAAAAATTATGATCTTTTTATCTCTCCTCTCTCTTAAATCAAACGGGATCAAAAGGGGACCCAAACTAGTCCAAATCTTGTCCAAATTCAGTCAAACTGAAGCTGGAAAATTCTAGAACCCAGTTGGACTCAGTTAGTGGCCTCCCTCACCTATAAATAGACCCTCCTTCTTTTGTATTCTCATCTGTGAGCTATACCATGCCAGTATTACATTAAAATAATCATATTTTCTATTATCCCTTAATTTTCCTCTACTTTTGGGGAGCTTAGAGCTTCTCTCTCTCTTTAACAACTCTTAGAGCTCTCTTCTCCACTTGCTAAACCAATTGATTAGTTGGGGGCTTCACTTCTACAAAAAGAAGCAAGCTAATCCTTGAGGTAAGAATGAATTTTATGGTTTTTTGTTAATTTTCTCAAATAACTATTCTTCTCAACCCCTCTCAAGGTTGAGAAGTTTTCTAATTGGTTGTTTTAAATTCAAATCAAGATTTCCCTAAGAATCTTAATGTGTAATCAAGAAAAAGTTAATCTTTATGCTTATTTAGAATGCTTTATTTTGTATATCTCTCTCTCTCAAAAAGAATAGTCATTTCTCTGACTAATTCTTTAGCAAATGAATACTTTTCTTTGATAATTTCTTAATGGGTGTATAAAACAAAGACAAAGGCTGATGGATCTTTTGATAAGTTCAAAGCTCATTTGGTTGCAGAAGGATATTCACAAGTTACAGGTGTTGATTATCATGATACATTTTTCCCTATTAATCGCATGACTAGCATACGTGTCCTTTTGGCATTTGCTACTCATTTTGATTTGGAGATTTATCAGATGGATGTGAAAACTGCTTTTCTTAACCGTGATCTCAGAGAAGAGATTTATATGGAACAACCAGAAGGATATTCAATTCTTAGCAAGGAACATCTTGTGTGTCATCTCTTCATCGCGCTCTTTATGGTTTAAAGCAGGCATCACATTCTTGATATATCAAAATTGATCTCTTCCTCACATTGAAAGGGTTTTTCTCGTGTTTCTCTGATCCTAATATATATGTCAAGCGCAAAGGTATTCTATTGGTTATTCTTGCTCTATACGTTGATGATACCATACTTGCTTTCAATAATCTTGACTTTATGCAACTCATACGGAAGATTTTGTCATCGGCTTTTGAGATGGTGGATCTTGATGAGAGTCACTCTTATCTTGGTATTCAAGTTCAGCACTATCGCCAGAAAGGTATCTTGTTTCTTCGTCAATAAAAATGCATTGATGATATTATTGAAAAGTTTGGTCTAGTCAATGTTGATTCTGTAAATACTCTATGTCTTGTAAGTTCCACTAGGTATACAGCTATGACTCATCATGAAGTATTATCCCCACATCAACCTTATGCTTATCTCATTGGCTATTTACAATTTGTTAGCTTAAACACAAAACCACATATTCTTGTTGCAGCTAATTTCTTGGAGCAACATTTTGCTTCTCCTTCTATTGGGCATTCGACTGTAGCCAACAAACGTGTTCTTAAATATTTGAAAGGCACAGTTACATGGTATGCCTAAAAGTATAGTATCAGATCGAGATTCTTGATTCACTTCAAATTTTTGGCACATGCATTCTTTAAAGAAGCTGTTGGGACATCACTTGATATGAGTACTGCATATCATCCTCAGAGTGATGGGAAAATAGAAAGAGTGAATCATTGGAGAATATGTTAAGAATGTATTGCATGGATAAACCTGGAAAGTGGGATGAATACTTACATATGGTGGAATATGCATACAATAGTAGTCCATAGTCTACTATTAGAATGTCTCCATTCAAAGCATTATATGGGCAAGATTGCATGTCACCTGTATTATGGTATGATCCTATTGGGAAGGTTCTGATAAGTAAACAGATGCTTGATGAAATGGAGATGCAGACAAGAGACATAAGGGAATGCATAAGAATCACTCAAAGTCATCAAAAGAGTTATACAGACAAGAGAACAAAGCCAAGAGAATTCAATGAAGGTGACATGGTAGTCTTAAAGGTGAAACCAAAGAAGAGTTCTTTAAGACTTGGGAAGTTTAAAAAATTGGCACCTAGATATGTAGGACCTACTTAAGAGGAATGGAACACAAGCTTATTGCCTACAACTTCTAGAAGGAGTTAAAGCACATAATGTATTTCACATTAGCTTATTGAAGAAGTATGTTTAGCTGATCCAAATCACTTATTGGGTGACAATACAAGAGTGGAGGAAGTGGGCAATTTTGAGATAGAACCAGAGGCAATTTTGGATCGCAGGGTTAATAAGCTTAGACATCGGGAAATAGTCGATCTCTTAATAAAATGGAAGACATATCCAATTGAAGATGCCACTTGGTTTTTCGAGGATCATATGAGGACTCACTATCCTCAGTTCATGCGCTGAGGACAACGCTCTTTTTTTTTTTACCCGGGGAGAATGTGACGTACTCATATGTACGTATTTTTAGATCCATTTGATTTGGTGATTTTTAGCATAGTCGACATAAAAGATTAAGTTTGGTCACAAATTTAGTAATTTAGATATGTCGATTTTGATTCGGTGATTTTTAGCATCTATATTCAATGTTGAATAGTAGGAAATACTTAGTCGACATAAAAGATTAAGTTTGGTCACAAATTTAATAATTTAGATATGTCGCTTTTGAGTCAATTTTGGGACTTTTTATGCATGTTTTGGGGTGTCATTTGTATGTGATTTCTATTCTATACTTAACCATGTTAGATAATGTATAAGATGGTCATAGTGAGTGGTTTAGCCTAAAGGAAACTCATTTGGGGGTTTACATAATAAATATAACTGCCGCAACGAGTGCCCGAAACGAGCCCTAGACACCAATTTGACCGTTAATTTTCAGTAATACGACCTCGCATCATGAGGGTGTAGATAAAGAAAGGCGAATTAAAGAAAGTTAGTTCATCATAGGACAAATAAAGTCTGTGTTCACATTTTTGGGAGATTCCGCATGTGGTGGGGCTGGCATTCGCGAAACAAATCCGCCACCACTTTCTAGTTTTTAGAAAAGATTTGGTTTGAACGCATGTTTTTAGAAAAAAAAATTATATCTTTGATGATTTCGTGCATAATAATCTACTAATTCTTGTGGGCTATTTTTTGGGCTTCTTTCATAGCCTTGAGGAATTTCTTGTGCAGGAGGATAGAGAGAGAGATTTTAAGATTCGGGCGGCTGTCCTTAGACAGGGAACACCGAACAAAGATTGTTATTTATGCCCTTTGGGAGCCATTTGGTAGAACCCAGAGTGGATGAAATTTACTAGAGGTATACCCAGGATAGCCACGACGTCCAGATGGTGGTTTGGTGGACGGGTGTGTCAGAGAAAGGCCCTATTGGCTAGATCTATTGTTGGTGACTCTCTCTATGATTTTTTTAGATTTTTGTATTGACAAATATTACTGTTACCTTGGATTTTGCAAATGAATATGATTTATTAAAAAACTCTTCATTTTTCTGAAGTATGAGTGATTTTGTTTTCTGCATGATTTGGAAAATTTTATGTTAGAATATAGAACATAATTTGGGTACGTTTCAAAGAACTCCAAGTTGTTGCAGCTTCATGCTTTGGAGATTAATACTTTTCACACTCACACCCTGAATAATTAAACTTGTGCAAAATGTATTTTTGTATCCTTCTAGATACTCTCTCACATTATGCACATTGATCTTTTGTATATGATATGTTTGTATAGGGGCTTTGGTTTTTCCCTTGTACTCCCCAAGGGGTTTTTTCACTTGCAGATAGAGACCTTTGTATGAGTGGGGGTGTTGGAGCTATATATATCACACCCTAACTTGACCTAGATCTCACCTATATACATATAAACTCAATCAATATGAATTAGTCTTCTGAAGGCGTATATGGTGTAACTCTCTTCCTCCTTCTCTATCTCTAAGTTACTATGTCCGTATCTCTTCGTGTTTGTATATTTCCAACATGGTTGTCATTAAATTCTCTCTATGTTGGGTATGGATTACACAAAAATACACGTATGTCTCAATGATTGCATGCTATTTAGAGGGGTTAATAAAGATACAACATAATGTCTAAAATGTGGGGAGAGGTGCTATAGGGATGATTTGCAAGGAGATAAATTTCCACAAAAGGCTTTGAGACACCTCTATCAATCCTCACATCCAACACATGTTTAAATGTAAGAGGATTGCTGAAACTCATGAAATTACATGCTACTCATCATTGCTCAACCAATGGCATCATAAGGATCATAGCTGATTCACTGGCATCGCAACATGTGGAGAATCAATGGCCAAAGTTTAAAGGTGAGCCCTGTCACTTATGTCTTGGCTTAGGCATGGATGGTGTTAATTCATTTGGCTTCAAGTCCACATCATGGTCTACTTTGCCTATTGTATTGGTGAATTATAATCTCCCTCCATGGGTGGCAATCAGGAAAGGTCATATCATGCTTCCTATCCTTGTACCAGGCAAGTATAATATGGTGAACATGGATGTGTACCTCGAGCCTTTGATTGAGGAGCTTGAGACACTACAACGAGGTATCAAAGTACATAACATTTCAAGGCCAGTAAACAGGCATGAGGCAGAGGTGAAAGGATTCTTTCTTTGGACAATGCATGACTACCCCGAGTTCTCGGAGTTCTCACATACCTACTTGAACTGGATAACTTTAAGCTTTAACATCTAAACTTTAAGTTTATATATCTATCTCAATCATATCAATTTTAAAATAGTTTTAGAAACCTCCTAAAATCATGCATTTCCAATTTGTGGACCATCACTTGTTTTGCAAACACCCTCTACATTTAAGAAGGTGGTGTATAACAAACATCATCTATTTCTCCCTCCTTCACATCCCAAGTATGTGCCACATGAGGTCTCAGCACTTGTGATGAGAGGTAGATATTGGTTTGAGGCATGGAGAAGAACCCCAATCCACCACCCCCGATGGGATGTCTAGACACTCAATCTTCTTTCAACTTCCATATTGGTGTGACATGAAGATCAATCGTCTCTTAGATCCCATGCATTTCTTTAAGAATGTGGCAAACAAATATTTGGGACCATTTAATTAGCAAAAGAGATATAAAGGGTGCAAGGGATGACTTACAAAATATTGGACGCCTTCAAAGTGCATGGCCAATTGAAAGTGAGAGTGGCAACATGGTCCTACTAAAGGCACCATGGGTATTAACCAAGAAGAAGCACAATAAGGTGAAAAGTGTGATTGCCTCTTTTTGTACACCAACGTGAGTAATGCATTCACTGAAGGGTGCCTTCATAAAGACCAAAAAGAAAGGAGAGGTACAATTATATGGCCTCAAGACACATGATTGGCACAAGATATTATAGGTATTCTCTTTCATTTTCTCTTTATGGTACATAATTTGTAGGCTCATAAACTAACTTCCATTTTTTTCTATACATAGTTTATTTTTCCAATTGCTATAGTTGGTTGTGGAGACAAGAAGGTGAGAGAGGCTATTTTCAAAATGGGAAGCTTGATGAGGTATGAATCTTCTCTTCAATTCTCACTAGCCATGTTATATTACATATTTGGTATTCTCATGTGCTCACAAGTTATGTATTGGTAAATAGTACACATGATGCTACGTATGTAGGTACATATCTCTAAAGGAGATAGATCCTACATCGATTGAGATGGCTTATCTCAAAACTATTGAGGCAATGTGTATAATTAAGGATAACTTTCCTAGAACAATTCTCACTAGTCAATTGCATCTTGTGGTGCATTTGGTTGATGAAGTGGTGTTATGTGGTGTTGTTCATGTTCTATGGATGTTTTTTCTTGAAAGGTTCATGAAAACCTTAAAGGAGTTTTTGAGACAAAGAGCAAGGGAAGAAGCAAGCATGGCAGAGGGATGATTGATGCAAGAGTCGCTTGTGTATATCTCAAAATATCTATCAGCTCGTATACATCCTTCCATGCCATGTTTGTGCACCAATGCGAAGGATGACCAACAGCTAATCACTAATGTATTTCAGGAAAAAGGAAGGCAATGAAGACTCGATGAAGCATTCTGCCACAAGGTGAATACATTCTACATTCTAAAAGTCCCTTCATGGAGAAGTTGATTGGGAGATACAATGATGCAATCAATAGATGTGAGCATGAGAGAAGAGCTTAAAATAGATGCTTGCCATTCTTGCCAGGTTGGAATCTCTACCAAATGTGATCAATTTAGAATAGCTTTGTATGGCAATATTGATGGCATCGCAAAATGGAGAGATGATCACAAGAGAAGAGCATGAGTATGCAAGAGGATGTGAACCTCAAGTAAGTACATTCTTTATCTCTGTCTCATGGATACACCTTTTTTAATGCACTATACTAAATGTCATGCTTTGGTTTAATGTTAGTGCAAAGTATATATAATGCAATATAGTCAGAGGGAAGACACTTTTTCACGGTGGACTCTAAAAGAGACATTTGATTGTTGTGTGATGACAACTTTTGAGCAAAAAATTTGAGATAGTAGACATGATACCAATGTCATAGAGGACAATCTTGAGTATTGTGGAACTATTCAATATATTCTTGAGGTTGGATTTAGAGCATTTAGTCTATTCATCTTTGATGTCAAATGGTTCAAATTGATATATAGAGGTAATCAAGCAATTGTGAAGAAACATCTAAATAGGTCTTTTCAGATTGATTCCGCCAAGTTTTGGAATGATGAGAAAGATAATTTCGTACTATCTCAACACTTCTAATAGATTAGCAATCCAACCAATCCCAAATTAAATCCTGATGTAGTATAATAAAAGTGTAACCCCTTTGCTTTGTGATATTAGGTTGTGTTTCATGCCAATCGAATTGATCCAAAGTGGTGGTATGTTATACAAGTTTCCCCTCATTCAAAACATATCTTTCAAGATCAAGATGGATGAGGTCCAAAAACTACCTCAAATCAACTTATTGAAAGAAGATGATGATGAAAACATTTTGGAGGGGGTCGAGAGCATGAGGAACATCAATCCGAAGAAGATGATGAATCACCTATGAATCATGGCAATGTTTCATTAGATCATGATAGTGATATTAATATTTATATAAAACCCCATATTTTCATTGAGCTTCCATTAGATGTAGACATTGATGAAGCAACACATATGGATTTACTACAAGATGGGATAGGTTCATGATCTTGACATTGTTTCACTTCTCAAAAGTTTTCAACTATCTTTTTTTTTTGCTTGAAGCATGGCTCCTACGGTTCTGATGGATGTTTTTTTAAAACTATAATGTGTATGTGACATATATAACTTAAATTCAACATCCAACAATTCTCTTGAATTTTATGCAATGAAAATAGCACCACAATCTCACTGTTATTTTCACTGCACAATAGCAAAATCACAATATAGTAGCGAAATTTCCCTGCTACAAGCGCTATTGATGAGCAACGAAAAGGCATTGCTACAAGCGCTATGGAACAACGAAACTTCGTTGAATAGTAGCGAAATCACAATATGGCAGCAAAATTTTCACGAAAATTGACATTCTTATAGCCAACATCTGTAAGAGAGAATGAAAACCTTCAAAACTAAACATCCTTAATGCCTAAAGTGACGAGCGAAATGCCTTGTGTTGAATGCAATCACTATGACCATCCCAATCCTCATTGTACATACAAGGCACATGTTCTTCTATACTGCATATATTGTAAAACCTTTGACCATGATAGTAAAAAGTGTCTTGCTTCATCTACAATGGACTCAAAACCTCCATCTCACGTGCACCAAACAAAAATAGTCCAAAGGGTAGAAACTGCTCAGGAGACAGCTAATCAAACACTTTAGTGTTGTCGTGGACCTCACAAGGTGGCACACTACACAGTTTGGAATACTTCCATGCCCATAGTCACTGACACTTTAGTGTTTCTATTGTTGTGGACCTCACAAGGTGGCACACTACACAGTTTGGAATACTTCCATGCCCATAGTCACTGACACCTTGACCAATATAAGTGAATTTCTCTCATAATACAACATAATCTCCCATTGTGCAATTGAGTCTTGCTCTTGCTAATCCTCATGCTGATCGCTCTCCCTAATGCATGCTATTGAGTGTGTGTGAGTGAAGTGAGGTGAGAGGAGGAACGAGGACCCGTAGTACAACGCGGCGGTGTGACAACGCTCGCGGGAGACGTGGTGGAATTGCTTCTCAAGATTTGTGGAGCTTGGAGACCTCAAGGGTTACGAGTTTGGACATTGGAAAGATCCTCACGATAGTTGCGGTTCACCAGGTAATCTCTTTTTGGATATGTTTCAAGGAGGGTTAGGGTGAGCCATAACAATTATATATATATATATATAAGAAACTCATGCAATGCCCAAATTCCTTGATGGTGACAATTCATTTGTGAGCTTCAATGGATCTAGGCGTGTGGGAAAGAAACCCCCAAAGACTATCTTATCTTCTCCTTTCTCCTTTTCAAAAATTCTCCATTTCCTTTCTCTACGTGTTAGCTTAGAGCCACTTGGAACCTTCAAATAATAGATGGAATAGATATACATATTTATATAAGTAAAGTAAATACAAAAGTTGCCTCCTAGCCCAAATCTAATCTAAGCATCTAATCTAATCATACTCTCCAAACAGAGAGTTTGAATGTATTCTCTTTTTCCACTTCTTCAAATTCAAAAATTCAAATATACAAAAGGATTTGTGATTGAAAGTGGTGCTTTAAATGCTATCTCTCCCTCTAAGTCACTCATCACCTCCCCTCCACATGTTCAAATTCAATATTCTAATCTCTTAAAATAATATATGTGTGTATGTAGAGGGGTGGGAAATTTTCTTTCTAATGATATATATATATATATATATATAAGAAACTCATTCAATGAGAAAATGACTTGATGGTGACAATTAATTGTTAGCCCCAATGCATCTAGGCTTGTGGGGGAAAGAAACCCCCAAAGACTATCATCTCTTTTCTTTTCTTCTTTTTAAAAATTATCCCTCTCCTTTCTTCATGTGTTAGCTTCTTAGACACTTGGAACCTTCAGTTAAAATAGAGCAAAAACCTACCAGTTTACGACACACCAAGCGACACGTGCTCGTGGATTAATTTATTTTTAAGAGTACAATGAGAATATATATTTACATTTTTTGTCTCAAAGATTAGTGGATGGTTTCCAGAAAAGATCACATGTAACAGTAAATCAGACTATGACCAAGACCAAAATCTTTTGTCAGTTTTGAGGAAAGAAGGTATGACCAGTTTACAAAAAAAATACTCTTAAAACTCCCGCCAAATTTGAAACTAAGTTTGAGACCCTTCAAATTGTTTGTGGTTCAAGGTTATAGAATTCGAGGAATTATGGTATGGAATTCAGAATTTCGATGATCAAGAAGTTTTGTGGCGATATTGATTCAAGAAATACTCCTTGTATTCAAAAGAAAATCAAACTGAAAACTTGCATAGAAACCCTATTTTCTTAAAGGACTCTTATGCCAGAATGCTAGAGGGAGCATTTGGTATATGTTTTTCTAGGGGAAGTTCAGTTGCAACAGCTGGTGGGGAGTGTTCAAAGGACGGCTCATGCACCAAAGCCTGCGTTGGTATGGTTGAAAAATGGTGTGCTTTCGGTACGATGGGCGAGGGCCAATGATTTTTGGGGATACTGATTCAAGAAATACTCCTTGTATTCAAACGAGAATCAAACTGAAAACTTGCATAGAAACCCTATTTTCTTAAAGGACTATCTTACACTAAAATGCTGGAGGGAGCATTTGGTATGTGTTTTTCTAAGAGAAGTTCGATTGCAACAGCTGGTGGGGAGTGTTCAAAGGACAGCTCACGCGATAAAGCCTGCCTCGGTATGGTTGAAAAATGGTGTGCTTTCGGTACGATGGGCGAGGGCCAATGAAGCGGTCCCTGAGTGAAGTGCCAGGACACCTAAGAAGGATCCTGGAGGGTTCTAACCAGGCGATGCATGGACTCGCGATGCCTAGGACACCCATGCATATGTCGAGGAAGATATGTATGATGGACGAAATGATTAATGTAATCTGTTAACTGGATCTCGTTGTTGCTGACCAGTTGGTCTCAATGGAGAGTCTCGAGGAGCGATACTCTTTTTTGAGAAACAAGGGACTAGATGGAATTTTTGAGTTATGACATCTGTAAACCAATAACTGTTTGTCAATGGATTGTTTTATAAGTTAAAGTTTTAAAGAGGAGTGTGTGCGTATCTGTATTCAAAAGCAAAAGTTAAGAAAAACATTCAATTATGGGTGGTTGAGTAATTGTCTGGTTCTACCAATTAACTCAAATTTTGGAATTTTGAAAAATATGCACAATTTTGGGACAATTCTTTGTTAGATCCAATACAATGTTTATTGTGCGATATGCAAGATTTATTATTGGATGTTCTCAACAAGCATTTGAATAATACGATATGATTTATGTACTATTGTACATTTGTAACAAGTATATATGATGTTGGTGGGATGTAAATTTGCCTGTACACACACACACATATGCACACTAAGAATTAAGTTTGTTTATATCACATAGCCTCCAGTTGACCATTAAACACAGAAAATTTAACAAAGAAAGGATATTCAATGTAACTGTAAGCTGTAAGAAAGACTAGGTGATAGAATTAAAAAGATCACCATCTGTATTGAATCAAAATTCTTGAACAATGGGTGAACCATAAATCTAAAAGCTTAAGAAAGCCTTACAATCTGAATAATGATTGAACTATGAGTTTGGTAGCTTCATACAACATTGCTAAAAGATTACAAAGCTAGTTGCCCCTGTGCTAACAAATCATTCTTGCTCAACTGCACTAACGTGTGATGGTGCCTCACTTTCATGTTGATTCGATTGATTCTCTTTGGCCTTGAGTATTATAGCCTTTGGAATCTTGATTTTCTCTGGAAGTCATCCACCCCTTGGCTTCCATGCCCAAATAATGCAACTAGTGTCTTCCCAACGCTGAGGATCATTTCTGTTCTCTCGCCAATACTTGTTCCAATCCTTATAAACCTCCACATCACTTGCATTCTTCTTCTTTGAAATTGGTGCCCAATATTGTATCTGAACTTGTAGGTAGTTTATCGAGTTGTTGTTTTGATCAACATCACTTGTTGTCACTCGCAACCATATTGGGTGATTTGCATCACAAGGTTGTACAAACACAAAATCTCCTTTAGACACATCAAGAGTCGGGTTGAACTCTTCGGCAGGTCTGTTGCACATTGGACCACAATAATGGTCCTCATTTACATCAAACCCTTCATCTACATTATCCTCCACTTGAAGGTTAAGAGGCTCAGCTTTTTCGCATACACTCCTTGGCCAAAAGTCATGAAATCCAATTTCTTCCTTTACACTAGGGATTTGCATGTTTAGCATAAGATTCTCCCAATAGGCAAGGACCGGATTGATCCACTTAGTATAATCACTTTGGTCTCCTTTCTCTTGCAACTGCTCTTTCCACTAATTGACAAGTTTTTTTAAGCTCTCCACAATCTTCTCATTTTCCTTAACATACTCAAAGGGTGGCAATACTTTTGGAAAACCTTCAGGAAGCTTGGGTCCTCCCTGGTCATTTCTCTTCCATAACTCTATACTGCTTTCTGGTAACCAATCAACATTTTTGGGGTGTATTTTGTATTGCATCAAAGGTATTCCATCACTCATATATAACTTGAATTGCAATGGCTTTGAATGTCCAATCAAGCTATTGGCTCCATCATGTAAGCATCCCTTGACAAAGCCTTTGAAGTCTACCATCTTTTGTAGGAGAAAGGGTGCTGGATGCATGCTAACACACTCATTAAAGATCTTCATCAAATGTGGAAATGTGAAAATGGTTTGTTTCCTCAACTTCTCAGAGAAGCGACTAAACAATGCATCAATATCTTCATGAGTATGACCAACCAAAAGAAAACCAAGCTGCACCATGTCAAACACTCCTCGTGCAACCAATACGGATAGATAGGCAAATACATAACGATTCTTATTTTCAGAACCACAATTGCCAAGTTGCAACAACAACGTCCTTGGCAATCTCTTGAAAAATGTCCTTGAATTTGATGGAATTAAACTTGAGGCATTGCCATTGCCCCTATCCTACACATGTGTGTTAGTATGAAAGACTGATTGCATATGTGAAGAACAATTTCCCTCTGTATCCACATTTGTTTCTACATGTGTCTCTACATCTGCATCCTCAATGCTCTGCTTGCAATATGCGTTTCTCTCCTTCAGCACTTCCATATGCTGATACATGGCCATAGTAGACAAAACACAATAAAAAAGATATGTTCCCGGTTCTGCATGTGAGTTTTGTGAGCTCAAGTCACCATACATGTGTTGCTCTCCTCTTTCTAAGTTTCTTAAACATTTTGAGAGAGATGAAATTGTGAAGTTGGGATCACTTGGCCATAACCCGAAGGCAAAGTGACCATAAGCTGTTTGTCCATGTCCATGAGTGAGTATTCCTGTTAAGGATACTGGAAGCCTCTCAACCCCATTGAGAGATTTAGGAACTGGTTTAATTTGTGGTATGGTAGTCTTGCTCTGGTCCACCATCTTATCATGTATAATACACAAATACCTATTTTGGTTCATTTTGGAAGAGCTCCTCCAAGCATAGTATAGATTTCTACAACTCATTTGCTGCAACATGTTTGCTCTTCTTTGTGCCATGTATCTGGCATGCTCCTCTTGATTTTTTGTTGATTCCAACTTGACCTTGATTGCCATACAAATGTCGCATTTTGAGAAGGTGCTGGTTTTTAATAAGCTAATTGTCTTGAACTCTGTGTTCCACAATCTTGAGAATGATGGTTGTGACAGTGGCCGGTATTCGAATGAGACAAGTGTGTCATTCACTTCACGCAATATGTCCACCTGTTTGTACATTGCTGGTACAACACGTTGGGTGTCTCGCGGGCTCCATGCATAGTTGTCCTTGAACTATGTGGCATTTGATCGGAATTATTATCTATGAAGCCCTGTATGATTGATTTTGCCATCTCAACATGTGTCATGTCCTTCCGTATTATCCCACTATTGCCATGACTGACATTACATGCACCATTCAAGAACTTCTTTTTGAGCCTATAGAACGTTGACTTACCAATGCCATGCATTACATACCATGCTTTACTACAAACCTTCTTCCCATCAAATGTGAACTCAAAGCACTCGTCATCTTGACCTTGTCTATAGGCCATGCCCATGCAATCCAGTACAAATGTGTATCGTGTACTATAGCGCTGTCCCCGAAAGTGTACCCTAGCTTGCATGATTTTGGATCTATCTCCAAATTGACAACATCGCTTCTCGCAACAATCAATGGTTGCGACGTTGTGAATGTTTGCAACATCACATTTTTTGCTAGCTCCATGGGTTTTATCATAATTTTTCATTACCCGTACCCTATGGACATAGCTCCTTTTCTTATTTGTCCCTTCAGTGATATCATATTCAGTGATCATGGCATCATGGTGTCTGTCTCATCACAACTATCGCCATCATTGCCCTCTATATCATCATCCTCTTTTTCATCACTTGAATTGTTTAGGCTGTCGATATTTTTTTGCATGAAGTGATCTTGAATACCCTCATCAATAGAAGAAGTTTCTGTGTGCTTCACTAATGGTTCACCATTTTCAAATGTGAGTTGCCTGATCGGCCAACTAACCAAATTGAGACCTAAAACACAAGTTGAACTTGGATGCAAAGATCCTTCTATAATAACACCCAAGCTACTCTCCCCTAGTTCTCTACAATTTATAGCCTCGTATGGGTGGACTAGCAATACTACTCCATTGCCAAGTTTTGTAGATCTGTTGGCATCCCCCCCCCAGAGGATGACACTTTTCTCTTTCCAGCTCTCCCTATCTATAAAGTGATCTTCTTGATCAACAAGAAGTTCCGCAAAATTATCCTCTTTGGTATTAGTAATGTCTTTGTCCATAACAAGGTTGACCAATGGCCATTTGATGATGCTTCCAACTGCTTGAGACATTGTTCTTGCATCCATTGTGGCAAATGGAATGAGAAATGTATCATCAAAGCTTTGTTGGACATGTATTGCTACACATGTCTCGCCAATAAATTGAAAACGACATGTTTAAGATGCATCAATGGAATGAATAACCCCACGTGCCTTCCTTGCTAAACCATCAATGAGAAACACTGAAGCACCTTGTTTTAGACCCTGCAATCCTTGAGAAAATCAGATCTCAATAAGAAAGATTGAAGCGATGTTTTTACGGTAGTACACAAAACTATAAATGTAATTCAATCTCAACATGAGTTCAGGCTCCAACCAAAGTTTGAATCTCACCTATCAATGCTAGTTTGCTAGGAGGCTAGGCTCCATCTAAAGCTTGAGCCTTGCCTGCATATGCTAGCTTGTTAGTAGGATGCTCCATGAGCCTCACCATTATATGTTAGTTTTCTAGGAGGCTCCAGTTAAAGTTATCATCCTCACTTGCATAATGTATTAGTTTGCATATGTTAGCTAGAAAGGTAGGCTCCTCCAACAAAAGTTTGAGCCTCACCCACGAATGCTAGTTCACTTCTAGGAAGCTGAAAGTAAAGTTTGAACCTCAACCACAGATGCTAGTTTGCTTGGAGGCTCCAACCGAAGTTTGAGCCTCACCTTCATATGCTAGTTTGCTATATTAAGAGGTCCCAATTGAAGTGATAATCCTCACCTCATGTATATGCTAGTTTCCCAAGAGGTAGGCTTCATCACCCTCTGCATCTGGCCACACTGTTTCATTGGGATATTGAGTCAAGGTATGGTGTCAATTAGCCATCAATGTTTCATAGCTACAAAAGGCAAAGGTGAGTGGTTACAACAGCAGCAAAGGCAAAGAGAGAGCAGTAGAGAGAAACAATATGCTAGTGAAGAGAATGTGACATGGAAATGAGCAAATGGACATTGGATTTGAGACTCTTCTCCTTCGTGAGGCTCAAACTCAAGTTTGAGCCATTGTGTAGGATAATCCCAGAGAACACAGTGGGGTCTGGGTGAAGAAGGGTATATAAACAAAAGTGAAACTAACTATAATCAAAAGACCTGGGACCTAGGCCTAGACTTGGGCTTGGGCTTGGGCTTGGGAGAAGAAACTGAAACCGAAACCTTCTTTCTGCTGCACCCGCACTCATCCTCCTCCCCTCACTGCTCGACGCTGACCAAGCGTGTCTTGGCTGCTCGCCGCACGGCTGCTGCGGTGCCCCCGCCCGCCTGCCCCATCTCTCTCGTCTCGACGCTCCCTCCCGACCGCGCACCGCCACCTACCCCACCCCTCGACGCTCCCTCCCAAAGCAAAGTGCACTCAGTCTCGCTCGGCCCGATCGTGCAACGCCACCTGCCCCGTCTCTCTCGTTGCGATACTCCCTCCCGAAGCAGAGCTCACCCCGCCCCTCTCGTTTGAAATTCACATTTCCCCCTTCCCCCCATCTTTGAAATTCAAATTTTCCCCTTCCCCCTAACCACACTAGCCGTGTTCCCACACTGTGAAGACATGTCCCATCCATGTAAAAAAAGAATGTCTTGCCTGAATTAGAAATAAAGGAAACAAAGTGTCCGACCTCGCGTTTGAACCAAACCAAATGACCTACGAACCCTAAACGCGATTCTGCACCCAAAGCGATTCTGTGTGGTGAACGTACAGTGCTCGTCATCGTAATCGCCATCGCGCACACAATTCTGCACCCAAAGCGATTCTGTGTGGTGAGCGTACAGTGCTCGTCATCGTAATTGCCATCGCGCACGCCATCGTATGCAATAATCATCTCTGTTTCCTATCTCTGAAGTACTCGCTCAGCCCTGCATTTCAAACAGTTTCTTTTTCTCCCGCAATCGACACATCTGCGTTGGTTCCGATCTCTGTTTCCTGCAAAACCATCATGCCCACACGCCATCGGAGACTTCAAGCATCCGTCAAGTTTGTGCAACATCGAATCGTATGCAATAATCATCTTTGTTTCTTGTCTCTAAAGCACTCGCTCAGCCCTGTGTTTCAAACAGTTTCTTTTCCTCCTGCAAATCGACACATCTGTGTTGGTTCCGATCTCTATTTCCTGCAAAACCATCATGCCCACACGCCATCGGAGACTTCAAGCATCCGTCACGTCTGTGCGACATCGAAGACTTTCGTGCACCCATCTGTGTTTCGTGTGTTCCCTCATCTAATTGAATACTTTACGCAACAAGTAAGTCCTTCTTTAATTGATTACAGTAATCAATATAAACGCTTACTTGATTGCACGTTAAGTGTGCCAGCATGCGGGTCACTCTGTACACCTGTAACTCTAGCATGTGGGGGCACATATCTGTCCTGCCTAGCACCAGGTGTGCGTAAAACAGGTATGCCGAGCTCCTCATCCAGACTCTCAGAACTAGATGACTCATAACCTGTGATTCCAATTCCTTCGACTTTCTTCTTGCCTTTATCCATAGCACTACTCCCAGTGCTCACACTCTCATGCCTCAAACGTCCTGACCATGGACGTACACTGCTACTCTCAGCTTCTGCTGCTGGCCCAGACATAGTAGTAGAACTAGAACTTGCTTGTGATGGCAAGTTTACAGACACATCTGCCTCAAGTGAGTCAATAACTCCCTCATCTTTTGCTTTGTACCAACTAGCAAGCTCATCAAACACTACATCTCGTGAGATGACTACTTGTCTAGTTTGAGGGTTATAACATTTGTAGGCCTTTCGATCCTGTGCATATCCAACAAATACACATTTCTCTGCCTTAGGATCCAACTTCCGTCTTCTTTTATCAGGCACATGGACATAAGCTACACATCCAAAGACTTTGAGATGTCCAATGTCTGGCCTGTAACCTGTAAGCCGCATCTCTGGCGTGCTTCCATGAATGGCTGCCTGTAGGTGTTTTGTTCAGGATATACACTGCAGTAGCACATGCTTCTGCCCAATAGTAATCTGGCATGCTCTTTTCATTGAGCATTGCCCTTGCCACTTCACATATGACTCGATTCTTTCTCTCAGCCACACCATTCTGCTGAGGTGTATACCTGCATGTCAACTGTCTTCTTATCCCATGCTTTCGCAAGAAATGCTCAAAAGCTTTTGAGGTGTATTCACCACCTCCATCTGTTCTCAAACATTTAATCCAACAGCCATATTGCTTTTCTACAAGAGCTTTGAAATCCATGAACTTTTCCAGCACTTCACTCTTCTCTTTCAAAAAATATATCCATGTCATCTTGCTGAAGTCATCTATAAATGTCACATAGTATAGACTTCCTTTGATAGATGGATTTTGTGCAGGGCCCCATACATCACTGTGTACTATCTCAAGTGGCCTGTTGCTCATATTTCCTTCTCTAGGAAACCTCAACCTTGCCTGCTTTCCAAACTGACAGGCTTCACAAACATGCATATGTCCATCATATTTGAATCGAGGCAATCCACTGACAATGCCTCTTGTTTGCATGTTCTTTAATCTCTGTATATTGACATGTCCAATCCTCTTGTGCCACATGTCAATGTCCTGCACAATCCCATTGCTCTTTGAAAACATGGCTGAGCTCAATTCTGGTATGCCTGCATCCAATTTGAACAACCTTCCTTCCTTCTTGCCCTTGGCAATCAATCTACAGCCATGCTTAAAGTCTTCCACAAAACATCCATTCTCATTGAATCTTACTTGTAATCCCTGCTCAACCATTTGGCCTAGTGATGCCAAATTCTTTGTGATGGATGGTACATATAACACTTCTGACATATTCTTCACATTTCCATCATGCATCCTCAAAGGCACACTGCCAACATGTGTTATAAGATGCTGAGTATCATCTCCTGTGACCACATAACCATTTGTATCCAATGGTTGCATCTTCTCAAACCACTCACCATGACATGTCATGTGGTTTGAGGCACCTGAATCCATATACCATGACTCATCTCCAGCATTCTGAGAATCCATTGTCCCCATAATGTGCTTCATCGCAAAAAGATGATTTGAACTCCCATCATTGTTACTGGTAGATGCATAATTTCCATGTTGTGGTCTTCCATTCCTCACATCATTCTGCTTTTTGTAACAATCTTTTGCCATATGTCCAAGTTTGCCACAATAGTGACATTTAATCCCATTCAAATTTTGTTGAGGACCTTGCCATCGTCCTCTACCACGAGCACTTGTTCCAAATCTCCCCCTATGGGATTGAAATCCACGACCTCCATGTGATCCAAATGATGACTGTGAATTCTGAAAATTCTGATTTGATTGTGGTTGAGTAGACCTGTCATTCCAACCACGTCCTCCACGGCCTCAAGGGGTAAATCTCCCCCTGCCTCGAAAGCCTCTAGATGAGTAAAAAGCCTGATTCCTTGCATGCTCATCATTGCTCGACGAGGATGCACCACCTGTAAGACTCATACCACCAAGTCCAAGCTTCAATTCTTCCACAATGAGCAATGACACAAGCTCATTAAAGTCTGGCATTCCTCCCAACCTTACTGAGATGGAAGTGTCAAAAGATTTGTATTCTTTGCCTAAACCACGCAATGTGAGAGCAACCAAATCATCATCATCCATTGGGGCATGGATTGATGACAAGGAATCTGCATAACCCTTGATTTCCTGAACATACTCATGTATACTCCTATTCCTTCGTGTTACACTGTGAATCTGTTGCTTTAGTTGAATCTTCCTTGCACCAGTGTCTGTCTCATACATTCGGCACAATATACCCCATGCTTCTTTCGGTGTATCTGCATCTTGGATGTGAATAAGCAAGGCATCTGTTACACATATGGAAAAATAATGCAACACTTTCAAAGACCGCTCTACCCATTGCTTGTGAGCCAGTAACTGAGCATTATTTGGTTGAGGAGGTAGGTATGGCTCCGGGTCTTCCTCCGAGACAAGACTCCATAAACCTTTGCCTTTCAAAAAACTCTTCATTCGAAAATTCCACACTTTAAAGTTAGTTCTGTCAAGCTTCTCTCCAACAATCTGTATCGGACCATCTCCCATTGTTGCAAAAATATAGTAGATGTACCCCTTTGACAAGTTGTATGCCGGACCTGTAAAGCTTCAAATCTCTCCAAATCACATCAAATGCTTGCAAATTGTGTGCATTAACATCCCACAATGATGCATCAACAATGTACACTCGATCAAAGTTGAAACCAAATGATACTCCTTCACAAAAAATTTTCTGGTTTTTTTCTCGCCAGTAATTTCTCGCCAGTAACCAGTCAAGATTATGCTCTAAATTCTTCAAATCTTGTCCAAATTCAATGATTCAACTTGCATTGGCTTCCCAACACATTTCTCCAACATATCCTAGAAGGGTTTGATCAAATTCTTCAAGGTGAATGAGAACCACCAATTTTTGTAGCTCCCTGGTTTGCTTTTTCTGCATCTATCAGGTACCACCTCTCACTAAAAGTGCTCTATCTCCTTCAAATCTTATCCAAATTCAAAACTTTTTGATTCAAAAGTTTAGCAACACCTTGCTCCTTGCTTGTACCAAAGGAATTATTCCAATTCTCAACAGGTAGAGATTAATGCTTGCATTAGTGAAGCTCTGTTTCTGCAACACAGTTCTGTACTTTTGCTAATGACTAGTTATTGAGTTGAATGAGATCCAAATCCTTCAAGTAAGCTTCCCAAATGTTAATGTCAGCTCCAAAAAATTATTTGATAAGCTCCAAGTGACTTCAACCTCATGAAAAGACTTTGTAATGATCACATATGATGGAAAATGATGAAAACTGTCCAAGAACCTGCAAGAAAACACGCCGCCTGCTCCTGGAGCTCTAGGAGAGAGGGGAAATCACCAATGAGTTGATAGGTCTCTTAGCAATGACCTAATCTATCATGGGTATGAAGGGTTTGACTCAATTTTGCTTCAATCTTCCGCATTCGCGATCCTCCACCGGGCATATGTTCTCTGTTTTTGTAGAGTCCAAAAAACCAGAATTTTTTCCTTCACAAATTGCCTGTAATGCATCAATTTTCCATGCAATGACTTGCCCCAAAGTTGCTAATACATGTGTTCATTCACAATACATGAGAGCCTCAGTGTTTGCTTTGCATTTGATCCAATACATTTGCCAAGACACACTCCTTCATAAGCTTTCCATTAAAGCTTCAAAAACAGAAATTTTCTGCTTGCTTTTGCACCTTTAATCTTCTCTTACACTTGCTCTTGATACCTGCAATCCGCAGAGGGGGTCTTGCTACACTTACCAATGGTCCTTAGCTCTCAAATCTGATGCCGGTGTGTGCTCCACAGCTTCTCCTTTGCTCCAAGCTCCAATGGCTTCCTTCACAGCTTTTTCTTCTTCTTCCCTCTTCTCTCACTCACTCTCACAACACAGCTAATGAGCTCTAGGCTCTGATACCATGATAAAAAACAAAAGCAAGAGAGAGCACACACAAAAGAAGCATACCCTAATCCATATCCATCAATCATAAGGAAGGAGAGAAGCCATAGTCACCATCTCTCTCACAGACACAAAGGAGAACACAACATAGTGTTATGTCCACACTACAAAGTAAACCTAATGTAATGTCCACACCACACATGACCAGCTGGACGCAATCATAAACACACCACACGATATCTATCTACCATACTGTCACTCTGTCAGCACCCATGTGCTATCCTCCAGTTGTATACGAGCTTGACATTTCAACAAAGGGCATGGGCTTGCATTTGATTAATGCCCAAATCCAGCACAGAAATGGGGGTGCGTTGCTGCTCTAGGTAAAGGGTAACCAAACATGGCGCCAGCATTGCCAAGGAGGGCTATTGCACTAACAAGAAGGGTGTAGGGTCCCTATCCCCACCACGCCACGAATTCAGGGCTGCTAGCAGCGGAAGTAGCACTTCTTGCACGAGCCAGGGTCCCTCACTTGGGGCCTCGCCCACGAATATCCGGACCAAAGACTAATTCATCGGTTCGTCCAAAACCAAACTCGAAAAAACTTCCCATTGCTCGGAAAGCACGAGTGATTCCTCGAGGATAAATTTTCTCTAACGTAGTCAAAAAGTCTTAAGTAACTGAACTCATCTTACCGAACCCATAAGTCCCATAGTCAGATCAGGGAAAGATTGCACTTGGATCATAGAGATCAATGCTTTTTTCCTCATTGAGAGGCACAGCCATTGATTCTTTTCCATAGAACAATTTTTGTCCGGGATTTACTTCATCTATCGTACCATAACAGAATTGAGTCTTAATTTAGGGATCCATCTATCAGCCTAATCCCATCCAGTCCCATGGGCTAGCCAACTGCCCAACTGCCCAACCACTGTAGTGATGGGATCCAATTAAGAATTTGGTTAGGTTTTGTCCCAGATACCAGGGAAAAGAGTTCCATGCAAACTTAAAACTAGTCACACCACTTACACACCCAATATAAAATTGCCTTTTTCACAGAATCAGCTGTCTTTAAAACAATCATTTAATAAAACCATAGTATCACTGGTCATAATCCTCAAAATCTCCAGTTGAATCTTTATTTCTAATCATTCCTTCATCGATATATCTATGGCATCATAGGTAACCATAACGCTCACCACTTGTCCACTCAGGGGCCTTTTCCATAGTTCCTAGCTCATAGTAATCGGAAATATATTCACATATCAAAAATGGAATTTCTGTTAAAGATTAGCAAGATCAACCAACGGATCCATATAAAAGAGCTATGGACTCATGCATTGAGGACCAGCAAGGTCAATCAACCAGATGATCCATGCCCGAATTCAGAAAAAAACTCTTACTCCTTGTTCCAATATCTTCCACGATGCAGGTGTGGGTGTCTTCGATGACCCAAAGCTGGAGCACCGTATGGTCAGCACCATCTAGGATCCTTCGCAGGTCACCTCTAGCACTTCACACATAGGCCGCTTCCTTGGTCCCTCATCCACCATACACCGGAAGCTCACCATTTTAATCGAACCGAGGCTGGTCAAGACCTTGCTATGCGAGACGTTCTCCATTGACTCTCCGTCAGCTGTTGCAACTTGATCAGATTAGGTCTCCACGACCTCATTCACAAGACGGTCAAAATGCTTCCACAACATTCTTGACATAAAAGTCATTTAAAAAAAACAGGTTATAAATATAGTTTCTATAGCAAACTCTCGTCTTTCCACATTGTTCCACATCATTTCTCATTTATTTCATCTATATTCCATTTCTCATCCCATCATAATCATTCACATGACACCACATCAATTCTCGTCCATCACATTCAATTACATCACATCCATTTACACCCATCACATCTCATTCATTCATATCCATCACATTCGTTCATTCATACCACCACATATATTCTCATAACCATCCCATCACATACATTCTATCCACATTCTATCACATCACTTCTGTCCACACCATATCTCATTCATACACATCCATCCAATCGTTCACCCGTGTACGACTACCCACATCTATTCATACATTCATATCTATCACTTCACATCCACATATATTCATGTCAGTACATCACATCATTTTTCATCACATCACATTTCTTCGCATACACATCCACATCACATTCTTTTACATACATTCACATCCATTCTTTCACATACATCCACTCACATCCCATATCATTCATTTACATCCTGATTCACATGACATCACATCTCATCACATCTATTCACCTCACATCTCTTCACCCCTGATTCACATCACACATCTCATCACATCTATTTACCTCACATCTCATCACCTCTATTCTCATGACATCTATCCATCCCTTAATTCACATCTATCTGATTCACATCACACATCTCATCACATCTATTTACCTCATATCTATTTACCTCACATCTCATCACCTCTATTCACATCTATTTACCTCACATCTCATCACATCTATTTACCTCACATCTCATCACCTCTATTCACATCACATCTATTCATCCCTTCATTCACATCTATCTGATTCACATCTATTCATCCCTTCATTCACATCTATCTGATTCACATCACACATCTCATGACTTCTATTTACCTCACATCTCTTTTTCTTCCTGAATTATATTTCTCAAAAAGGGGGTGATATTTCAATTACTAATTTACTGAATTTCATTCATTGAATATTCACTTAACTGATTTGTAAATTAATCATGAATTTTGATAAGGATTAAATTAATCATTTATCTGAATATTTCAACTTTAATAGATTTCTTGAATTTTCTCTTTACAAAGCGAGTGAATATGAAACGATAGAATTTTTCCTCTCAGAGTATTTACTTATTCATTTATCAAATATTCATGAAAATTAAACATAGAATTAAAGAGAATCTAATTTTGATATAAAAATTCTTTATGCATCTATTTATGCATAAAATCAATTTAATAGGAATAACACTTTTAAAATAAAAAGATTTCCAATATGCATCTTTCTATGCATATTGAAGGTATAATGAAGGGTGATCTGACATGGGTTTTACATACCTCACAAGCTCGCCCATCTTATAAATACATTTTTTCAAACTCTTATTTGCACAATGGTCGATGCTAGTAGGTAGTATGAACTGCGCACATCAGAGCACATGTATGTATGGTTTATGGCATTACAAAATTTAATTTCAACGTACAAGACTTGGAAAACACTTACTTGAAGCATCTTGTGCCAATCGTGGGACTTCAACCCATATAGTTGCTCAATGCCTCTTTTCTTAGTGGTTGTAAAGGCTCCCTTCAATGATCTCATGCATCCAGTGGGAGTACGCAAAGTGGTGATGGCCTACTTTACCTGCTTCTCCTCTTTCTTTGATATAATCCATGGTGCAGGCGGAAGACGAACGTGCCCACCCACCTCTCGTGGCCAAGCTTGACGCATACGTCCTGCGACCCGCAAGTCCTCATGTACGCTAACATTGTCTCGTTTACCAATAATATGTTCCCAAATACGAGATCCCACATTCTTGAAGATGTGCATGGGATCAAGAAGATGGTTGATCTTAAGAAGGGTCCAATATGGTAGCCGAAAAAAATGGAGTACCTACACAAGGGATTGTTCTATGTGACCTTTAATCCAATTAGAGACTACACAAAACAAGATTGAAAAAACATTACTATACCTGTTCATGCCATCTGGAGGAAGAATATTTGTAGACTCCCAAATACGCTTCCAATCTTTTGCACGAAGTGTTTGTGGAGGAATGTTACTCTTACTAGCAACATATTTAGGATGATCTGAGGAGAGAAATCGATGATGATTATCGAATATGGTCTTACACAAACCGTCAGCATACTCATGTACTAACGAAGAGCCACAAACAAGACATGCATGTTTACCCCCGATGTTTTCAAACCTGTTAAAATATAAATAAAAGTTAGAATAATAAAGTCAATATGTATAATTAATATATATAGCCGATAGTATTAGAGTAGGGAGGTAATTAGAATTCTTACCAGAACAATCGTTGTATCCTGGAAAGTCATGCATTGTCCACATCAACACTGCTTTTAAGTCGAAGTCTCGAGAGGAGGGAGGTCTACTATAATGTCCACCACCGCAACACCTCTCCATAGTTCCTCCAACTCATCAATCAACAGTTCAAGATAAACATCCATATGCTTGACTTTATGTTTCCCTGGAATTAGAAGGGATAACATAAGATGTCCCTTCTTGATCGCCATTGATGGTGGAAGGTTGTAATTCACCAACACAACTGGCCACACGCTGTATGCGGTGCTTTTGAAACCAAATGGATTCACTCCATCCATACCTAGGCCAAGTCTCAAGTTTCTAGGCTCTGTTTTAAAGCTGGGCCACTCATCTTCAATATGCTTCCAAGCAGGAGTGTCTGCGGGAATTCTCCACATGCCATCATCCGATCGATGTGAGGAATGTCATGACATGAGCTCTGTTATGGATTTGCACTTGAACATGTGTTTGATGCGAGGAATTATAGGAAAGTGTCGCAAGACTTTACGAGGTACATCAAAACTCTTCATATATGTTCTATACCTTGCTTCACCACAAGTGGGACAATGTCGAGCCTCCTTATGCATCCCACGAAAGAGAATGCAATCATTGACGCATGCATGTATGCGATCATAATCCAATCCTCCAAGAGATGTCACATAGCGCCTCGCTATGTCTCTTGAGGTAAGTAGTCTATTTTCCTTTGGAAGCATATTTGATAATAGCCTGCATCCAATATCATCAATTATAATTAGTCTTAAATCCTAAACCTTAAACCACTAATTCAAATTTGTAAGTTAGAATGCTTACTTCAATAATGCGTCAAGACTTGCATTGCTCCATCCATAAACTGTTTGTATATTGAGTAGTTCAAGTGAAGCACGTAAAATAGAGAATGTGCACCCTTCAAAAATCGGTGTCGATGAAGCCTTGTAAAGATGCTCTTGTTCCATATCACGTCGTCCATACCTTTGGGATCATCCTTAAAAAGATTCTGCACCATATCATCAAGCACTTCCTCTTCCACAACTTCGTGGGGTGCAGGGCTATTGTCATCCCTTTCCCACTCATCTCTGACAATAGATACCGAAGCTCCAGCATCATCTCATCGACGCTTTGCATGCTCTCGTCGCCCGTAGGGCACCATGTTAGGGTGTGGTACTGCATCCTGCTTCAATTAGAGTTTATATATTACAACTCTATTAATTTAATTTGGATACCATGAGTCATTTGAATACCATCAATTTACATCTACTCACCTCTAAACATGTTTGATTCCATTCTCCATACATGGAGATGTGATTCAAGGTAATTCGACGTGCTCGTACAATGCATCCTTGACATCGATTACACATACATTTGATCCGTTGTCCCAACCACACATCGCGATTACGATGATGCATTGTCGCATCTTCCCCAGAACTGCTTGAGGAGGTTGATGACATCCTATGCACAAACCAGAAAACACAAAATCATAATATGTTTTTAATGAAAGTATAAAAATCGCGTGTATTAACGCGGCTATTTCCTAAAAATTGCGTGTATTAACGCGGCTATTTCCTAAAAATCGCGTGTATTAACGCGGGTAATTCCTACAAAACGCATGTATAAACACAGCTAAATTATCATACACGTGAACATACACGCGTTTATAAACGCGGCGATCTGTTTAAACTAAAAATAGCCCGCCTTCCCCAAATATAGATTTTGAACTAACAATACTGTTCTTTTTCGTTTTCGCCTCTTCCAACAGAAACGAAACCTAAGTGCAAGGAGGGAGAAGAGAAGGAGCACACACGGGAGGAAGCCGACCAAGAAAGAAGACTCACTTTTTCAGAGGTGAGTCAGTTTGTCCTTTGCCTTGTCTCCTTCCTCAGATTTGTTTATGCTATTTTCTCTTTGCTTTTTGGGTTTGTCTCCATCCTTTTGCTTCTGTGCACACGATTTTGGGTAAACAATTCTGATAGGGGCGACAGTGGGCCTTTTATAAGGACACATTGTCGGAGGTCGGTCCCTTTCAAAAAAATTTTGCGCAGGTCGCGTGTAGAAACGCGTGTAAAAGCGTGTGTATCCTGTCTGCACAGTCTGTTCATGCGAATATACACGCGTTTCTAGACGGGTGTATACACGCGTTTTTTGACGGGTGTATACACGCGTTTTTTGATGGGTGTATACACGCGTTTCTGGACGGGTGTATATACGAGACTGTGTTTCCTGTTTCTATGGTTTGAAGGCTGATAGGTGACTTGAATGATGATATTTGTGTGAGTCAAGAGACAGCCCATGATGTACATGAGGATTATTTTTGCAGATTCTTATGGATATTCCAGGTTCTTCATTCGATCCATTTGCGTACAGCAATTGGCTGATGGAGATGCTAAATCATTTTGGGCACCATCCTGGTCCAGTTGAGCTTACAGAGTACATGTATGCCCATCCCCCTCCTTCCATGCCTGGTGTCTGTACCCCTACCGCGAGTATCCAAGGCACTCTAGTGCCATCTATGCCTACGAGTCCGACGAGACGGCATGCAGCTTCTCCTCTTCCACGTCCACCGAGGAGACATACCTCGTCCCAGACACACTCACGCACACCCTCACAGCCACCATCACATGCTCCCTCAGAGCGACCATCACGTCAGGGCTCACAGCCACCATCACGTAGACAATCCCCCAGTCGTGACTCCACCCGCAGCAGTAGGAAGAGTGGGAGTGGAGGATGCGGCGGGTGCTTTGGTGGGGGAGGTGGGGGAGGTAGTAGGGCACGCGGTGAGAGAGGAGATAGAGGGAGAAGAGTTAGAGGAGACAGTTTGGAAGAGGAGGAGATGAGAGAGGTAGAGAGAGTGATCTGCTATGATGTGACGGATAGGGGCGGGATAGTGATGGATGCGAGGGGGAGGGAGGTAATGGAGTACATGCATGGGGTAGTATCAAACTTGTATAGAAATTGTTTTATTAAATTTAAAGATCAAAATAGCCGATTAGTTGGGGAGGTGATAGAGGCTGTACATAGTCGGTACCCCAATCCCCCACATGCTACATTCTCGGATGTATGGGGAAGGACGCGAATAAGGGAGATCTTAAGTAATAAAAGATCTCACCTTAAAAAACTCGCGTACGATGACCGGCTAAATGTAGCTGCGGGTGGCTATTTTGCCGAGAAAACTGCCACTGCGCACAAACGCGAGTGGAAGGAGGCAAAGAAACGAGCAGAGGGTGGCGTGAAGAGCAGGCAGCATGTGGAGGCACGACGGATCCAGATGGAGACCACTGGATCTTCGCATTTCGGATCTGGTGGCGTCGAGTCATGGGAGGCAGAGTTCGTAAGTATCTTGCCACTTTATTTGATTGTTTACTTAATTCATTGATTCTATGATTGTTTTAATCTTACAAATTGTGTTGATTATGATACAGCGACGGGTTACGGGGAGGAAGCGCACAACCCACGATACTGCGTATGCTTGTCGGCATAGCAGACGTGACACGTGGGCCATCTTCAGAGCCAAGAGACGTATTACGGATGCGCAGTTTGAGATAGCCATGAGACCATACGGTCGATAGGTACTTGAAAATTCTAAACGAATGATTTTGGTTTATTGAATTACATATATATATACTTATATACTATATATTACTTGAACAGGCACAAGCTGCTGATGATCCACCCGCCGCCACTGTGCAGAGGGTGGACGTGAGCACTACTCATCGGACATTCCGACCGATGTGAGCTCATCTGAGCATGGAGGGAGCACCGAGTCATCATCTGGGTCTGAGTAGTACTCAGACTTATAGTATCACATTCCATATTGAGGATGTGGTTGTATATATTTTTTTGTAAACTGAAGCCACATGGGCTACTTCGAGATATGGACTCCCTTGTATATATGTGTGAAATTTTGATAGTAATATTGAATCGTGAATCGATAGTATTACATTCATGTCTGTCTTGAATCGTGTATTGACAATGTATGCATTCATGTCGTTCTTATCTTAATCTTCCTCGTGGATATGTTCTTCGTGGATGGTCTAATGCACCAAAAAAAAAAAATCCAGAGAGTGTTATTGGGTGCTGGAATGCTGGAACAGCATTCAGGCACCAAATAGCACTCTCTGGATTTTTTTTTTTGCTCTCTGTTCGCGTGTATAAACGCGTCAGAATTGCTAAAAGTCACGTGTATATACACGGATAATCTGTAAAGCACGCGTGTATAAACGCGTCAAACCTGAGAAATACGCGTGTATAAGCGCATCTAAATTAACAAAACGAGTGTATAGACGCTTGTATCAACGCGTCTAAATGCATCTGAACTGACAGAACGCGTGTATACACCCGTGTATGAGCACGTCTGCACAGTCCTATACACGCGCTTTTACACGCATGTCTCTGGCCGCGATGATACACGCGCTGATACACGGGCCCGCTACTTTTTTTCACAAGTCATTTTTAGCGGCTAGGAGCGCGGGTATGAGCCCGATCCCTTGTAGTGTTTCCTTTGGCTTAAGGGATTGAGGGTTTTACTCTTGTTTGGATAAAGAGTGGCCACCAATTCTTTATAGAGGACTTAGTAACAAACAATTGAATTATCAAGTGAATTCAATGTTTTGGCTCTAGGGGAGGAGTAGAGTAACACTGCATAAACACTATTAAGCTTTTACAAAGGGGGAGGCTTCTATTTAAAGGAAAAAGTGAGCCCCTCAAACCAAGTAAACTGATTCTAGAATTTTCCAGATCAGTTTGGTCAATTTTTGACTATTTTTGGGTCAGTTTAGCTTACTTTTTGGAACTAGACTTGAATTAGGAGAGAGGAGAGATGAAATATCTCATTTTATTGATTTAAAATAGAAAGAAATTCTTTGTAGAGGATTTAGTCAAAAACAATTGAATTATCTCAAAAAGTGAATTCAATGTTTTTGGCTCTGGGGAGGAGTAGAGTAACAGTGCATAAACACTATTAAGCTTTTACAAAGGGAGAGGCTTCTATTTATAGGAAAAAGTGAGTCTCAACTCAAACCAAGCAAACAGATTCTAGAATTTTCCTGATCAGTTTGGTCAATTTTTGACTATTTTTGGGTCAGTTCAGCTTCCTTTTTGGAACTAGACTTGAATTAGGAGAGAGGAGAGATGAAATATTTCATTTTATTGATTTGAAATGAAAAGCAATGATGAGAAAAAAGGCGCCTCCTTCATGATGGGGAATCCCCATTTTGAGGTGTCAAAATCAGTTTTTTAACTATTTTCCTTGGTCTTTAGTCCACTCTTCATCTTATGTGAGTATTTACTCATTTTTGGGGAGGTTTTCTTTATTTATTCAATTTATCTCCTCCCTACATTTGGATTATTCTAATTGGTCCCTTAGAACCTTAAACCAACATTTTTAGAAAACCTGGATCCTTAGGCTAAGGCCTTTTGAGCAGATTATAATTTATTTCTAATGCAGCTTAGGAAATTCTTTTTAAACTTCTGTTTTGGGGGAATCCAGTTTAATAAGAAAGGATATTTTTCCATCCAAAGATATCTAAAAACTGAGTTACCTCTCTCTAAAATATTTTCTCTCTCTAGGTCAAAATAGGTAGAAACTGGACATCTTGAGGGGCTAGGGAGGAATCTTACAATCTCTCCCACTTAAAAAATGCAAGATGTCCTCATCTCGCAGGTGGAATATGATCTCTTTCATCTTCTTCTTCTTCTTCAATTACTTCCAGCGTAACTGCCTTG
The DNA here is from genome assembly GCF_041138505.1 of Cibotium barometz. NCBI lineage: Eukaryota > Viridiplantae > Streptophyta > Polypodiopsida > Cyatheales > Cibotiaceae > Cibotium > Cibotium barometz. The sequence continues at coordinate 29,256,092 of NC_141096.1, read as the reverse complement.
GAAGTGGACGGTCGATTTGGAAATATCTCTCTTTGCCTTCCCCTATTCTGAGGTGGAGGTGTTGCATTACTTTGGATTGAGACTGCAGCTTGGTTAGAGGGTCTACCTCTGGGATTTTCTTGATTTTGGTGGAAAGAAACCTCATTACTCTGGAAGGAAGGAGTTGGAGTCTGTAATCTTGATCCTTGATTTTCCTGCCCTGAAAACCTTGATCCAAAAGGGAAAATCCATATTGTGACGTCCTAATCCTTCTAAACCGAGTTGAATCTGAATGGTAGTTCGGTAATAATCTTGGTCTCTGGATTAATAGTAGTCTCCTCTTGAAGGTCTTCTCTTCCCTTCCCTTCCGAGCAACAACCTTCTAAGTTGAAGGTCACAGGTTCAAGTGGAAGCAACCATCCCTCAAAGAAAGTGTAAACAGTTAAAGCATTTCACTCCCTTGTTCAAGGGTGGAACTTCTAAAGTTGAATTCCAAGGGATTGAGTTTCGAAAAAAGGACATTTCTTCCATTCTGGAACTTCCTATATCCTGGGCTTGTTGACCCTGATATCTTTTAGGCGGTGGAAGGTTGGAATCACCTTTTGGAATTAAAAACCTTTTGAAAGGTGATGGTGCTGGCTTCGACGGGACTTTGACATCAAAGCACTTGGTGAAATCCTTCGCCATCCACACTGCTTCAGCCATGGAAACTGGCTTGGCATTCTTCACCAGGATATTCAAAGGTTCATTCAGTCCTCGAATGAACCTGGCCAGCAGCTCTCCTTCATCCAGTGGTGGGCGAGAATTTGAGGAGGAGAGTGAATGCTTGGTGATATAAATCAATAGTTCTTCTCCCCTGGGTTAACTCTAAAAACTCGTTCATCTTTGTTTCCAAAAAGCCAGGAGGATAGAACCTCGTCCTTAGGTAATTTTTGAGATCATTCCGTTCTGGGTATTCTGATCTAGACGATTTTTCTCACAGTGGTTTCTCCATGCCACTCTGGCTGTTTCTACTATCTTCAGTCTTGCAAGAGCCATTTTGCTCTTCTCATTGTACCCGGTGACATCGAAGTACTCTTCCATTGCTTCGATCCACTTTTCCATAGCCTCACCCAAGTTTTTCCCTTCACCCTTGAAAGGTCCAAGCTGCGATCTATGAAAAGTTTTACATACATCCAAGTCAAGCTCTTCCTCCTCGAGTTGGGGGTTATCATTTCTACCACGACGACCTCGATTCTCCATGCTCCTATCAATCCGAAAATTCTTGTTAAGTCCCTTTATTTATGATTCAAATCCGATTTTAGATTCAACTGATACTGGGGTTCTTTAGATTGGTCAGTTCCTCACAGAATCATGGGGTAAAGATATTCATATAGAACTCATTATCGGATAACAATTCATTCAGAACATCTCATTCATATCTTTAACACAATAATGGTCCATTAGACTAAAATTTCTATCTGAACAGTCCTCCATGGGGATTTCAATTATACGGATTTTTTTATTTGTCATCCCTTATTAACTTGATCCACTGGGTCAAGTGTTAATAGTAGCAATTTGTCAGCACAATCCACTAATCTCATAGTGATTTGCTCAAGTCATTATCGTCATTCCAGTTATGAACATCATCATAGGGACTCTTCCCATTCATCCTCATTGTGGTTTTGTTCAGCTTATTACATTTCAGCCAAAATTCAGGATTAACATTTTTAATCAGAATCCAATTCAACTCATTAGTTCTCAACCAGAATTTTAAAATTATATCAACTACATTCAAATTCATCATCTCGATAGCATTTTTGCTTATAAATTCAAGAACTTAGATTTACTCGTATATACTACCAGTAACGAACTGCCAGTAAAGAGGTGCAGTTATACCCTCGGTATATAGGGGTAGTCATGGTCCTTGGAATTATAAGGTAAATACTATCATGTCTAGGCCTCAAGCAAGTCAGGGATTCCATATAATTGCGGTACTTCCATCTAAAGACCCAATTACCAATTTATGAACTTCAGTCTCAATAACAATTTGTATGAATTTATCACACAATTTCAACCTTTTACTGCTACTTCATCAATTTTTGACATTTTTGGCTACTCAGTTGATCCACTTTAGCCAAATTTGCTTTGATACCAGCTGTAGGGTCCCTGTCCCCACTTCGCAACGAATTCACGGCCGCTAACAGCGGAAGTAGCACTTCTTGCGTGGGCTAGGGTCCCTCACTCAGGGCCTCGCCCACCACGGATATTCGGACAAGAGACTAATCCATCGGTTCTTCCAAAACCGACGAACCCAAAAAAACTTCCCATTGCCCGGAAAGCATAGGTGATTCCTCCAGGATAAATTTTCTCTAACGTAGTCAAAAAGTCTTAACTAGCTGAACTGATCTGACCAAATTTGTAAGTCCCATAGTCAGATCAGGGAAAGATTGCACTTGGATCATAGAGACCAACGCTTTTTTCCTCATTAAGAGGCACAACCATTGATTCTTTTCCATAGAACAATTTTTGTCCGGGATTTACTTCATCTATCATAACAGAATTGAGTCTTAATTTAGGGATCCATCAGTCCAGCCTAACCCCATCCAGTCCCATGGTTTAGCCAACCACCCAACCATTGTAGTGATGGGATCCAATTAAGAATTCGGTTAGGTTTTATCCCGAGTACCAGGGAAAAGAGTTCCCAGGCCCCCTAGCTGGATATTCATGCAAACTTAAAACTAGTCACACCACTTACACACCCAATATGAAATTGCCTTTTTCACAGAATCAGCTGTCTTTAAAATAATCATTTAATGACACCATAGTATCACTGGTCATAATCCTCAAAATCTCTGGTTGAATCTTTATTTCCAATCATTCCTTTATCCGTATATCTATGGCATCATAGGCAACTAGAACGCTCACCACCTGTCCACTCAGGGGCCTTTTCGATAGTTCCTAGCTCATAGTAACCGGCAATATATTCACATATCAAAAATGGAATCTCCGTTAAAGATCAACCAACAGATTCATATAAAAGATCCATGGTCAATCAACCAGATCCATGCCCGAACTTAGAAAACAACTCTTACTCCTTGTTCCAATATCTTCCACGATGCACGTGTGGGTATCTTCGGTGACCTAGAGCCCGAGCACCGTATGGTGAGCACCCTCTAGGATCCTTTCGCAAGTCACCTAGCGCTTTACTCATAGGCCGCTTCCTTGGTCCCTCATCCACCGTACCGGAAGCTCACTATTTTAATCAAACTGAGGCTGGTCAAGACCTCGGCCGACCTTGCTACGCGAGACGTCCTCCATTGACTCTCTGTCAGCTGTTGCAACTTGATCAGATTAGGTCTCCACGACCTCATTCAACAAGACGATCCAAATGCTTCCCCGACATTCTTAAATAGGGTAGAGGAGTCTCTAAATAAGGTACAAGTCATGATCAAGTGATTATGTAAGTTTGATTCATGTCTAATCATAATTAGTGCCTTCTTGTGTTAATCTCAAAGTAATTTTCTGCATATACTAGTTTTTGTCCCTCGTATTTATCATGTCTTGTACAATCTTTGATCCACCTTGAGTATGTTTTGATCAATCTTTGTAGCTTAATTATCATATCCAACAGTCATGACCTAGAAGACAGAAAAAAAACACCTCCAAGTCAAAACCTGCAAATTCATGGAATTCCATATCACGGAATTATAATTCACGGAGTTCCATCTCACAGCTTAAGAACCTGCACTTTCACATTTAATTCTCATCATGGATTAAGCCATATCACACAATAGCCACTATATATTTGTTAAGCTTATTGCTTACTATTCTTTTGGCTAAATTAATGTAGCAGCTGCTCCATGAGTACATATCCATACTCATGCACTGGAGAACATTTGCACCAAAGCCTCACCATTGACAACTTCTAGGTACATCTTTGGATGGGGGGCCATGGTGGGCGAAAGCCTGGTCAATGGTACAACCCATCACCTAGAATTTTCCTTCAAATTACAAACCTTTCCAGACGATGCCACAATCTTCACAACTCAATGATTTTCAATCCCTAGTGAAGATCTCTATATTAGCCTCGCAAGTCAACGTAATTCTTTTAATCCTTACCAACAAGTGGCTACTTCAACATAGAGCAGTTCAATAAGAGTCTATATGACTCAATTCTTGTACTTCATGAAAATTTGCGTCTAAGAGAACTTAAATATGCATAAAAACATAAAAAGCACATGGACAGAAGAAGATAGGATCATGTCGTACTCAACAACATTTCACAAGAATCCTGCCACACAAAGGGACATCATCACAAGCCAATTACTTCAAATGATGAATGTCGCTTCAATGAATCAAATGAGGAATTGAGAATCACCATCTTGTTCTCATGATTAAGTCTACATTCCTCCAGATCCTTCTCTCTCTTCTCTCCCATTATTAACATCTCTTGGTGTCCCCACTAACAAAAATCACATTGAGCCTTGCCAATGATTCCCAAAAACAACTTAACCCGTCCCCCCCCCCAAAAAAAAACAAAAGGCTCACACAAATATAAAAATGCAATCATTCGCAAAACCCCCCCACCCCGTTAGGAATTCCCAATACACAACTAACCTCTTCATTCATTAACTAGCTTTTCTTATTTCCTCTGGAGGAACAAATACCATTGAATGTCATTCAACATCAAAGCCATCGACAAGCTTGTTCATTATCCCCACATAAAGGTCTTCAGCACGATCACGCAGACGCGATTTCTATCACGAAGGGGGGAATGTTAATCCAATTCTAGGATTAACAAGAGCTACTGCCATTATCTTACATCAAGGAGTCATGGTAGATACACCAAAGGGTCATACATTCAAGATATAAAGTAATAGTGTCCAAAGCTACAACTTGGATGGGCGCCCGTAATGGTGTGACGGAGTATTTATGGCAATTCTCGCTTCAAGAGCGTGTGGTAGCAAGTTAGGATGAACTCATAAGTGATGTACTTCATGGATATATTATGAGAGTAGTCATTGTAATAGCATTAGGCCTCTTATAAGCCTAAAATGCCCAGTCGCCATGGTTTAAGTGAGTCTGAACACTTACGGCAATGTATATAAGTGAATTTTGCTCATAATACAACATACTCTACCATTGTGCAATTGAGTCTTGTTCTTGCTAATCCTTGTGCTAATCTCTCTCCCTAATGCATGCTAGTGAGTGTGTGTGAGTGAAGTGAGGTGAGAGGAGGGACGAGGACCCGTAGTGCAATGCGGTGGTTTGGAGACCTCAAGGGTTACGAGTTTGGACATTGGAAAGATCCTCACGATAGTTGCGGCTCACGAGGTAATCTCTTTTTAAAAATATGTTTCAAGGAGGGTTAGGGTGAGCCATAACAATTATATATGTGTATATATATATATATATATATATAATAAACTCATGCAATGCCCAAATTCCTTGATGGTGACAATTAATTTGTGAGCTTCAATGGATCTAGGCGTGTGGGAAAGAAACCCCCAAAGACTATCTTATCTTCTCCTTTCTTCTTTTAAAAAATTCTCCCTCTCCTTTCTCTATGTGTTAGCTTAGAGCCACTTGGAATCTTCAATTAAAAAATTCTCCCTCTCCTTTCTCTACTTGTTAGCTTAGAGCCACTTGGAAACTTCAATTAATAGATGGAATAGATATACATATTTATATAAGTAAAGTAAATACAAAAGTTACCTCCTATCCCAAATCTAAGCATCTAATCTAATCATACTCTCCAAACAAAGAGTTTGAATGTATTCTCTTTCTCCACTTCTTCAAATTCAAAAATTCAAATATATAAAAGGATTTGTGATTGAAAAGAGGTGCTTTGAATGCTATCTCTCCCTCTAAGTTACTCATGACCTTCCCTCCACATGTTCAAATTCAATATTCTAATCTCTTAAGATAATATATGTGTGTATGTAGAGGGGTGGGAAATTTTCTTTCTAATGTATTATATATATATATATATATATATATATATATATATATATATAAAAGAAACTCATTCAATGAGAAAATGACTTGATGGTGACAATTAATTGTTAGCCCCAATGCATCTAGGCTTGTGGGGGAAAGAAACCCCCAAAGACTATCATCTCTTCTCCTACGACACACCTAGCGACACATGCTCATGGATTAATTTATTTTTAAGAGTACAATGAGAATATATATTTACATTTTTTGTCTCAAAGAGTAGTGGATGGTTTCCAGAAGAGATCACATGTAACAGAAGGGGAAAAAAAACCTATATGATTATGTATGTGTAAAACGATGTGAGATTTAGTTGACACACGCCCATATACATAGAAAAAAGAGCTTACTACAAAGGAAGAGTTTTTTTTGGAACAAAAACAAAGAAAAGTGTGCAATACCATTTATCAAGAATTTTTCTTTTGAAGTTTTTCAAGGGAGTGAAGGCTTAAAGACACCTTGATAGCACCACTAGGAGAGAATTAATATGGGTGTCACATAACAACATAATTAAATGTAAACTTATGCATGTCTTTATTCAACAATAGGGGTGCCACTTTGTTTGTGCCATTCAATGACACGCCTGGCCAACAACTGTTACACCTGCATCATGTAATACTTTATTTTTAAGAGTACAAACCGATTGAAGATCGTATTAGGGAGTTTGGGAAAATCCCAACTCCCATTTTGCAAGATGAAAAAATGGATGGCATGGTTTTGTTAAAATCCCTCATGTGACATTTCGTTGGAATAGCTTCAAAATCCACATTGTCTAACTACTTTGGAATTGGTATTCTCAAGATACACAAAAATGTCCATTAAAAAGTTAATTTCCAAAGAAATGGGAGTTTTCCAAACTCCCTAATATGGTCTTATTGTTTGTCAAAGAGTATATGCTTACTTTTTTTTGTTTCAAAGAGTTGTGAATGGTTCAAAGAAGAGAGAACATTTGTGTAACAGAAGGAGATAAAATTGCAGTCTGGTTTTCTATACATGAAATGATGCAAGACTTAGTTGACACACACGCCTGGTCAACAACTGTTACATGTGCATCATGGAATACTTTATTTCTAAGAGTACAAACGTATTCATTTGTTTGTCAAAGAGTATATGCTCACTTTTTTTTGTTTCAAAGAATTGTGAATGGTTTCAAGAAGAGAGAAAATTTGTGTAAGAGAAGGAGAGAAAAATGTAGTGTGGTTTAGGGGTGCCAATTTGTTTGTGTGTGCCATTTAACGACATGCTTGGCTAACAATTGTTACATGTGCATTATCAATTTTTTTTTTGAAGAGTTCAAACCCATAATTTATCTATCAAAGATTATATACTCACTTCTTTTTGTTTCAAAAAGAGTTGTCAATGGTTTAAAGAAGAGATAACATTTGTGTAAGACAAGGAGAGAAAAAAGTAGTGTGGTTTCCTATAGATAAAATGATGTAAGTTTTAGTTGACACACACCTCTATACATAGTAAAAAGAACTCGTTACAAATTAGGAGTTTATTTTTGCAACAAAAATAATGAAGATTGTATCATAGAACCCACCTATCTAGAGTTTTTGCTTTTGAAGTTTTCTAGAAAGTCTTTTTTAATTAAACTTGTGTTTCCACATGCAAACTGTATGAAAATACCCATTTATCTAGATTTTTTGCTTTTGAAGTTTTCTATAAAGTTTTTCTAATTAAACATGTGTTTCCACAAATCTATTTAAACATGCCTACTGTACTCATTAGTAGAAGATTTGGCAAACAAATATTGGCTTATTAATTTTTATTGATATTGTTACATATCCTAGTATTTATTTGAAACGTAACTAAAAGCTAGGTTGATAATAAGGACTATCAGAACTAAAAAACACTTAAGTCAATATTAGGTAATTTGGAAAAAATCTCACATTTTGGGAATCAATTACTCCATATAGTTTTGGACATATCTTAAACATACTAACTCCAAATTTGTCGGAGATCATAGATTTAGATTCTACTCTTCAATATCTTTCCTATGATATGTCACATGAGGGGGTTTTGACAAACTTTTGGGGGACAAGTTCACCATGCTCCCATTTTTCAAATGGGAATGGGATTTTTTCCAAATTATCTAATATGGTGTTATTTTTTTTTGAAATCACGAAAAAAAATAAACAATCTTTTCGACGCTATTTTTGACCCTTATTTTGATGCTTATTTCAACCTAAGCATGGATCATTTTTTTGACATTTATTTCGTCGCTCATTTCGATGATGCGGGTACCATCAAAACTAGCCGTAAAAAATAGAAGACCTTGTAGAAGTGCAAAAACTATTTCTAAATGCTCGAACATATTCTCCATCAAACAAGGTCAAGCACAAGGCTTATGTTTCAGCCTCCCAAGGCTTAGAATCTATTCATGCAAATACATGTAACAAGAAACCTAGGACATAAAGTTTTTGCTTCCATTCATATGTGTATGTGTGAGCACTTGTGTGTCTATGCATGCACATGTGAGGGTGTGTTTCCCTAAAAATATGTGTGTACACACATACACTCAAGTGTGTTTGTGCATGAACGTGTGAATATGTGTGCATGCATGATTGCAAGTGTGCGTGTGTATTTATATACATATATAAATACACACACACACACACACATAATAGATATATATATCTAAAGTTCATAAATATGATCCACCTCACACACACACCCACCCCCCACACACACACACACATGCATGTGCAACAATACATCTTTGACACATCATGCCATGTTCACACATACATACATATAAATCTTTATATCAAATACCTCTACATTTGCATGTGTTTATACATGTGCTGGCTTTTGAGTAGGGTATATTTTTATGTGTATTTGTTTTTGTGTGTGTGTGTGAGAGGGAGAGAGAGAGAGGGTATATAAATAATTGTGTGTGTGTGTGTGTGTGTATGTGAGGGATAGAGAAAGGGTTTATAAATATTATATTGGAAATGTATGTGTGTATATGTGTGTGTGTGTATATAGATTAGTGTGTATTTGTATGCTTATGTATATTGTGGTGCTCTCTCTCTCTCTCGATCTATCTATTTATCTATCTATCTTCGACCCCCTCTAAAAGTGCAAATTTGTGAGTTGAAATTATATATTCCGAGTTGCATATATGTATATACATACATATATACATACATGCATGCATACATATATACATACATATATATATATATATATATATATACACATATATATACATACATAGGCATATATATACACACACGTAAATACATACATACACACATACACACACACACACATACATATATATATACACGCACACACATATATATACATATGTATGTCTGAATGTTTATATATATATATGTATATATGCACACACACACACACACACACATATATATATACACACACATATACATGTATATATTATATATGTATGTATGTATGTATGTATGTATATATTGTGTGTGCCCCCCCTCCCCCTTCCCCACTCCCTTCCCAACCTTGTGCTTCCCTCCCTCCTAGATCCCCCCTCCCTAACCACAAAACTCCTCTCTCTGCCCCCTGGGGTAATGTGTGTGTGTGTGCGTATTTGTGTCTGTGTGTCTCTCTTGTCCCCCTGACCCTGAGGTTATGTGTGTGTGTGTGTGTGTGTGTGTGCACGTGCATGCATGGAAAATATTATCTAATTCTAACCAAAAAAGTGTGTGTATGTGTACACATGTGTGTGTGTGTGTGTGCATGTGTGTGTGTGTGTGTGCGTGTGTGTGTGTGCACATGTCTATTATACATATGTATTTTTGTGTATGTATAGTGTGTGTATATATATTGTGTGTGGTTTATATATATATATAAGAGTAAAATAAATATCAATTTTTTCTCTAGCCCAAATCTAGGCATTTCCACTTCTTCAAATTCAAAATTCAAATTGACAAAAGGCCTTGTGATTGAAAAGAGGTGCTTTCAATGCTCTCTCTCCCCAAGGCACTCATCACCTCCCCCCCACGCATTCAAATACAAAATTCCAATCTCTTAAGATAATATGTGTGTGTATGTGAGGGTTGGGCAATTTGCTTTCTAATGTATTATTGCTAATCCAATTCTAGGATTAACAAGAACTATTGCCATTATCTTACATCAAGAAGTCATGGTAGATACACCAAAGGGTCATACATTCAGGATATAAAGCAATAGTCTCCAATCCTACAACTTGGATGGACGCCCGTAATGGTGTGACGACAGAGTATTTATGGCAATTTCCACTTCAAGAGCATGTGGTAGCAAGTTAGGATGAAGTCCTAAGTGATGTACTTCATGGATATAATATGAGAGTAGTCATTGTAATAGCATTAGGTCTCTTATGAGCCTAAAGTGCCCGGTCGGCCATAGTGTAAATGAGTGTGAACACTTATGGCCATGTATATAAGTGAATTTCTCCCATAATGCAACATATTCTTCCATCGTGCAATTAATTCGTGCTCTTGCTAATTCTCTTGTTAATTTCTCTCCCTAATGCATGCTAGTGAGTGTATGTGAGTAAAGTGAGGTGAGAGGAGGGACGAGGACCCGTAGTGCAAGGTGGTGGTGTGATAACGCTCGCGGCAGGAGACATGGTGGAATTGCTTCTCAAGGAGTTGTGGAGATTGGAGACCTCAAGGGTTACGAGCTCGGCCATTGAAAAGATCCTCATGACAGTTGCGATTCACCAGGTAATCTCTTTTTGGATGTGTTTCAAGGAGGGTTAGGGTGAGCCATAACATTTTTCTCGCCGCTGTCGAGTAGCCATCCCTTGTCTTTTTCCATCGTTTTGTCTCTAATCTATGGCGCATAACCCATTGCCCATTATCTTGATTAGTAGTTTCCCATGAAAAAGATGTGGATTTGATAGTGATTTGTGTGAGATTTGGTGTGGAATAGCTCTCTTTTTTTGTTTTTGATGAAAAGAATGCTTTTTGCTTAATTTTTAGATTAATTTGTTGTTTTTGTTATTGTTTTTGTGGTTTTTCATGTTCTTAGGACTTGCATCAAACAATGCAATAGAATGGAATTTTTAGTGAATGTTTGCTCTAAACATAGATCTAAGATCATTAATTCTAGTTTAATTGTGTTCTTTTTGTTAAAATTGTTTGGATTAGAGTGTTGGCAAGTATAAGGAGTAGCTTAATCTTTTTAAAAAATTATTGAAATCATTAAAAACACTTAAATTTGACTAATTTCTCTTAATGGAATGGTTTTCTTCATTAAGGGTGATTAATCTTGTTCAAGAGGCTAAAAATTTAGAAAATGTGTTAATTGGGTGTAAATTGATCATATGAGTAGTCGAAATAGGGAATTTTTAGTGTTTTGAGAGCATCTAGATGCATCAAAACATCTAATCACATCAATTTTTTGATCAATTGGAGAAATTTGATTGTTGTCTTTGCTTAATTTTGCCTTAAAGAGGAGTCTATAATTAAGAGTCTAATCAATTCTCTAAATTAGATTAATTTCTTGGTTTTGTGAGTGGATTAGCAAAGCTAAGGAGGATCAAACATGGCTATGGTCATGGTTAGGTCATGATTAGAAGCAAGATTATGAGTGGATTAGGAGATACTAATGAGACATGGTTTAGGCATAAACATGGAAACACACAAGTTGTTCTCTTCATTAGCAAGAGCCTCTTATATAGGCAAGTAGTACATGACCTCATGACATCACCTATGATGTCTTACAACCATAAGATGCCATCTCCCCCCATGTGGGTTTGCCATAAATGAACAAGATGCCCTCTAGGCTATATTTGATGTAGGCGCCCATTTGAGGATAAATCTTGAGTAAAGTAATCAAGGTTATATAGCCCCTTTCAACCTTTGAATGGATTTGGGTGATATATCCAACAAACCCTCCTTCAACCAAATCCATGACAATGCTACCTTTATGATGGCAATTCTAGGCTCTAGTTACAACATACAAAAACTAGTTATGATGACCATGCTGGTGCCCGTAGGTCTTGTTCCAGTTAGGTTTACAATGCTAGCAATGATGAATGATGCTAGAATACCATAGTAAAGCTTACAATGAGATAGTTATGTTTAGGATGGAGAGGTTTTAAACATGGTATGGGCTATCCCTTTACTCAAAAAGCCCATTCATCGTCGATAAAATTGGCCTCTTCGGAGGCCTCTTCTTGAAGCTCTTCTTTGTCTTGACTTGCGAGGAATGCCTTTTGTGCCTTTTGTTTGAAGAAACAATTTTCTTCAATATGATTGTCCTTGCCGCAGAATCCACAAGTCTTCTTCTTTCCTTTTGTGTCGATGAAGTTCTTCTTCTTGAAGTGTGACTTGTTGTTGGAGAAGTATGCCCCTTCCACTTTCCCTATCTTCTCTTGCTTCTTCTTGTACTCCTCAAGGAGTGCAGCTTCAATGGCTTCTAAAGTAGGATCCGGAAGATTCATGAGAGTTGACACTAAATGTCCATATTCATCATAAGGCATGCTTTTCAATAAAACTGCAATGGCATCTTCCTCATCTATTGGTGCTCCTATTGTTGCAAGTTGTGACATTAGGCTTTTCATATAATTAAGATGAGAAGGTAAAGACTCAGAAGCTTTCATTTCAAGTTTAAAAAATTGGATTTTCAGCCCTATCTTGAAATGCTTCCCTTTTGCCCCAAATAATTTCTCTAGGATTTCCCATGCTTCAGCGGAGTTATTTGCATTAGAGATATGATGTATGTAGTTGTCACTTAGACCTAATGCAATTATGGCAAAAGCTTTCTCGTCCCTAGGTAACCATCCTTGCTCACCATCTCTAGTGGTAGGTTTTTTCTCCTTTCCACTAGCAACTCCCCACTGACCTTTCTTCATGAGAATAAATCTTACTCTAACTTGCCAGGTATGAAAGCCTACCCCATTAAACTTATCAACATGAAATGAGGATGTAGACATGGTGATAAAGCAAGGTCTTACCACTTGAGTATCACTCAAGGGCAGTGTCTAATGCTTTTACAAGATTAGATACCTTCACCAAATAGATGAAGGTTGTTTATGAAAAATTCAGACCAGTCATGCCCTCCTGAAACATTGTTTGCTCTTGAGTTGTAGACATTGTTTCTTACCCGTCTCCTCGGCTTTCTGCTTTTCCTCTTAGACTTCAAATGTTGAATATTTGATGATTTAGCATCAGATGGTTCAGCCATTGTGATTCAAAAAATGATGTAAACAATAACATCATCACAATATAGTAATATCATCAAGTATATGGTGACCAATGTGATAAATGCTTTCAAAATAACTTCCAAAAATTGGGTCACTTGGGGTACTTGAAGGAAGTAGAGGCCTAGGTCCAAGCACCTAATTCTTTAAGCACTTTAAATATCAGTGATTTGAGACTATTTTAAGCACAAAACATTGGTGATTAAGTGGAATAATCACCCATTCATTTACTGTTAAGAGATGAAGCTCCAGAAGCTCTGTCAGTCCTACAGCCACCAAACCACGCAATCATTTGCAAATCTGACCAGATAGGCGTGTTCGCAGCCTGTGAAAACCCTCGAGGCTCTGAGGAATTAGAGATTGGTGAAGCGATGGCGATGGGGCAGTGTTTTCCCCCAAATAAAAAGGCACCGGTTTCTGCAGCAATGCCGTTGGCTCCGGGCGCTCTCTGGCTAATTCCGCCCATCTCAGCAGCTTCGTCTTTGAGTTGAGAATGCCTGGCTGAGTGCTTGTGGTGAGTCTTGAAGTGGGCAATGAGATCTTGATGCTCCATGGACTGCCTATCTTTCAGGCTAGATAATAGGAGAGGATAAGATATGATTAAGCTAATGAGGTGCTAATTAATCCCTAATGAGTGAGATTTGGATAATGTAAAACCTTGCTCTGATACCAAATCTTGGTTTTGTGAGTGGATTAGCAAAGCTAAGGAGGATCAAACATGGCTATGGTCATGGTTAGGTCATGATTAGAAGCAAGATTATGAGTGGATTAGGAGATACTAATGAGACATGGTTTAGGCATAAACATGGAAACACACGAGTTGTTCTCTTCATTAGCAAGAGCCTCTTATATAGGCAAGTAGTACATGACCTCATGACATCACCTATGATGTCTTACAACCATAAGATGCCATCTCCCCCCATGTGGGTTTGCCATAAATGAACAAGATGCCCTCTAGGCTATATTTGATGTAGGCGCCCATTTGAGGATAAATCTTGAGTAAAGTAATCAAGGTTATATAGCCCCTTTCAACCTTTGAATGGATTTGGTTGATATATCTAACATAATTTACACAATTGTTGATTGCACAAAGATTAGCATTCCCTTTATCTATCCAATGATGTGCTCAATTGTGTGAATTAATTAGGAATTAATGGTTAATTAGAGTCCTTGATTAGTGTAAAAGAGGAAAAGATTAGTGAAAGAATTAATCTTTAATCACTTTTTTACATTAAGGCTAATGAGCATTCAATGAGAAGATGCTCATGAGTTATCAATTTGTCCATTTTGGGGGTCCTTTATGAAGGGTGTAAGGTGTGTCATTAAAAGGTTGACTTTTTTGAATCCACTTACCCACTTTTCTTTCTCAAGAGCAAGACATACTCTCTACAAAACAGTCATTTGAAATAGACTATATGAACTACAAGCTTGAGAAAGCACGTAAGGAATTCGATAATTCTCTTACAAGATTAAAACAACCTCTCAAAAATTCATTCAAAGGAATGTTCTTCTCTGATAATAAAGCCAACATCACATCAACACTTGCACCTTTAATGGCTCAACCTAAGTTATACAAAGACATAACGAACTACATAAAACAGGAATGTCAGGATTCGCAAGTTTCCAAACAACCCTCATTAAGAATTGTTAGAGGGCCAAGTATGCCATTGTACGCATTGGGTACTCTTGAAAAAGCTGAGACCTAAACAAAGGATGAAAGTGAATGGGAATATGAAATAGACACAGGATTTGAAGCTAAAACAATAACCGAAACACCCAGGGTTCCTTTGGATGGTATGGTTGGATTTCCTACAGGCAATGATGTTCAGTGCAAACACGCACTTGGGTGTCATTGGGACAACCTAAACTCACCCCGACAAAAGCAATAGTCTTGCAAAAGTACCAAGTTACTTTAGATACACTACTCGAACAATCGATGGCGATATGGAATTTACATTTCATGTCACCCTAGATTTCCTTGAGTATGATGTCAGCATTGGCAGACCTTGGATAAGTGAATCGTTGTATTCACAAGATGAATCCATGCAAACAGTCACCTTGAATACTCCTGCATGCAATGCACAATTGCTATCACGGGAGGAAGAAACCCTGCAGGAGCTGGAACTTTCAACATATCTTATGGAAAAGATCCCTAGGATTTTGGATGGATTGAAAATTGCAAATAAAATCACCACAGCTCAAGCATAGCTTTATCCAACATGATAACAGAATCTCATGACCCCCAAGCTATGGGATTTGTTAGGTCAACCAACACTCATGGCCCATTCTGAAAGAATAAACTTTACACAAGACTTGAACATGACATGTTTGGGGTACTTTAAACATACAATGTATATTGAAACTAACCCCGTTATTGTAAGTTTTTTGTGGTTGTGTATGTGTTGGAAGAAGATTTGATCTTGGGGCATAAATGGATTATTGCTACCCAAGCACCACTGTGCTTTGCTAGTGATAGAGCCATCATGATGGCCAACTATAAAAAGTTGACAATACCATATTTCGAGGAAGAGGATCCAACTTTAGAGGCTATCTATGATGTTGAACGCAAAAGGATACAAGCCTCTTCCACAAAAGCCCCTCTACACAATGACCTACCATCTGCACCAATGATTGACTCGGATAAAGAATCTACTCCTTCAATCCCATCCTCATCTATGAAGTTCGATAGACAACTAAATATTTTAGAATTTTCAATAAGACCTAAATTTTGGAGTTCTAATTGATTTTGGAGCCTAAGATGGTTTGTATTACACGATATATATATATTTGTGAAGTAATTTATATCCAAAAACTTTGAAAAGCAATGAGAAATTGGCTAATTTAAGTCTTTGATCCTAATATAGTCCAAATAGTTATGCATTTTGATTATGATGTAGCCTATGAGTTCTTATGAAATTAAAAAGCCTAGACGTAACCAATGTCATCCCAAACAAATCCTAATTTTCCTCCACTATATAGCTGATGATATGAAAAAAGGAAAAGTTTAATTTTCACTATCCATGTGTTCTAAATAATTCCATAAAGTTGGCAAGTAAACACAACATAAATATGTCCATAGACACTTTTATGTCTTAGTTACCTATAAATGCAAACTTATACATACCTTTATGTGGCAATAGAGGCGTTGCTATGTCTGTGTAGTTTACGACACACCTAGCAACACTTGCTCATGGATTACTTTATTTTTAAGAGTACAAAGCCACTGTTTTTCAAAGAGAATATATATTCACATTTTTTTTCTCAGAGTAGTTAATGGTTTACAGAAAAGATCACATGTAAAAGAAGGAGAAAAAAACTTGTATGGTTACATGTATGTAAAATGATGTGAGACTTAGTTGGCACACACACATATACATAGAAAAAAGATCTTACTACAGAGTAAGTTTATTTTTGGAACAAAACCTAAGAAGAGTGTGCAATACCATTTATCTAGAATTTTCCTCTTGACGTTTTTCTAGGGAGAGAAGGCTTAAGGACACCTTGATAGCACCACTAGGAGAGATTTTATATGGGTTTCACATAACAACAAATTTAAATGTTAACTTATGGGTTTTGTTAAGTAACAATAGGGGTGCCACTTTGTTTATGCCTTTTATCGACACGCCTGACCAACAATTGTTACAGGTGCATCATCGAATAATTCTCTTAAAGAGTTCAAACCCATAATTTATCTATCAAAGATTATATGCTCACCTATTTTTTTTTCAAAGAATTGTGAATGGTTTAAAGAAGAGAGAACATTTGTGTAAGACAAGGAGAGAAAAAAGTAGTGTGGTTTCCTATAGATAAAATGATGTAAGGTTTAGTTGACACACACCTCTATACATAGTAAAAAGAACTCGTTACAAATTAGAAGTTTATTTTTGGAACAAAAATAATGAAGATTGTATCTTACCACCCACCTATCTAGAGTTTTTCCTTTTGAAGCTTTCTAGAAAGTCTTTTGTAATTAAACTTTCTTTTCCACATGCAGACTGTATGAAACCACCCACTTATCTAGACTTTTTGGTTTTGAAGTTTTCTATAAAGTTTTTATAATTAAACATGTGTTTCCACATATCTATTTAAACATGTATACTGTACTCATTAGTAGAAGATTTGGCAAAACAAATATTGGCTTATTAATGTTTATTGATATTAGTACATATCCCTGTATTTATTTGAAAAGTAACTAAAAGCTAGGTTGATAAGGACTATAAGAACTAAAAACACTTGTTTTTTTTTTTAAATCACAGGGAAAAAAAGCTTTCAACAATGTTTTCGATGCTTTTTTCGACCCTCATTTTGATGCCTATTTCAACATAAGCATGGATGATTTTTTTGACATTTATTTCGACGCTCATTTCGATGATGCAGGTACCATCAAAACTAGCCATCCAAAAAATAAGACCTTGTAGTAGTGCAAGAACTATTTCTTAATGCTCCAACTAAGTTCCCATAAGACAAGGTCATGCAAAATTCTTATATGTTTCAACCTCCCAAGGCTTAGAATCTATTCATGCAAATACATGTAACAAGAAACCTAGGACAGAAAGTTTTTGCTTGCATTCATATGTGTATGTGTTAGCACTTGTGTGTCTATATGTGCCTGTGCATGCACATGTGAGGGTATGTTTCTCTAAAAATATGTGTGTACACACATACACTCAAGTGTGTTTGTGCATGTACGTGTGAATATGTGTGCATGCATGATTGCAAGTGTGCGTGTGTATTTATCTACATATATAAATACATACATAAAGACACACACACACACACACACACAAACAAACATAATAGATATATTTATCTATATATATATATATATATATCTAAAGTTCATAATTATGATCCACCTCACACACACCCCCCCCACACACACACATGCATGTGCAACAGTGTTGAAATATACAAGTGAAAAGGGTGTGTGTGGGAACAAGCTCTTGGATAGAGGCTGTAAAAGAGGAGATGTAATTGTGAAAGAACCTGTGAAAAGGTTAGGAGAATCTACTGGGAGAGAATAATGGGTAGCATGAGGGAATTTAGGAGTGTGGAGATATTCTGGGAGATATTCAGGGAAAAGAGAAGAGGTGGAGAGAATCAGGCAAGAGGTGGAGATATTCAGGGAGTGAATCATGGAGAAATCAAGGGGATTTGATGCTTGATGTAAACACTATAAATTGAGGCATAGCCCTAATGAGAATTTGCTGGTTTTTGAGTATCCATGCCTACATTAATCTATGTGCTAATTATTCACTAATTACGTCTTAATCACTTGCTAATCACTTTGTTAATTATGTTGATTCTAGTGTTTGATCCACCATAGCTCATCATTTAGCTCAAATTTCAACATGGTATCAGAGCCATGCCTAGAATCAACCAGATTTATGAGCCCATTAGTGAATTAATCAGGATTAGTAAGTAATTAGCAAAAAAAATCAGTTTTTAGTGAGTTTTCACTCTTCCCCTTCACCCCCAGCCAGTGGAGGACTCTATTCTCCATGCACAGTCAATATTAGGCTATGCCCTCTTAACACAAGCTATAGCTTACACATCTAGCTACAAGCACATCAAACGGCGCAGCAAAACGCGAAAGCGTTTAGGAGAAATCGGCGTTTTTTCCAGCGCTGAATTTTCTGAGTAATTTGCAGATCTTGAGCTCATCAAATCAAATTGAGCTAATTCCTCTTAGCACAAAGGGTAATCAAGCATGCTCTACAAGCTGGTGAAGACAAAAATCAATTTCATCAAGTCTACAGAGAGATCCAAGCTCTTCATCAAATCTGCAGGTGACTTTGGTAAAACAGAGATTAAGCTTTCATTATTTGGTCAAATCTTGTGTTTCTTGGCTTAATCCTCTACTAGACTCATTGCTATTGATGCCTTTGAAAGCATTTGAGCTCATTTGAAGTGGAAGGCACCAGATCTGAGCTCCCCACATACTCTGTTTTATGCACACAAACCAGAGCATTAATTTGCTAATCAGTGATTAATCAGTGCTAATCACTGTACTTTGGTGCAATTGAGGGTTCAAATGAACCATTAGGTATCTGATACAGATTCCTAAAGCTTCAGATTGCAAATCGGAGTTGGTTTGATACTCCAACCATCCCGTACAAAATGTTTACTCTCAATTTAATGTAATTTCTGGTGATTTTATGCTGATAAAATTGTTATAATCATCTATTAAACACCAGATTGAGTTGTAAAAGGGTAGACACTGCCCTTGAATCTTGAATTTGGATCAAGAGGTAAGACCCCCTTCACATCACCATGAATTCAGCACAGGAAATAGCCAAATTTAATGGAGAACAGTTTTATACATGGCAAACAAAAACCATGTATTTGCTGATGAGGAAAAATCTATGGGGATTAGTTGAAGGGAGAGATGAATGCCCAGAGAGAGGGGAAAATGAGTGGAAGAGTAGGAATGAAAAAGCATTGGGGCTTATTGCACTCAGTTTAAATGATGAGATCATTCATCATATCACAGGGATACAGTGGGCAAAAGATGCATGGGATGAACTCAATAAATTATTTGGTACACAAGCAAAAAATTCCAAGATAAATCTATTAATGCAATTTTACAAATTGGACATGAAGGAAAGTGAACCTTTAATCACACACTTGAACAAATATAAAAGCATTAAGCAACAGCTGGCAGCTATTGGCAAAAAGGTAGAAGATGATGAAGCATTAGCTGTACTTTTGAAGAGTGTGGACAAAGGAGATTATGAAAACATTGTAGCAACACTAAAGAATGTACCTGAACTGAAGATACATGAGATAGAAGCAGCTCTACTAGAGCAAGAGAGCAGAGGCAAAGAGAAGAAAGAGCTCGACTCAACAGCAAGAGAGGAAAAAGCATTCTTCACCCGAGGAGGATTCTCTCGAGGACGAGGACGAGGAAGAGGCAAAGTAGGAGGGAGGACCTTCACTTGCCACAAATGTGGAAAGCCAGGACACATGGCGAGAGACTGCTACAGCAAACCCAGTGAAGAAGGAACGACATCGGCAAACTTCATGGAGGCTCCAAGAGAAGTGGAGTCGGATCATCTTTTCTGAGAGAGAGAGAGAGAGAGAGACCCCACAACCCAATGTAACCTGCCCCAACAAAGTAAAACCACCTCTGAGCCACCGATGATGTAGGCCACAAGTGGTAGATGTATGTGTGAGCACTTTAGTCAAGGTCGCGGGCACTTATAGTAGCCTTGGAGGACTATGGAGTTTAGGGACTTGAGGCACTGGTCGCGGGCTATCAAGTAAGAGGGAAACTTGATACAGGGTCCAGGTGTGTTAGGATTATTCACTTGAGGGGAGGTGTTGAAATATACAAGTGAAAAGGGTGTGTGTGGGAACAAGCTCTTGGATAGAGGCTGTAAAAGAGGAGATGTAATTGTGAAAGAACCTGTGAAAAGGTTAGGAGAATCTACTGGGAGAGAATAATGGGTAGCATGAGGGAATTTAGGAGTGTGGAGATATTCAGGGAAAAGAGAAGAGGTGGAGAGAATCAGGCAAGAGGTGGAGATATTCAGGGAGTGAATCATGGAGAAATCAAGGGGATTTGATGCTTGATGTAAACACTATAAATTGAGGCATAGCCCTAATGAGAATTTGCTGGTTTTTGAGTATCCATGCCTACATTAATCTATGTGCTAATTATTCACTAATTACATCTTAATCACTTGCTAATCACTTTGTTAATTATGTTGATTCTAGTGTTTGATCCACCATAGCTCATCATTTAGCTCAAATTTCAACAAACAGTACATCTTTGACACATCAAGCCACGTTCACACATACATGCATGGACATATAAATCTTTATATCAAATACATCTACATTTGTGTGTGTTTATACATGTGCATGCTTTTGAGTAGGGTATACATTTATGTGTATTTGTGTGTGTATGTGAGGGAGACAGAGGGTATATAAATATTTGTGTGTGTGTGTGTGTGTATGTGAGGGAGAGAGAAAGGGTTTATAAATATTATATAGGGAATGTATGTGCATATATGTGTGTGTGTGTATATAGATTAGTGTGTATTTGTATGCTTATGTATATTGTGGTGCTCTCTCTCTCTCTCTCTCTCTCTCTCTCTCTCTTTCTCTCGATCCATCTATCTATCTATCTTCAACCCCCTCTAAAATTGTAAATTTGTGAGTTGAAGTTATATATTCCGAGTTGCATATATGTATATACATACATACATACATATATATATATATATATACGTATGTATGCATGCATACATACATATATATATTTATATATGTATGTATGTTTATACATACATACATATATATATATATATATGCACACACTTATATTCACACACACACACACACACATATATATATACATGTATGTATGAATGTATACATATAATATATATGTATACATGTATATGTATATATGCACACACACACACACAGGGCAGAGTAGTTAATCGTGCATATGGAAAATTTTCGGAGGTTTTTTGATATGATAGTACCTTAGCTACCTTTCTATCCACGGCTTGGTATGGAGGTTTTTTGGGCGACCTCTCCCTCATGATGCACCACCATTTCTCTGCGATGCCTATTGCGCTTTATGCCTCAAGGACATAGATGCTACTAGAAGGTATGCTCTAGGATGTGGAAATTGTTTCCATTTATATTGAATCATCCATGAACTAGTATGATTCTTATCATGTCCCTCTTGGAGCACGAGTCGACGTGGCCACATACAAAATTCTTGACATTGACGATCTTCATCCACACTTTTCTAGAGTCAATGCTAGGACTAGCAGTCCTCATGGTTTTACATAAGCTAGTGAGTTACAAGTTGAGGCTATCCAAGAGAGAGTTACAAGTTGAGGCTATGCAAGAGAGAGTTTAGGAGCCAAGGGTGCATCCACAGAATGAGTGGAGTGCACATGAGCTTGATAGATACCCGAGATTCCTTCAAGAGAGTTGGTTCTTTTTATTAAAATGTTGGATGGAATCCCCATCTCCATTAAAGCTTTGCATTAGTTTGTCTATATGATATGGATTCATGGGATTTCTCCTTGAGCTTGAGCAAACCCCAAATCCCTTGCATCCTCTACATACTTCAATTACCATTCTTAACAAATCAACTAGGGTGGTTGTTAGCATCACCTTGCTAACATGGGGGAACACATGCTCCAACATACATGGCCATGGATTACACATGTACACATGAGCATGGAGTAGGTGTCATGGATCAAGAATAAGATAAAAGACACAATATAAACATACAAGCATAATAGCACAACATCATAGTGTATTCCATATCCATGTATCACATATTGTGTGTACAAGAATCATGTCATGTCATGTAATGTCCAATTTGCATACAAGAGGGGCTTCATATAGCC
Source organism: Cibotium barometz (assembly GCF_041138505.1). NCBI lineage: Eukaryota > Viridiplantae > Streptophyta > Polypodiopsida > Cyatheales > Cibotiaceae > Cibotium > Cibotium barometz. The sequence goes on along the minus strand of NC_141096.1, from coordinate 29,233,583 downwards.
ATCCAATCATGTGACTCTTAGTATACCCATGTGACTTTTAGGCTCCCATAACCTCCACAAGATCCCAACTCCCCATAGGCCTCTTGTAACCACTTCTTGATATGACATATTGTAATAACCAAATGCCATAACGCATTAGCCTAGGCTAATGCTACTAATGCTAGGGTGTGTTCACACACATCAACACCTCTCTTCCCCTTTGTTTAGTTCGGAGAGTACTATCTCCTATCAATGCCAGGTACATCATGAAAATCTATGAATAAGTAGCTGCCCCAGAAGTACAATGCAAGCCATTTAAAGTTCTACAATATATCATGTAGAACCCAGAAACTAATGGGGTAGACCAAGGAGATGGTAGGAAGATGATTTCCACCAATCTGATGAAGAATCCATAGGTATATGCTGATGAAGAATCTTGTCCATGGGCACTCAAGTGTGCTATCGTCCGTGTTGATGTAGCCACCTTCTTTTTCTCCATGTGCTCAGGAAGTCAGCTTCATCTCTCCAAAAGTCCACAAGGTGAGTCCTCCCTTGGGTCCTAAAATTACAACACCCAACAAGTAACTGCATTCTAGAAATCATTACATCATTTTCTTATGCTTTTAATATTTCCATTTTGGTTTTTTTTTTGTTCCTTTTTCTTACACGCAACTCGATAGGGACCTTACTTAACCTTTTATCCGGACCTCATGCCTTCTCATTGGGTCTTACGGATGTGTTGTCATCTCACTAAGCTTTCCCTCCAGCTTTCATGCCTCTTTATCCATGACTTATAGGCAGCTCAGTACGGATCTTTAACTGGGCTTCCTCCAGTCTTCATGCCTTCTCATCGAGTATAACAGGCAACTCAGTAATATCCTCAAGACAAGACTCTTCTTGTGGCCCTCATGCCTCGTTTTAGGACTAACGGGTGATGCGGTCGGGATATTGCATGGGGACCTCATGTCTTCTCAGTGGGGCTTACAGGTAACTCAGTGTAGCATCCCAACTATGCATCTCCTGTAGCCCTATCATGCCTCAGTATTTCAATATTCATATCATGGGGAGACCTCGAATGCGCTTCCTTTGGACCTCATGCATCTCAATAGTATCCCAGCTAAGTGGCTCCACGGTCGAGACCTCACATGGGCTTCCTCTGGACCTCATGCGTTCTCACTAGGACTTACAAGCGTGATAGAAAGTGAGCTAGGCATCTCCTTGACCCTCTCATGATTAATTCTTTCAATATTATTATCATTCTTCCATTAACACCATATTTCAAGACAATACTTCAAGAATTGGCCAGTTACTTACTATTTGTAGTCTACCTCGAGTCTCCAATGGAGGTGAAGGATACTTTCTACCTACTCCATGCAATAGACATAGATAAGTTTGGATCATCAAAGCCAACATGCGGTATGCCATATGTGTGTTCTTATTTTTCTCCCCATTTTTAGTGTTTTGATATTATCTAAGTCCCTGCTACTAGCACAAGTCCAAGTGTGCTCCCAATAAGTAGAGCTTCATGCAATACCAAGGATCTTGCCGTTCAAACACAAGGGTGCTTGATCTTAACTTTAGTGTTCATTTTATAAACAACCTCTTACTTATGTGTATTTCCCGTGCATGGAGAGGCATTATTCAAAGGTGTCCAAGGAACCATAATAGCTATATCATCCTCATTGACATGAGGATCATCATCATCAAGTGGTCCATGTGCGTCATTGGCCATGGCTACATCTACATCAAAGTGTTAGAGCTATATATATCACACCCTAACTTGACCTAGATCTCACCTAATATATACACACTCATAATAAATATGAACTAGTCTTTTGGAAGCATATATGGTGTAACACTCTTCTTTCTTCTCTCTCTCTCTGAGTCACTCTCTGTCCCTATCTCTTCGTGTTTGTGTATTTCCAACATAGTATCAGAGCATCATCGATCTTGCTATTGTGAAGAGAAGACAAAGAAGTATTAATTGTGTTAATTCCATTCATGTGCATGTTCTATGTTTCATTCAATCTCTTATTCATGTTTTATAGAATTCCCGTGATTAATGATTGTTAACAATTTTATGCAGGTCCTTGGATGGTCGATCTAGACTACCTTATCTTATCCTAATTGGAATTGTATTATAGAAACACAATTGGTACCAAAACCAATTGTTGTGTGCAAGACGTCACAAGCTTTCTATAGAGTCAATTCAGTTATGGTGTTTTTTGTGTTGCAGACTTTTGTTCATCTTTCATGTGCTACACGTTGTTCATGTTTTAATCCAAAAATAGCCAATTTTTGGGCTCCTCCACATCTCAAAATAACATTACTCCAACTATTTCTGGAGTTACTCTCTTATTGCATATCACGTTTCGTCTCTTTTCGAGTACTAATTTTCATCACCACTTGTTTTCGTATCTCGTAAATCACATTCTATATTTGATGAGTTCATTGCTACTCGATTTTTGTGCACGTATCTCATATAACTTTTAGGTTCCTCCTTGTTTATGTCCTCGTTTCATGGTGTCTGCAAATTCTGTGATCTCATTTTATACATATTCTTGCAATCTGAGTTGGAAGCTTCTATTCTTGTTAATGGTTTTCCATCTGGTCAACGATCTGCTCCCCTGTTTCAAGGCCAAGGATTTCCCAAATGGAAGGACAAGATGATGTTGATACTTGAAGGTGACGATCTTTCTAATATTGTTTTGGGAAATCTTGTATGTCCGTCTCAACCTATTGATGCAGAACATGATAACGCTCTTATTATTGTTGGTCCTATTTTTAAGCAATGGCAAACTGATTACTCGAATTGGATTCATCGTGATAAAGCTGCTCATTGGTATATCATATCTACTCTTCATGATTCTCTTATGCTGGATGTATTCAGTCTTCCTATTTCTCATGATATATGGCAATATCTTCTTGCTACTTTTGAGAAGAAATCTATTACATAAATTCTTTATCTTCGTAATTTTCTGAACAAATTAAAATACAAAATTAGTACTCCTATGACTTCACATATTGAATTCTTTAAAGACATCATCAATCAACTTGTTGCTATTGGTGCTCCTATTGCAGGAAATCAATTGGTTACACATCTTCTTCATACGGTCAAGGATCCTTCATATGATAATATTGCCACTATTCTATCTAGCAAGGATGGCATTGATTTTGACACTGCTTGTATTTCTCTCGTTGAATATTCTCAACAACATGAACATTGTACTACAGAGAATTCTGACATTGTTTTGAATACACAAGAAGCTACAGATTCTGAAATGACTTGTATTGCTCGTAAGCGTTCCTTTTCGCATTTTACTCATAGTGTTCGCTCTTATCAAGGTGGAAATTCTTCTTGACTTTCCTATCCCAATAAACATTGTTCTTATTGTGATAAGAATGGTCATCCTATCTTTGATTGTTGGGTGCATCAATATGATGAGGAACATGGCAATACCACCAAGTAGCCTCGTTCAAATTCCTCCCAAAATTGTACTCCTTTGTGACTATTGTGGTCTTAGATATCATCCATCTCATCATTGTTTCAAAAGGCGATATGATCAAGATCACAACCGCGCATATGCTGCTAAACATACAATTAGTGATGAACATAATCATCAGGAGAGGTAAACTATGTTCAACATGATATTTCTCCTGGAAGAGTACTTCTTGTTCGGGATGGTTCTCTTTTTATTCTTGATTCTAGTGCTACTGGTAATATGACTTACCAATCTCAATGGCTTCATAATTATCATGCTCTTCCAATTAAGAAATTGGTGTATCTAGCTGATGACACTACTTGTCAAGTCATCTATATCTTGGCACCCTTTCATATACTGGAATATTGCGAGGAGTTTTGCATGTTCCAAATCTTCAAAGGAATCTTCGTTCTATTATCTAGATTGTTGATCTTGGTCTTTTTGTTGGTTTTGATCATACAGAGTGTTGAATTGAGAAGGATGGGCATACTATCGTAATAGCTCCTCGACATGGTAATCTGTTTGAGCTTTCTTTGAATGATGATGTTGCAAATGTTGTTACTTCTCTAGGAGATCTTGATTGCAAGTTATGGCATCATTGATTTGTCCATTTGGATTTTGCATAGCTTCTTGATATTCATCATCATGATCTCCTTAGAGGTATGGATCTTAAAGCTCGTCCTCATATGGGCATCTGTGAGTATTGTGCTCTTGGCGAGCATCATCGACAACCTTTTCATATCTCTACCTCACATTCACATGCCCTTTTAGATCTCATTCATACTAATATTTGTGGACCTTTTCCTCCCTCCAAATCTCACTATCGTTATTTCATTACCTTCATTGATGATTTCTCTCATTTCAGAGATGTTTTTCTCTTGAGGTATAAGTCTGAAGCCTTATCCATATTCAAGCAATTTAAAAAAGCAGTTGAACTTTATACTGGTCACTCTATCAAGACTCTCCATAGTGACAGCAATGGAGAATATATTTCAAATCTCTTCGATGACTATTGTATTGAATAAGGAATTCATCTCATGAGTTCATTGTTCCATATTCTCCTCAACAAAATGGCATTGCTGAGCATAGGAATCAAACCATTCTTAATGCTATAAGATGTATGCTTATTCGTTCTGGATTATCCAGGAGCTTTTGGGCAGAAGCAGTTCATACAACAATCTTTGTTCAAAATCATCTTCCCACAACTACACCTATTGGTAAGATTCCCATTACAATTTGGACAGGGAAAACTCCTTTTGTATCACATTTTCGCATCTTTCTATGTATTGGTTATATTCACATGCCAAAAGAAACACGACAAAAGTTGGATCCTCCTAGTTTGAAAGTTATATTTATTGGATATTCTGATAATTCTAAAGGATATAAATTTTACGATCTTACTTCTCAGAAAGTCATCATCAGTTAGTCATGATGCTCTATTCGATGAACGTTTGATGGGAGGTTCATGATCTAGTAAGGATTCTGATGATACACAATCCTTACTCACCACTTTTCCTTTTCTGTTTGATAATCATTGTATCTCTCAAGATGTTGTGCATCCTTCTTCTCCTATGAAGGATTCTGAAGACCCTACAAAGTATTATAGTGATAATCTTGATATATACATTGATCTTCGTATTGATATTGATGAACATTGTTCAAATCATGTCTATGATGACAATTTTGATGACGCTATGAATGTTCATGAAGATCCGCCAACTTATATAGAAGCTATCTCTTCTTCCCAAAAGGATCACTGTGGCAGGCGATTATGCAAGCCAAATATGATTCTTTGATTTCCAAAGGTACATGGGTTCTTACTGATTTGCCTCCTAATCCTGTTCCTATCAAGAGCAAATGGGTATATAAAACAAAGACAAAGGTTGATGGATCTTTTGATAAATTCATTTGAAGCTGAAACATACCTAAATTCTATTCTATATTCTAACACAAAATGTTCCAAATTTTACAGAAAACAAAGTCACTCATACTTCAGAAAAATGAAGAGTTTTTTCAACAAATCATATTCGTTTACAAAATCCAAATTAACAGTAATATTCCTCAATAAAAAGTCTAAGAAAAGAATCATATAGAGAATCGCCAACAAAAGATCTAGCCAATAGGGCCTTTCTCTAAAGCCTGTCCACCCAACCACCACTTTGGACATTGCGGCTATCCCAGGTATGCCTCTACCAAATGGCTTCTAGAGGGCATAAACCACTCTGGGCTCTACCAAATGGCTTCCAGAGGAGGGCATAAATCATAAAATCTCTGTCCGTGTTTAAGGACGGCCAACAACCCGAATCTCAAAAATTCTCTCTCTATCTTGTAGAAAAAATCCTCAAGGCTAAGGAAGAAGCCTCCAAAAAAAATAGCCCACGAGAACTAGTAGATTATCATGCACAGAATCAGCAAAGATAAAAAACCTTTCTAAAAACATGCATTTGAACCAATTAAAAACACCCTAGTGGAAAGTGGTGTCGGATTCGTTTCACGAATACTGGCCTCCCCATGGGGAATCTCCCAATTATCAGAACTCAGACTTTATTTGTCCTGTGATATACTAACTTTCTTTAATTTGCCTCTGATAAATAAAGTTATGTACTCCCTCATGCGAGGCCGTTACTGAGAATTAAGGGTCAAATTGATGTTCGGGCCCCGTATCGGGCGCTCGATGCGGTTATATTTATTATGTAAACCCCCATATGAATTTCCTTAGACTAAACCACTCACTAGGACCCTCTTATACACTATCTAACATGGTTAAGTATAGAATAGAAATCACATACAAATGACACCCCAAAACATGCATAAAAAGTTTCAAAATTGACCCTAAATTGACATATCTAAATTACTAAATTTGTGACCAAACTTAATCTTTTATGTCATCTATGTAATTCCTACTATTCAACATTGAATATAGATGCCAAAATTCAACAAATCAAATGGATCGAAAAATACATACATATGAGTACGTTACATTCTCCCCGCGCTTTGTTCTCTTGTCTGCATAACTCTTTTAATGACTTTGAGCGATTCTTATGCATTCCCTTATGTCTCTTGTCTGCATCTCCATTTCATAAAGCATCTGTTTACTTATCTCAACCTTCCCAATAGGATCATACCATAATACAGGTGGCATGCAATCTTACCCATATAATGCCTTGAATAGAGACATTCCAATAGTAGACTGTGGACTACTATTGTATGCAAATTCCACCATATGTAAGTATTCATCCCACTTTCCAGGTTTATCCATGCAATAAATTCTTAACATATCCTCCAAGATTTGATTCACTCTTTCTGTTTACCCATCACTTTGAGGATGATATGAAGTACTCATATCAAGTGATGTCCCAACATCTTTAAAGAATGCCTGCCACCCAAAAATTTAAAGTGAATCGAGAATCTCGATCTGATACTATCCTTTTAGGAATACCATGTAACTTGAAGATATTTTTTGCAAATATATTTGCCACATCCATAGCTGTATATGAACTCTTTTTGATAGGCAAGAAATAAGCGACTTTTGTAAGCCTATCTATCACCACAAAATGCTATCATAACCTCCTTTAGTCCTTGGTAGCCCAGTAATAAAGTAAATTGATATACATTGCCATTTCATCTGTAGGACATCCAATGGTAACATAGAACCTGGTTTCTTTACATGCTCATCTTTTACTTTGGCATTTTAGACATTTTGCCACATAATCCCTTACATAAGCTTTCATTCCTAGCCAAAAGAAACTCTTTCTAGCCTTAGTGTATGTCTTTTGAAATCCTGGATGTCGTGCTATGGAAATATCATGAAGATCATGCATCAACTTGCTCTTGATCTCCACAACATCAGGTATGCATAACCTTTTTTTCATAATATAATATTCCATCAATTACTTCATACTTTGCAAAAACATCTATTTCCTCTTGTGACCTATGTTTCTTTGTCAAACTTGCAAAAGCTATTTTGAAGAAAGAATCTTTTGGAATGTCACTCTTTACCTGTTCTCCCAAACTATTATATGCATAACAGTGATTGCACTCACTAAAGTAACTTCTGGTTTTTTGCTCAATGCATCGGCCACTTTATTTTCTTGTCCTGGTCTATAAATGATTTCAAAAGCATATTCTTGCAAAAATTCTTGCTCAATGCATCGGCCACTTTATTTTCTCGTCCTGGTCTATAAATGATTTCAAAATCATATTCTTGCAAAAATTCTATCCATCTTCTTTGCTTTGCATTCAATTCTGCTTGGCTAAACAAGTGCCTCAAAGCAGATTGATCAGTTTGCAAACTGAAACTTAACTCCAAGGAGATAATGTCTCCATACACACAATGCATGCACAACAGCCAATAATTCCTCTCATGAGGTTTCAGCTTACATGATTCAAATGCAACCGGATAGCCATCTTGCATCAAAACCCCACCAAGCGCTATAATACTAGTATCTGTTACAACCAAGAAGGTTTTTCCAAGTTGAGGTAATTTAAGCACAAGGGTTGTAGTCAATGCCTGCTTCAAAATTTGAAAACTTTGCTCACATTGTACAATCCATAAGAATATTCTACCCTTCTTCAAAAGGTTTGTCGTAGGACTTGCTTTATGAGAAAACTCAAAAATGAAGATTCGGTAAAAACCTACAAGTCCCAGAAATCCACAAACTTCTCTAATAGAAATTGTGAGATCCCACTGCCCCCTTTGTGCACCGCATTCCCGGATGGTAGCAGCGGAAGTAGCTTCCTCTTGCGTGGGGTAGGGTTTCTCACTCGGGGCCTCGCCCTCGAATGTGAGGGCACGAGACTAAGCTGGTGGTCATTCCGAAAACCGAAACCGAGAAAATTTTCCATGCCCGGAAAATGGAAACGATTCCATCATTTAATTTCTTAACGAATTTTTCTAACGAGGTCAAGATATTGAACTAACCTTCATCTGATTAAACCAAATAGAAGGGAAACTATTACAAACTTAACTTGAATAAATCAACGCTTTTTTCCTAATTGAATCAGGCACAGTCCTTGATCTATTCATTAGAGAAGTCTTCAGGCTTTTAGTTAACTACTCAAGTTCTAAGCGTATTCCTAATTATTTTTATTATTAAAACTCTACAAATTCTAGCCTAACCCCATCTGGCCCATGGGTTAGCCATTGCCCATAGCCACCGCCCAACCACTGGAATTGGTAGAACCATACAAGTACTCACCCACCCATAATTGAATGCCTTTCTTAACTTTTGCTTTAGAATACAACAGATACGCACACACTCCTCTTTAAACTTTAACTTATAAAACAATCCATTGATTGGTTAGAGATGTCATAACTCAAAACTTCCATTCAATTCTTGTTTCTCACAAAACAGTATCACTCAGGACTCTCCGTTGAGACCAGCAGGTCAGCAACGAGATCCAGTAATAGATTACAATAATTTTCTTGTCATCATACATATATATATCTTCCAAGACATACGCATGGGTGTCCTAAGCACCGCGAGCCCGTGCATCGTCTGGTCAGAACCCTCTCTAGGATCCTCCTTAAGTGTCATGGCACTTCACTCAGGGGACCGCTTCGTCGGCCCTCGCCCATCGTACCGAAAGCACACCATTTTTCACCATACCCAGGCTAGTCAAGACCTGGGCAGGTTTTTGCTGCGTGAGCCGTCCTTTGAACACTCCCCGCGAGCTGTTGCAACCGAACTTCCCTTAGAAAAACACATATACCAAATGCTCCCTCCAGCATTCTGGCGTAAGACAATTCTTTAAGAAAACTGGGTTTCTATGCAAGTTTTTAGTTTTGAGTTTCTTTTGAATACAATGAGTATATCTTAAATCCGTATCCCAATACTTCTAGATCACAGGTCTGGATTCCCAAGCAGAATTCCTCGAGTTCTGTAATCTTGATCCTTAGATCAAAATCAAAGGTCTCAACTTAGTTTCAGATTCCGTGGGTGATTTGAGTGTAGATTACTGAACTGGTCACATCGTATTTTCTTGAAACTGACGAAGGAGTTATGTCTCGGTCATAGTCTAATTCATGGTTTGAGTCTGGAAAGGAGTTATGTCAAAACTTGGACAGGTTTTTGCCATGTGAGCCGTCCTTTGAACAGTCCCCCCACGAGCTGTTGCAACCGAACTTCCCTTAGAAAAACACATATACCAAATGCTCCCTCCACCAGCATTCTGGCGTAAGACAGTCCTTTAAGAAAACTGGGTTTCTATGCAAGTTTTCAGTTTTGAGTTTCTTTTGAATACAATGAGTATATCTTAAATCCGTATCCCAATACTTCTAGGTCACAGGTCTAGATTCCCAAGCAGAATTCCTCGAATTCTATAATCTTGATCCTCAGATCAAAATCAAAGGTCTCAACTTAGTTTCAGATTCGGTGGGTGATTTGAGTGTAGATTACTGAACTGGTCACATCGTCTTTTCTTGAAACTGAGACGAAGGAGTTATGTCTCGTCATAGTCTAATTCAGGTTTGAGTCTGGAAAGGTTGTCCCTGAACTATCTTTCTCGAAGGGTAATATTTCAATTACTACTTTACCGAATTTCATTCATTGAGTATTTTGCTTAACTGAATTCAAAACTAATCACGAATTCCTATAAGGAATAAATTAATCATTTATCTAAATTTTCGACTTTGATAGTTTTTCTGAATTTTCTCATTGTTACCATCCTAGATAATATGAAATGGTAGAATTTTCTCTCACAGAGTATTTACTTATTCATTTACCAATATTCATGGGATTTAAACATAGGATTAAAGAGAACTCTTATTTTGATATAAAAGTTCTATATGCATCTATTTATGCATGAAATCCAACTTCTATGGAAATAACACTTTTATATAAAAGAAAATCCTTTTATGCATCTATTTATGCAAAAAAATCAATTTTGATGAAAATAACACTTTTATAATAAAAAAATTCTTTTATGCATCATTTTATGCATAAAATTCAATATTGATGAAAATAACACTTTTATAATTAAAAAATTCTTTTATGCATCATTTTATGCATAAAAATCAATATTGGTGAAAGTAACACTTTTGTAATTTTTTTTTTGCATCATTTTATGTATAAAAATCAATATTGGTGAAAGTAACACTTTTGCAATAAAAAAAATTCTTTTATGCATCATTTTATGCATAAAAATCAATATTGATGAAAGTAACACTTTTATAATAAAAAAATTTCTTTTATTCATCATTTTATGCATAAAAATAAATATTGATGAAAGTAACACTTCTAAAAAATATATATATATATTTTATGCATAAAAATCAATATTGGTGAAAGTAACACTTTTGCAATTAAAAAAATTCTTTTATGCATAAAAATCAATATTGATGAAAGTAACACTTTTATAATTAAAAATTTATTTTATGCATCATTTTATGCATAAAAATCAATATTGATGAAAGTAACACTTTTATAATTAAAAAATTTATTTTATGCATAAAAATCAATATTAATAAAAATCACTCTTTTACAATTAAAAAATAACCAATATGCATCTTTCTATGCATAGATTTTAATTTTAATAGAAATAACACTTTTATAATAAAAATATTTCTACTATGCATAGAATGAAAATAACACTTTTAGAATACACAAACGATAGGGATTACTATTTTTGAATAATAAAAGATAAAACTTATTTCACAAAATTTAAGAAAATTTTACCATAACCGCCTTTGTATGGCTGACCATTTTTTAATTTTTCCTTTCCTTAAATTAATTAAAAATTATCCCTAAGTGGTTTAAAGCATTCTAAACTAATCAAATTCCACTTTTAAAAGAGAAACAATATGAAAAGTTTAATTCAACAATTTGATTACTTATCTAGGATAAAGAAGGGTTGAATTTAAGAAAGAAGAGAGGGGAAAAGCCTTTCCAACAAGGCATAGCATCATTTTATCATTTTAAAGATAACAAAATTTAGAAAACCATTAAAACAATAAAGAAAAAGTAAGATTTCTAGCTTACATGAATTTATGAGAGCTTTCCTTTGGCTTGATGATTTGAGGGATCTACTCTTGTTTGCAACAAGAGTGGCCACCAATTCTTTAGAAGAGGGAATGGTCAAAAACTAATGAATTATTAATAAATTCACAGTTTTTGGCTCTGGGTGGAGTAGAGTAATAGTGCATAAAACACTATTAAGCTTCAACAAAGGGGAGGCTTCTATTTATAGGAAAAAGTGAGCTTCTAACCAAGTAAACTGATTCTAAAATTTTCCAGATCAGTTTGGTCAAATTTTGATCATTTTTGGGTCAGTTTAGCTTACTTTTTGGAACTAGACTTAAATTAGAAGAGAGGAGAGATGAAATATCTCAATATTTGAGAATTTAAAACTCCACCACACATGTGAATTAGGTGCCTCCTTCATGAGGGGGAATCCCCACTCTTGAGGTGTCAAAAATTCATTTTTTTAGTATTTCCCTTGGTCCTTAGTCCACTCTTCATCTTATGTGAGTATTTACTCATTTTTGGGGGAGATTTTCTTTATTTCTTCTATTTATCTCCTCCATACATTTGGATGAATCTGATTGGCCCCTCATAACCTTAATTTAAATTTTTTTTAAAAATCTGGATCTCTAGGATAAGGCCTTTTGAACAGATTATAATTGATTTCTAATGCACCTTCTGAAAATCTTTTTGAACTTCTGTTTCGCTAGAATTTATTTTATTAAGATGAGATATTTTCCATCCAAAAATATCTAAAATTTGAATAATCTCTCTCTAGAATATTTTCTCTCTCTAGGCCAAAACAGGTAGAAACAAGATCTTTTATATTTCTGAAGAGGGGATTGATTATAGGGGAAGATATGGGACATCTTAAGAGGTTGGGGAGGAATCTTACAGAAATGGGAGTTGGCCATTCCACAATGGCTGCGATCTTCTTGGGATCCATTGAAATACCTTCTTTAGATATAATGTGTCCCAGGTATTCTACCCTGTCTTTAAAGAATTCACATTTGGACCTCTTTGCATACAACTTATGCTCTAGCAATATGTGAAACACTTTTCGCAAGTGATCTTCATGCTCTTCTTTACTTTTGGAAAACACCAATATATCATCCAAAATTACCAACACGAAGTCATCCAAGTTCTCCTGAAAAGGTGATTTATCACACATTGAAAAGTAGCGGGTGCATTTGTTAATCCAAATGACATCACAACAAATTCATAATGCCCAAAATGTGTCCTGAATGCAGTCTTTGCTATATCACTTTCTTTGATGTGAATACCAGATCGCAGATCAATTTTAGAAAATATGCAACTCCTTGCAAGCCGATCAAAAAGTTCTCCCATTCTTGGCAATGGGTACTTATTCTTGATCGTTAACTTTTTGAGCCCCCTGTAAACAACACACAGCTGCATAGTCCCATCCTTCTTTTTTACAAAGAGAATAGGAGCACCCCACAGCGACACACTAGGCCTAATAAATCACTGCTCAGGCAGTTTCTGCAATTGCATTTTCAGCTCTGCACTTTCTTCCACAGATAAACGATAAGGAACTCTGCAAAAATAGGTTCTGCACCAGGTATAAGCTCTATTTCATGATCTGCAAATCTATGTGGAGGCAATTCAATCAAATCGTTAGGAAATAAATTTTGAAATTCTTGAAGCTAATGATGATCATCACCCATTTTTCTATTCCTTAAGATCTTCTGTTCAGCAATTCCACGGCATATACATGACACCTTTTCTTGCTGCTTTAACAAACTGTATAGCAGACATCATTCTAAATTCTACTTCACATCTTTGACCTTGTCAGTAATAATCTTTACCGTCATCTCCAATCATGCAAACCCGCTTCTCATGACACATTATTCTAGCCTTTCTGGGCACTAACCAATCCATCCCTAAAATGGCATCATACCTTCATAGAGGCAACACATGAAAATCTTCTTTGGACTTGAAGTCACCTATGATGAAAGGCATATTCTTGACATAATCCTTACATGTCTGCTGCTTTCCCGATGCAAGCTATACCATAAGCTTCTTTTGACAAAATTCAGTTATTCCTAACTATTTGTCACATGGGGAGATAGAAAACTATGGATGCTTCTCGAGCAGGGATTTCATTAACGTCTTCACAATTTCGTGATCACGTTAACAAAACCTGTTGTTAACATAAAAATTCTTGTGATCACAATGTATATTCACGGGCATTTTTTATGACCTGCAAAAAACTTCTCTGCCAGTAATCCCGCTGGAAAAATGTACATTTCCCGGCGGGCCCACCGGGAAAACCCATTTTCCCGGCGGGCAAATTAAAAAAATAAAAAAAATAAAAAAATAAAAAAATAAAAAATCATGTTCACAGTCATTCTTACAACTTTTGGGCCTTCTGGACTCATTTATGGTGTCAAAAGTTCAAAATTCTTGGCACAAAAAAAGTTTTGTATAATTTGCTGGCCTTAAGTTCAATTGACACACCAATTAAATCTAACTATACTTACATCAATTGACTCAATTGTCCATGACATCATTGCACTCAATTGAGCCCAATTGGACTCAATTACACTTGATTTACACTCAATTGATATTAATTGGGTGTCAATTGATGTCAATTGTGCCTAATTCGACGCAATTGAGCCCACACCCAATTTGCATAAATTGGGTGTAAACTAAGTATCAATTGAGTCGAATTGGACTCAATTGATAATAATTGGATGTTAATTGATATTAATTAAGCCCAATTGACTTCAATTGGGTGTTAATTTATTACAATTAATGTCAATTAAGCTCAATTGAGCTCAGTTGACATCAATTGGGTGTCAATTGATATCAATTAAGCTCAATTGAGCTCAGTTGAGCTCAGTTAAGCTCAATTAAGCTCAATTGAGCTTAATTAAGCTCAGTTGACATCAATTGGGTGTCAATTGATATCAATTAAGCTCAATTAAGCTCAATTGAGCTCAGTTGACATCAATTGGGTGTCAATTGATAGCAATTAAGCTCAATTGAGCTCAGTTGACATCAATTGGGTGTCAATTGATATCAATCGGGCTCAATTGGGCTCAATTGCACTCAATTGACACTCAATTGGGTGTTAATTACATCCTATTGTGCTCAATTGAGCCCCATAGGATGCAATTAACATCAATCGGGTGTCAATTGATCACAATTGATATCAATTGGGCTCAATTGCACTCAATTGTGTGATCGATTGTGTGTCAATTGATGTCAATTGAGCCTAATATGATACAATTGAGCTCAATTCACGCCCAATTGGATGTAAATTGAGTGTCAATTGAGCGGAATTAGACTCAATTGATAGCAATTGGGTGTTAATTGATATCAATTAATATCCAATTAACACAATTGAAGTCAATTAAGTCTAATTGACTTCAATTGGATAATTTGGGTGTCAATTCAGCTCAATTGGACGTAAATGACATCAATTGGGGGTCAATTAACATCAATTGAACCTTATTGACATCAATTGGGTGCCAATTAACATCAATTGGACTCAATTGACATCAGTTGGGTTTCAATTGAGCCAAATTGGATGCAACTGACATCAATTGGGTGTCAATTGATTACAACTGAGCTGAATTGGGCTCAATTGCACTCAATTGATATTAATTGGGTGTCAGTTAAACCTAATTCCATGCAATTGAGCTCAATTGACATCAATTCACATCAATTGATATTAATTGGGTGTCAATTGATGTCAATTGAGCCTAATTCGATGCAATTGAGCTCAATTCACATCAGTTTTCACATCAATTGGGTGTCAATTGATGTCAATTGAGTAAAATTGAGTCTAATTGGGTGTCAATTGAGTCAAATTGAGTATAATTGGGTGTCATTTGATATCAATTGAGCCAAATTGAGTCTAATTGAGTCTAATTAGACTTAATTAAGCCAAATTGAGTCTAATTGGGTGTCAATTGATGTCAATTGAGTCAAATTGAGTCTAATTGGGTGTCAATGGAGCCTAATTGACATCAATTGGGTGTCAATTGATGTCAATTGAGCCCAATTGAAGCTAATTGTGTATCAATTGACACACAATTGATGTCAATTGGGCTTAATTGACATCAATTGGATTCAATTGATGTCACATGGGCTCAATTGACATCAATTAACACCTAATTGATGTCAATTAATATCAATTGGGTATCAATTGATTATAATTGATGCTAAATTGAATGAATTGAGTCCAATTGATATCAATTAAGTCTAATTGGATATTAATTGATCAATTAGGCTCAATTGATATCAATTGACACCCAATTGGACTCAATTGACATCAATTGGACTCAAAAGGGTGTTAACTGATGTTAATTGAGCCCAATTGACATCAATTGGGCGTTAATTGAGCTCAATTGGACACAATTAATAATAATTGGGTATGAATTGAACTCAATTGACATCAATTAGGTGTCAATTGAGCCTAATTGCATCCAATTGAACTCAATTGACATCAATTGGGCAAATTGCATCCAATTTAATTCAGTTGACATCAATTAAGCCTAATTGCATCCAATTTAACCCAATTGGACTCAATTGAATCCAATTGGACTCAATTGACATCAGTTAGGTGTCAATTGAGCCTAATTGTATCTATTTGGACTTAATTGACATCAATTGGGTGTCAATTAAATCCAATTGGAGTCAATTGATATCAATTGGGTGTTTATTGATATTAATTAAGTTTAATTGACATCAATTGGGTGTTTATTGATGTCAATCGAGTCCAATTAGATGCAATTGGACTCAATTGGGTGTGAATTAGACTCAATTAATATCAATTGGGCTCAATTGATATCAATTAGGTGTGAATTGATGTCAATTGAGCCCAATTCGATGCAATTGATATCACTTGGGTGTCAATTAGACTCAATTGGCACCCAATTGATGTCAATTGAGTCCAAGTGGATGTCAATTGATATCAATTGAGCCCAATTGATCAATTGACACCCAATTAGACTTAATTGATATCAATTTGACTCAATTAGGTGTTAATTGATATCAATTAGACTCAATTAAATGTTAATTGATGTTAATTGAGCTCAATTGACATCAATTAGGTATTAATTGAGTGTAATTGATGTCTATTAAGCCCAATTTGGCTTAATTGACATCAATTGGGTATCAATTGACTACAATTGATGTCAATTGAGCTCAATTCACATCAATTGGGTGTTAATTAATGTCAATTGAGTTTAATTAATATCAATTAAGTATCAATTAAGCTAAATTGATATCAATTGGGTGTCAATTGAGCCCAATTCACATCAATTGGGTGTAAATTGAACCTAATTGGACTCAATTAACATCAATTAGGTGTGAATTGATGTCAATTGACCCCACTTGGATGCAATTGATATCAATTTGGTGTCAATTGGACTCAATTGGCACCCAATTAATGTCAATTGAGTCCACTTGGATGTCAATTGATATCAATTGAGCCCAATTGATCAATTGACACCCAATTAGACTTAATTGATATCAATTTGACTCAATTGGGTATTAATTGATGTCAATTGAACTCAATTGGATGTTAATTGATGTTAATTGAGTCTCAATTGACATCAATTGGGTGCCAATTGATGTCAATTAAGCCCAATTTGGCTCAATTAACATCAATTGGGTGTCAATTAACTACGATTGATGTCAATTGAGCTGAATTGACATCAATTGGGTGTTAATTGATGTTAATTGAGTTTAATTGACATCAATTGGGTGTTAATTGATGTCACTTGAGTCCAATTAGATGTAATTAGACTCAATTGGGTTTGAATTAGACTCAATTGATATCAATTGGGCTGAGTTAATTGGGTGTCAATTGAGCCCAATTGACATCAATTGGGTGTGAATTGAACGTGATTGGACTCAATTGACATTAATTAGGTGTGAATTGATGTCAATTGAGCCCAATTGGATGCAATGGATATCAATTGGGTGTCACTTGGACTCAATTGGCACCCAATTGATGTCAATTGAGTCCAATTGGATGTCAATTGGTACCAATTGAGCCCAATTGATCAATTGACATCCAATTAGACTTAATTGATATCAATTTGACTCAATTAGATATTAATTGATATTAATTAGACTTAATTGGATGTTAATTGATGTTAATTGAGTCTAATCGAACTCAATTGATATCAATTGGGTGCCAATTGAGTGCAATTAATATCAATTAAGCTCAATTCGGCTCAATTGACATCAATTGGGTGTCAATTGACTACGATTGATGTCAATTGAGCTCAATTGACATCAATTGGGTGTTAATTGATATCAATTGAGTCCAATTAACATCAATTGGATGTCAATTGAGCCCAATTGACATCAATTGGGTGTGAATTGAACCGGATTGGACTCAATTGACATCAATTAGGTGTGAATTGATGTCAATTATGCCCAATTGGATGCAATTGATATCAATTGGGTGTCACTTAGACTCAATTGGCACCCAATTGATGTCAATTGAGTCCAATTGGATGTCAATTGATATCAGTTGAGTCGAATTGATTAATTGACACCCAATTATACTTAATTGATATCAATTTGACTCAATTGGGTATTAGTTGATGTCAATTGGACTCAATTGGGTGTTAATTGATGTTAATTGAGGACTCAATTGACATCAATTGGGTACCAATTGAGTGCAATTGGTGTCAATTCGGCTCAATTGGCATCAATTGGATATCAATTGACTAGGATTGATGTCAATTGGAGCTCAATTGACATCAATTGGGTGTTAATCGATGTCAATTGAGTCCAATTAAGCCCAGTTGTGTCCAATTGGGTGTCAATTGATTGAATCCAATTAAGTCCAATTAAGCCCAATTGAGTCCAATGGGGTGTCAATTGATGTCAATTGAGCCCAATCGATCAATTGACACCCAATTAGACTTAATTGATACCAATTGGACTCAATTAGATATTAATTGATGTCAATTAGACTCAATTGAAAGTATAATAAGATCTAATTGATGGTAATCGAGCTTAAGGTGATAAATTTAGAGATAACTTTTTTTGTACAAGAAATTTTGAACTTTTGACATTATAAATGAGTCCAAAAGGCCCAAAAATGGTAGGAATGACTGTGAATATGAATATATTTTGACCATTTTTTTAAAACTTTTTTTCCCGCCAGAAAAATGGATTTTCTCGGCGGGCCCGCCGGGAAAACAAAAAGCCCGGCGGGCTTCGGCAGGTTACTAGGTCACTGATAACCTGCTATTTTGAGAACATGAAAACATGTGAACATGTGAATAACATGTTCACAAGTGTTATTAACAAAAAAATCTTGTGATCACGTGAATATAAAATCCCTGTTCTCGAGTCAATCAATACTTGAAAAACATTATTTGCAATCTTGATATGAATTTTTATAATTAAAGCTCGGTTTTTGGCCTTACTTGCATGAACAACAGCATTGACATGTGCATATTCTTCAATCTCCTCAGCCACAGTTGTAGCAACCTTTCCTTTTGCTCTACGAGCATTCTCACTACTTTTAAAAATCCACGTACATTCTCCTGCACATTTTGTCTTGTTTTTTGATCCTTTGTAATTAGTCCCTCTCACATTTCTCACGTGTTTTTGGTTTGTTTTTGCAATCATAAGTTCTATGACCCTTTGTAAACAACGAGAACATAAGCCTTCACGTCGCGCCTTTTCTACCATCTCTGCAGACAAATATGTGAGGCTGATTACCATTATTCTTCTCACCAGTCTGCATTCTCCTATTCTACATAAAATTCCCCTTCTCATCATAAAACGAATTTGATCTCTTTCTTTTATTTCCAAAACTTTCTTCATTCTTTCCCATCTATTCATACGTCATGCCACGCAGAATAGCATCTTGAACTGTAGTTGGCTTGTTACCCTTTACCAAAAATTTGATTTGCCTGTTTAAGCCATTTACAAATTGGGAGGCTCTTTCCTTTTCTGTTAATGAGGGTGAATATTTTTGCAAGTCCCAAAATTTATCATGATATTCTGTAACAGTAAGTGCCCTCTATTCCAAGTTTAAAAATTCATTCATTTTCTCCATATGGTATTCTGGTGGATAGTAATGCTGAATCATATGCCTTTTTATTAGAGGCCACGTGCTGTCCTCATTCTGTAAGTCCTTGCTGCACATAATAGACTTCCACCATAATTTTGTAGAACCTTAAAAAAAAAGCACTACTGTCTTTGCCTTAGCTTCCTCACTGAAGTTACATGTTCAAAAATAATCTTCAAGCTGCTCAATCCATGCGTCTGCTTCTTCACTCCTCTTCCGCTTTCCATTAAAGGTTGGTAGTGACCTTTTATTTGTAACTTGTTTGATAGCAAAATCATCTACATGTCCCGATTTAAGTCCTCTGTCCATAGCAATTTTCATTGCCTTCACTGTATCCTGCAACTCTTTAATAGCTCGATGAACTGAAAGATCGAAACCAACTTGTGCAGCAACTCTTGGTTGAGGGCTTATAGGAATTTCACCAGGTTCTTCTTGTACTGCTCTTCAGAATTTCTTGCTCCTTGTCTCTCATGTTGATCCTGTCTATCATCAAAATTTAGACAATCTTCCATTTCCCCATCTTCCTGATCATCTCTGTCTTCTTCATTCAAGTTCATGGAAGCTCGAGCGCGCATTACTCTCATTCTTTCCTCCAATTCTTGATTCCTGTCAATAAGTCTGATAACTTCCTCACAAGAGTTACACCCACAGGCAATAATCCTTGTAAAAGCTCCTCTTCTTGCCCCGGATTGACTACTGAATTTGTTTGATGTGCAGCCATCTTGTGACTATACAACAAAATTGCAAAACAATTCTCAAGAGAGAAATTCTTGGCTATATCATAAAAATTGAAAATAATTTTAGTCATCCAAGACCTCCTACAATATCCACAGTCAAGTGCAGATTGCCCAACCTATGCTCTGATACCAACTGAAACGTACCCAAATTCTATTCTATATTCTAATAAAAAATGTTCCAAATCTTACAGAAAAAAAGTCACTCATACTTCAGAAAAATGAAGAGTTTTTTCAACAAATCATATTCGTTTGTAAAATCCAAAGTAACAATAATATTCCTCAATACAAAAATCTAAGAAAAAAATCATAGAGAGAATCACCAACAAAAGATCTAGCCAATAGGGCCTTTCTCCAACACCCGTCCACCCAACCACCACCTGGACATCGCGGCTATCTTGGGTATGCCTCGAGTAAATCTCGTCCACTCTGGGTTCTACAAAATGGCTCCGAGAGGGCATAAATCACAATCTCTATCCATTGTTCCCTGTCTAAGGATGGCTGGCCCAAATTTCAAAATCTCTCTCTCTCTATCCTGTACAGAAAATCCTCAAGGCTTAAGAAGAAGCCTAAAAAAAAACAGCCCACAAGCATTAGTAGATTATCATGCACGAAATCATCAAAGAGATTTTTTTTTCTAAAAACATGCGTTCAAACCAATTAAAAACAGGCCACTAGAAGGTGGTGTCGAATTCGTTTCGCGAATACCGGCCACCCCATGCGGAATCTCCCAATTATCAAAACTCGAACTTTATTCATTTTGTGATGAACTAACTTTCTTTAATTCTCCTCTCTGACAAATAAAGTTATCTACTCCCTCATGCGAGGCGTACTTAAAATTAAGGGACAAATTGATGTCCGGGTCCGTTATGTAAACCGAAAAATGAGTTTCCTTTAGACTAAACCACTCACTAGGACCCTTTTATATATTATCTAACATGATTAAGTATAGAATAGAAATCACATACAAATGACACCCCAAAACATGCATAAAAAGTCCCAAAATTGACCCTAAATTGATATATCTAAATTACTAAATTTGTGACCAAACTTAATCTTTCATGTCATCTAAGTAATTCCTACTATGCAACATTGAATATAGATGCTAAAATTCACCGAATCAAATGGATCTAAAAATACGTACATATGAGTACGTTTACAAAAGCTCATTTGGTTGCAAAAGGATACTCACAAGTTGTAGGTGTTGAATATCATGATACATTTTCCCTTATTGTTCGCATGACTAACATACATGTCCTTTTGGCATTTTCTACTCATTTTGATTCGGAGATTCATCATATGGATGTGAAAACTGCTTTTCTTAATGGTGATCTCAAAGAAGAGATTTATATAGAACAAGAAGAAGGATTTTCAATTCTTGGCAAACAACATCTTGTGTGTCATCTTCATCGTGCTCATTATGGTTTAAAGCAAGCATCACGCTCTTGGTGTATCAAAATTGATATCGTCCTCACATCGAAAGGGTTTATCTCTTGTTTCTCTGATCCTAATATATATGTCAAGTGCCAAGATATTCTATTTATTATTCTTGCTTTATATGTCGATGATACCATACTTGTTTCCAATAATCTTGGCTTTATTCAACTCATAAAGAAGATTTTCTCATCGCCTTTTGAGATGGTGGATCTTGGTGAGATTCACTCTTGTCTTGGTATTCAAGTTCAGCGCTATCGCCAGAAAGGTATCTTGTTTCTTTGTCAATCAAAATTCATTAACGATATTGTTGAAAATTTTGGTCTATTCAATGCTCATTCTACAAATACTCCATGTCTTGTAAGCTCCACCAAGTATACAACTACGACTCCATGAGAGGAAGCATTAGCCCCACATCAACCTTATGCTAATCTCATTGGCTATTTACAATTTGTTGGCTTAAACACTAGACCAAATATTCTCTTTGGTGCGGCTAATTTCTTGGGGCAATATCTTGCTTCTCCTTTTGCTGGGCATTGAACTGTAGCCAAATGTGTTCTCAAAGGCACTAAAGACTTTGGACTCATCTATTACTGCCAACAGGATTACTCTCCCTCACATTCTTTATGTCTTCTTGGTTATTCAGATACTGACTGGGCAAGTTCTCACTCATCTATGTGATCTACAAGTGGAAATTATTTCTCTGTTAATGGTTGCTTAATTTCTTGGGCTAGCAAGAAACAACGTTGTGTTGTAATCTTTACAACCGAATCTCAGTATGTAGCTGCATCTTTAGCAGCTCGTGAATTGGTATGGCTTCGTCAATTACTTACTGATCTTTTACATCCATTATCGTCAAGTACTCCACTTAGATGTGACAATCAAAGTGGCATTAGTCTCGCCAAGGATTATGTTCTACATAGCAAATCTAAGCATATTGCTATTCAATATCATTATTTTCAACATGAAGTGAAGAAAGGATCAATAATGATTGAGCATTGTCCCACAGATCAGATGATTACATATATATTCACCAAAGGATTGAGTGAAGCTCGATTCATATCATTACGTGGGGAGCTTGGAGTTGTTGGAGTTTCATGCTTTAGAGATTAATACTTTTCACACTCACACCGTGAAAAATTAAACTTGTACAAAATGTATTTTTGTATCCTTGTAGATACTCTTTCACATTACGCACATCGATCTTTTGTATATGATATGTATGTATAGGGGCTCTGGTTTTTCCCTTGTACTTCCTAAGGGTTTTTTCACTCGCAGCTAGAGACCTTTGTTTGAGTGGGGGTATTGGAGCTATATATATAACACCCTAACTTGACCTAGATCTCACCTATATATACAAACTCATAATCAATATGAACTAGTCTTTTGGGAGCGTATATGGTGTAACACTCTTCCTTCTTCTTCTCTCTCTCTCTGAGTCACTCTATCCCTATCTCTTCATGTATTTCCAACACAAAGAGCACATCATCATCATTGTCCACTATGTGAGGGATAGCATCAAGTGTGACGTGCATGATGCATAATTCATACATATTAACAAGGGCATTTCCTACTATTATATCTTCCTCAAAACCGAAGTGCAAAATGACTACATGAATCTTTTTCCCTCGTCTAAAGCTGCCATGCTGGCACATGAATCAAGAACACTCAAGAAAGACAAAATGTTTGGCATAAAACTTTCAAGCTACATTCTTTTTAAAGAATCTAGAGCTTTGCTATCTTTCTTGAAGTGAGGGTTAATAGAAAATCAATGGACTAAAAATGCCATGAGACCACTTATACCAGTAATGAAGTAGAAAGAGGCATGCCGTCCAATTAGACCAAACACCGTGGTGCCACCCAGAAGAACCAAGAAGACATTTCCAAAAATTCCTCCAAGGTTTCCAATGAACTGAAATGGGCGTGCCTTACCTTTGGACATAGTACCAAGGACAACTGGTATTGATAGGGCGTCTTTTCATGAGTTGTAGGTTAATTTCTTTTGTTTCTGTGAAAAACCTCTTGCTCAATAGCCAGAGTCATGTACATGCAATACCGTGCGACAAGGAGGCCTAAGGTGCCCTGAGACCAGGGAATGGTATAGAAGAGATCAAAATACTCCTTGTTAGTAGTTGAATTGACGAGCTTCTCGTCGAACAGGACACTTGGTAGGAAACAAAGGTGTCGGGAAAGAGGCCGTAGATATGGAAACTTTCCACAATGCCGTAGTTGTTGTGATGAGACCGCCCCACTATGAGGTTGTGTAGCGCCACCACCACAACCAGGGACAAGCTATAGGTGATCTGTCCCATGTTTACCACACGAGCC
This sequence comes from Cibotium barometz, assembly GCF_041138505.1. Taxonomy (NCBI): domain Eukaryota; kingdom Viridiplantae; phylum Streptophyta; class Polypodiopsida; order Cyatheales; family Cibotiaceae; genus Cibotium; species Cibotium barometz. The sequence continues at coordinate 29,209,594 of NC_141096.1, read as the reverse complement.
AGTGTCGATCTCTAGAACGTTGCGGAAGGCAAAGCGGTGGACCTCGTAGTGACGAGCCCGCTTGCAGTCCACACTGTGCATGCCCCCACGGCTATGTAGTGCTTACGGGCTACAATTTTAAGTTGCACCAGGTGCTCAGAGGGGTCCATTGAAAGAGAGAGAGATGTTTGGTCCTTCAGCCTCTACTTCAAAAGGTGGGGGTGATGGGAGAAGGTTCTTGGCGGCAATCTCCTCTAGTTTCTTGGGGCCTACACACCTGCTATGCCTTGTGGGCTTCTTGCTTGGTGCTCTTACAGCCCGCATGGTCCTCACCTGGCTGGCTCTCAGTCTCGTCCTATAGCCTCACCAGTGCCTGTATGTAGCACAGTGATACCTCTCACCTACCTCTTCACAAGGTGGCTTCTCACCACCACCTCTACATCTTCATAAGCACCTTTAACGCCCGCAGCACCTACCTTGCCGCCCTGCTGCGCTCTTCTTTCTGCAGCCTTCTACAAACGCACGTAAATAAAGTATGGAGCTTTGTCGCTACCCAAGTAAATGTAACGGAGATCGAACGCCTTGCAAGCAAATGACGCCCTTGCCCTTTTTGATCTCAACAGGCCGCCCAAGTATAGCCCGGTAGTCATGCTTCAATGATCCCTGGGACAAGCGAAACAGCAAAGTAAGAGGGAGAAAAGCAAGGCGGAATGATTTACTGTTGTCGTGTGTGTCATGTGATGGGCCAAATTAATTTTTATCGTGATGATGGATGCCCTCGCCAATGCCCACTAAGCTACAAGTCAAACATCAACATTTCATCAACACCCTTTGTGAACGCTTTTAGATAACTAATAATAAAAGTCCCAATGATTTATAATATAATCTCAAAAATCACCAATAATCAATAATCATGCTAATCTTCTTTCTCATGGGGTTTTGAGAAAAGCAACAAACATCATCATTAATTTAAAATCAAGAAATAATCACGCATGCTACTAATCTCTCTTCTTGTAAAGAAATGCATATGGATTAGGCATTTAACTTCTACTCAAGAGCTTGTAGGCAAGGAGAAGATTGAAGCTTCTCATCACACCCCCTGATGGCCGAGTGTTAGTATCACCTTGCTAACATGGGAGAACACATGCTGCTACATACATAGCCATGGAGTACACATGTACACAAGAGCATGGAGTAGGAGGCATGGATCAAGAACAAGATAAAAGACACAAGATAAACATACAAGCATAATAACACAACATCATGTAGTGTATTCCATATCCATGTATCACATATTGTGTGTACAAGAACCATGTGTAAGAATCATGTCCATACAATAGTCATGTCATATCCAATTTGCATACAAGAGGGGATTTATATAGCCATCCAAGCGTGTGACTCTTGGGATACACATGTGACTCTTGGGATACCCATATTGTAACTCTTGGGATACCCATGTGACTGCTAAGCTACCCATGTGACTATTGGGCTCCCATAATCTCCACAAGATCCTAACTCCCCACTAACCTGCTTTGAAACACTTCTTGATATGACATCTTGTAATAACCAAATCCCACAAATGATTAGTGTAAGCTAATGTTACTAATGCTAGGGGGTGTTCACACCCAAGCTAATGCCAAAATGCTAGGGGCTGTTCACACCCATCAACATTAGTTATAGTTAAGACTACAGGTAGCTCATAGGTTGGTTTAGAGACAGAGGAAAGACCATGGTAGTGTGTAGTAGTTTTCTTCATCTAAGTATACCAAAAAAATTGACAATTTTTGAGAAAATTAATATAGATGATTTACTAGAGGAGAACCAACAGCGGTGAGGGGTGTCCACCAATGAGGAGGCTTTCAATGCATAGGGAAAAAAGGCAAAAAAGAACTAATAATAAAGGATGAAACCGAGTTTTGAGATGTACAAAATCTATCAACACAACAAAACAACATTGTTCTTTATCATTGGTAGAACTTGTTTTGAAAAAGGGCACCTTAATTTGATGAATTTTGAGTTTACTATATATCTCTTATCCATGTGATCAAGAGTGTAAAATCGCGGATTGAAACTAGCTAGTATATTTTTTACTTAGATCAATGCGATGCTTCCCCTTCTGAAGCCTCATTAAGGCATTCCTCTTTGTGAATCCTTTTTTAAGTCTAGCTAGTACTTGGTCAAACTATTATATGACAAATACAATAGAATGAAGGAGAGAGAGGAAATGAAAGATAGATCAATGCGATGCTTCCCCTTCTGAAGCCTCATTAAGGCATTCCTCTTTGTGAATCCTTTTTTAAGTCTAGCTAGTACTTGGTCAAACTATTATATGACAAATACAATAGAATGAAGGAGAGAGAGGAAATGAAAGATAGAGATAGAAAGAAAAAAAGCAACAAAGATATATTAATGCCCATGGAAGGTGATAATGACCTATAGAACCCGATATATAAATTAAGACCATAAAAGTCTTATGTCAAACATGTGGTCAAAAGAGTAGAATAAATAAACAAATATCACATCTAACTTCAAAAGAAAAACATGTTCTAAAAGAGTAAATGTTACTTGTGGAGGAGTACGTGATGGGTTGCAATTTTTTTGGATAAGATCACATTGGGTCTCATAACACTACAATTTTCGATAAGAGCACAGTGGTTCTAATAACACTAAAATTTTGGCTCAATCTTTTAAAACGATGATATCCTCTTTTGTTTAGGCGAGGCTTGGCCATAGAAAGGGGTTTTCCACCCAACTCAAAACGAGATGTGAGATATTAAACAAAAGCAATAATCTATCACTTTACTTTGCTTGTGATTTCAAGAGTGAAATATGTAGTCTAAAATTTGAGTTAATTGGTAAAACCAGACAATTACTCACCCACCCATAATTGAATGCCTTTCTTAACTTTTTCTTTTGAATACAGATACGCACACATTCCTCTTTAAAACTTTAACTTATAAAACAATCCATTGACAAACAGTTATTGGTTACAGATGTCATAACTCAAAAATTCCATCCAGTCTCTTGTTTCTCAAAAAATAGTATCGCTCCTCGGGACTCTCCGTTGAGACCAACTGGTCAGCAACAACAAGATCCAGTAACAGATTACATTAATCATTTCGTCCATCATACATATCTTCCTCGACATATGCATGGGTGTCCTAGGCATCGTGAGCCCATGCATCGCCTGGTTAGAACCCTCCAGGATCCTTCTTAGGTGTCTTGGCACTTCACTCAGGGACCGCTTCATTGGCCCTCGCCCATCATACCGAAAGCACACCATTTTTCAACCATACCGAGGCAGGCTTTACTGCGTGAGCTGTCCTTTGAACACTCCCCATCAGCTGTTGCAACCGAACTTCCCTTAGAAAAACACATACCAAATGCTCCCTCCAGCATTTTAGCGTAAGATAGTCCTTTAAGAAAATAGGGTTACTATGCAAGTTTTCAGTTTGATTCTTTTTTGAATACAAGGAGTATTTCTTGAATCAGTATCCCCAAAACTTCTTGAATCATTGGCCCTCGCCCATCATACCGAAAGCACACCATTTTTCAACCATACCGAGGCAGGCTTTGGTGCGTGAGCCTTCCTTTGAACACTCCCCACCAGCTGTTGCAAAACTGAACTTCCCCTAGAAAAACATATACCAAATGCTCCCTCTAGCATTCTAGCATAAGACAGTCCTTTAAGAAAATAGGGTTTCTATGCAAGTTTTCAGTTTGATTTTCTTTTGAATACAAGGAGTATTTCTTGAATCAGTATCCCCAAAACTTCTTGATCATCGAAATTCTAAATTCCATACCATAATTCCTCAAATTCTATAACCTTGATCTACAAACGATTCGAAGGGTCTCAAACTTAGTTTCAAATTTGGCGGGAGTTTTGAGAGTATTTTTTTCTAAACTGGTCACACCTTCTTTCCTCAAAACTGACAAAAGATTTTGGTCTTGGTCAGAGTCTGATTCACGGTTCGAGTCGGATAAGATTTTTCCTGAACTATCTTTCTCAAAAAGGTTTGATAATTTAGTTACTATTTTATTGAATTTCTTTATTTGAATATTCACTTAACTAATTTCTAAATTAGTTACGGATTCCAATGAGAAATAAAATAATCATTTATCTGAATATTTCAATCTCCATAGATTTCCTGAATTTTCTTTTTACAATCCGTGTGAATATAAAACGATCAAAATTTCTCTCTTAGAGTATTTAATTATTCATTTATCAAATACTCATAGATTTTAAGAGAATTCTAATTTTGATATAAAAACTCTTTATGCATAAAAATCAACTTCAATCAAAATAACACTTATATATATATATATATATATATATATATATATATAAGAATTTCTTTATGCATCTATTTATGCATAAAAATGAATTTTTATAAGAATAACCCTTTTATAACAAAAAAAAACCTTTATGCATCTTTCTATGCATAAAAATCAAATTTAATAAGAATAACACTTTTTTAATTAAAAAAATCCTTTATGCATCTTTCTATGCATAAAAATCAATTTTAATTAGAATAACACTCTTATAAAGAAATTTCCTTTATGCATCTTTCTATGCACAAAAATCAAATTTTAATGAGAATAACATTTTATAATTAAAAAATTTCCTTTATGCATCTTTCTATGCATAAAAATCAAATCTAATGAGAATAACACTTTTATAATTTAAAAAAAATTCCTTTATGCATCTTTCTATGCATAAAAATCAAATTTAATGAGAATAACACTTTTATAATAAAAGAATTTATTCATTCATCTTTCTATGCATAAAAATCAAATTTAATGAGAATAACACTTTTATGATAAAAAAATTTCTTTATGCATCTTTCTATGCATAAAAAACACATTTATTAAGAATAACACTTTTATAATAAAAAATTTTCTTTATGCATCTTTCTATGCATAAAAATCAAATTTAATAATTAGTATCAGTGATATCCATGCATATTCATAGGTGAATATGTACATGGAGTAATTAGAATATATTCTTTTAGATGCAAAAATGGTGGGAATCATTCTTTTGGAATAACATAAAAACAAGCTTTCTTTTTCACAAAATTTTGGAAAATTTTGCCATAACCTCCTTTATATGGCTGACCATTTCTCATTTTTATCATTCTATTTTTAACTTAAATTAACCCAAATTAGATTCATAGAACTCTAATCTACACAATTTTTAGATTCAAGAGAGTAAACAATAAGAAGAGTTTAATTCCCTTAGTTAATCTTTCTAGGATTAAGAAAGGCTGGAATGTAAAGAAGAGAAGGGGGTGACCTTTTCCTCAAAGGCATAGCATTTGAATTTAATTCAATCAACTGTAAAACATAAAAATCAAGAAAACCATAGATTTAAAATTTATAAATAAGTAAGAAAATTAGCTTACATGAAGCTTGTAGTCTCTCCTTTGGCTTGAGGGATTAAGGGTCTACTCTTGTTTGAAGCAAGAGTGGCCACCAATTCACTTTGGAGAGGATTAGGCCAAAAATAATTGAATTATTAAGAAATTCAATGTAGATGGCTCAGGACAGGAGTAGAGTAACAGTGCATAAACACCATTAAGATTTTACAAAGGGGGAGGCTTCTATCTATAAGAAAAAGTAAGCCTCTAACAAGCAAAGTGATTCTAGAATTTTCCAGATCAGTTTGGTCAATTTTTGACCATTTTTGGGTTACTTCGGCTTACTTTTTGGATCTAGTTTTTAAATAGGAGAGAGGAGGGATGAAATATCTCATTTTATTGATTAAAAATTGGGGTAATGATGAGAAAAAAGGTTCCTAATTCATGAGGGGAGATTCCCACTCTGAGGTGTCAAAATTCAATTTTTTTACTCTTTTCTTTGGTCCTTAGTCCACTCTTCTTCATGTTATGTGAGCATTTACTCATTTTTGGGGTGTTTTTCTTTTATTCTTCAATTTATCTCCTCCCTACATTTGGATTAATCTTATTGATCTCCATAAGACCCTTAATCCAAAATTTTCAAAAAATGTGGACCCTTAGGCTAAGGTCTTTTGTGCACATTATAATTTAATTCTAATGCACCTTAGGAATTTTCTTTTTAAACTTCTGTTTCGAGGGAATTTATTTTAATAAGAAGGGATATTTTTCCATCCAAAGATATCTAAAAATTGAATTACTTGTCTCTAGAATATTTTCTCTCTCTAGGCCAAAACAGGTAGAAACAAGATCTTTTATTATTTTGAGAAGAGGATTGATTATAGGGGAAGAAACTGGACATCTTGAGGGGCTGGGGAGGAATCTTACAAGATGTATGCTTATTCGTTCTAGATTATCCAGGAGCTTTTGGGCAGAAGCAGTTCATACAGCAGTCTTTATTCAAAATCATCTTTCCACAGCTGCACCTCCTTGTAAGATTCCCATTACAGTTTGGATAGGGAAAACTCCTTATGTATCACATTTTTTGCACCTTTGGATACATTGCTTATATTCACATGCCAAAAGAGACGCGACAAAAGTTGGATCCTCCTGGTTTGAAAGTTATATTTATTGGATATTCTAGTGATAATTCTAAAGGATATAAATTTTATGATCCTACTTCTCAGAAAGTCATCATCAGTCATGATGCTCTATTCAATGAACGTTTAATGGGAGGTATACGGTCTAGTAAAGATTCTGATGATATGCAATCCTTACTCATCGCTTTTTCTTTTCTATTTGATAATCATTGTATCTCTCAAGATGTTGTGCATCCTTCTTCTCCTATGAAGGATTCTAAAGACCCTACGAAGGATTATAGTGATAATCTTGATATATACATTGATCTTTCCATTGATATTGAGCATGGTTGAAATCATGTCTATGAGGAAAGTTTTGATGATGCTATAAATGTTCATGAAGATCTGGCAACTTATACAGAAGCTATCTCTTCTCCACAAAAGGATCACTGGCAGAGCAGGCAGCTATGGAAGCTGAATATGATTCTTTCATTTCCAAAGGTACAAGGGTTCTTACTGATTTGCCTCTTGATCATGTTCCTATTAAGTGTGCAAATGGGTATATAAAACAAAGACAAAGGTTGATGTATCTTTTGATAAGTTCAAAGCTTGTTTAGTTGCAAAAGGATACATTATCATGATACATTTTCCCTATTCTTCACATGACTAGAATACGTGTCCTTTTGGCATTTTCTACTCATTTTGATTTGGAGATTCATCAGAGAAGAGATCTCAAAGAAGAGATTTATATGGAACAACCACAAGGATTTTCAATTCCTAGCAAATAACATGTTGTGTGTCATCTTCATTGCACTGTTTATGGTTTAAAGCAAGCATCACGTTCTTGGTGTATCAAAATTGATCTCTTCTTCACATCAAAAGGGTTTATCTCTTGTTTCTCTGATCCTAATATATATATCAAGCGTGAAGGTATTCTATTTGTTATTCTTGCTTTATACGTCGATGATACCATACTTGTTTCCCAATAATCTTGGCTTTATGCAACTCATAAAGAAGATTTATCATCACCTTTTGAGATGGTGGATCTTGGTGAGATTCACTCTTGTCTTGGTATTCAAGTTCAGCACTATCGCCAGAAAGGTATCTTGTTTCTTCGTCACTAAAAATTCATTGACAATATTATTGAAAAGTTTGGTCTAGTCAATGCTCATTCTGTAAATACTCCATGTCATGTAAGCTCCACCAAGTATACAACTATAACTCATGACAAAGAATTAGCCCCACATCAACCTTATGCTAATCTCATTGGCTGTTTACAATTTGTTGGCCTAAACACTAGATCAAATATTCTCTTTGCGTCTAATTTCTTGGGGCAACATCTTGCATCTCCTTCTCTTGGGCATATGTGTTCTTAAATATTTGAAAGGTACTAAAGACTTTGGACTCATCTATGCTTTGCCAACAAGAATCCTCTCCCTCATATTCTTTATGTCTTCTTGGTTATTCAGATGCTAACTGGGAAAGTTCTCACTTGTCTATGCGATCCACAAGTGAAAAATATTTCTTTGCTAATGGTTGCTTAATTTCTTGGGTGGCTAGCAAGAAACAATGTTGTGTTGCAGTCTCTACAACCGAATCTGAGTATGTAGCTGCATCTTTAGCAGCTCGTGAATTGGTATGGCCTAAAAAAGGATGTACTTAACCATGTACATCAATGCCTAATATGTCAGAAAGTCAAAGCCATTAGAAAAGCTTCGTTGCTGATCTTGGACATCCATTATCCTGTCAAGTACTCCACTTACATGTGACAACAATCAAAGTGCCATTAGTCTTGCCAAGGATTATGTTCTACATAGCAAATCTAAGCATATTGTTATTCATTATCATTATGTTCGACATGAAGTGAAGAAAGGATCAATAATGATTGAGCATTGCCCCACAGATCAGATGATTATAGATATATTCACAAAGGACTGAGTGAAGCTCGATTCACATCATTACGTTGAGAACTTGGAGTTGTTGCAACTTCATGCTTTGGAGATTAATACTTTTTACACTCACACCCTGAATAATTAAACTTGTACAAAATGTATTTTTGTATCCTTGTAGATACTCTTTCACATTACGCACATTGATCTTTTGTATATGATATGTATGTATAGGGGCTCGGGTTTTTCCCTTGTACTCCCCAAGGGTTTTTTCACTCACAACTAGAGACCTCTGTTTGAGTGGGGGTGTTGGAGCTATATATATCATACCCTAACTTGACCTAGATCTCACCTATATATATACAAACTCATAATCAATATGAACTAGTCTTTTGGGAGTGTATATGGCATAACACTCTTCCTTCTTCTCTCTCTCTCTGAGTCACTCTGTCCCTATCTCTTCGTGTTCGTGTATTTTCAACACAAAGAACACATCATCATCATTCTCCACTATGTGAGGGATAGCATCAAGTGTGACTTGCATGATCCATACATATTAACAAGGGCATTTCCAACTATTATATCTTCCTCAAAACCGAAGTGCGAAATGACTACATGAATCTTTTCCCCTCGTCTAAAGCTGCCATGTTGGCACATGAATCAAGAGCACTCAAGAAAGACAAAATGTTTGGCATAAAACTTTCAAGCTACATTCTTTTTAAAGAATCTAGAGCTTTGCTATCTTTCTTGAAGTGAGGGTCAATAGAAAATCAATGGACTAAAAATGCCATGAGACCACTTATACCAGCAATGAAGTAGAAAGAGGCATGCCATCCAATTAGACCAAACACCGTGGTGCCACCCAGATGAACCAAGAAGACATTTCCAAAAAATCCTCCAAGGTTTCCAATGAACTGAAATGGGCCTGCCTTACCTTTGGACATAGTACCAAGGACAACTGGTATTGATAGGGCGTCTTTTTATGAGTTGTAGGTTAATTACTTTCGTTTTTGTGAACAACCTCTTGCAATGGTATGTGGAACATGCTCAAGAGCCAGTCATGTACATACAATACCGTGCGACAAGGAGGCTAAGGTGCCCTGAGACCAGGGAATGGTATAGAAGAGATCAAAATATTCCTTGTTAGTAGTTGAAATGACGAGCTTCCCTTCGAACAGGACACTTGGTAGGAAACAAAGGTGTCAGGAAAGAGGCCGTAGATATGGGAACTTTCCACAATGCCGTAGTTGTTGTGATGAGACCGCCCCACTATGAGGTTGTGCAGTGCCACCACCGCAACCAGGGACAAGCTATAGGTGATCTGTCCCATGTTCACCACACGATCCACAATGCGCTCGGTGTCGATCTCTAGAACATTGCGGAAGGCAATGCGGTGGACCTCGTAGTGACGAGACTGCTTGCAGTCCACATTGTGCATGCCCACGGCTATGTAGGACCTCTACTTCAAAAGGTGGGGGTGATGGGAGAAGGTTCTTGGCGGCAATCTCCTCCAGTTTCTTGGGGCCTACACACTTGCTATGCCTTGTGGGCTTCTTGCTTGGTGATCTTACAGCCCGCATGGTCCTCACCTGCCTGGCTCTCAGTCTCGTCTGCAGCCTCACCAGTGCCTGTATGCAGCACAGTGATACCTCTTGCCTACCTCTTCACAAGGTGGCTTCTCACCTCCACCTCTACATCTTCACAAGCACCTTCAACACCCGCAGCACCTACCTCGCCCTGCTGCGCTCTTCTTTCTGCAGCCTGTTGCAATTGCACGTAAATAAAGTATGGAGCTTTGTCGCTACCCAAGTAAATGTAATGGAGATCGAACGCTTTGCAAGCAAACGACGCCCTTGCCCTTTTTTATCTCAACAGGCCGCCCAAGTATAGCCCGGAAGTCATGCTTCAGTGATCCCTGGGACAAACGAAAGAGGAAAGTAAGAGGTTCTTTATGAGGCCCTTGTTTCTTTCCTGCCACCAATGGGATGGGAAAAATAGCTTATGCACCAAAAAGTCGGATGACTTGTTCACTAGGGCAGGGTTTCGAGCGAACACAGACGCAAACTTCCGCCCGAATCCCTGGAAGCCATCTAGTGTGTGTAGGTAGACCTCAAGATTGTGGTGGAGATTCAGGTTTCGTGTGGGGAAGAAAGAAGGCTTTCGGAGGTGGGGTGAAACATGACTATCGAGGCGGAGCTCCTGGCCCACGTGGAAGTAGGCCCATGGCCACAAGTCGAGCAGTGGGCCGCAACCCATGGCTGCTATGGCGCCCCACACCCCTCTTTCATTCACGTTGAATGAAAGTACCTTTAGGCACCGTGTCATGCACATTGACCACCCTCAACACCTTCAACCCCAACTCCTCCACTCTGTGCTTGAAGGCCAAGTTTCCCACCCTAGGCCCTGCGAAAGAGAAGACCGTTATAATCGGTGCCTGCCCAGCTCCGCCGCCGTTCCACTGACCTATGTTGGCTGATATGTCATAACCGCTCAACACAGCCAGTGCCGCCCCAAGGCTGTGTCCTGTTATGGTTATGCTCACCTTCTCCCCTTCATACTTCTTCAACAGCTTCTTCAGCGCACATGCCAATTGCTCCCTGGCGCTCGTGTCATTGAACTTGGACCCCGCCTTCTTGGAAGTGTACAAGCTTAGGAAACCCTTTTCCACCCTCACCTTTTTCTGGCCTGGCTCGAAATCCGGACGCGTTTGAACGTCTGTGAGATCTGCGACCCATTCCGTGCCCATGACTGTGCCCCTCCATGCGACGAGGATGTCTCTTCTACCCAGCCGTTTCATCTCTTTGTCGGTGGCCACTGCCACGTAGGCAATCCAGTTGGAGTCCCCGGTCCACCGCTCCGATGCATCCCTCTCTGACAGGAGGAGGAACTTGGGCAGCTTGATGTCCAATGTGGCGAAGAGGTACCTGGTCACCTCGTAGCCGCAGTCCTCCTTGTCGACCTTCTTGAAAAGATCCCGGGCGGCATACCTGCTGCTGCCACAGTAGACCGAGTGACTGTCGGAGTCGAACGCGTCGTAGTTAACCTGCGCGAGCTCACCATAGCGGATGATTTCCGCCCGGAGGGTCTGATCCAATGGCTCCACGTCGAGGAAGCCCTTCCAGTTGTTTTGCCCTTGAATTTCCTTCCACACACTTGCCAAGTGGCTAGTCCCCTCGCTTGACGTGGCTTTACTATATTGTCTAGCGGGCGGGCAAACCATAATTTGTACACTAGAGCTCATAGCTGCGCGCGAGGGCTCCATTGGTACAGAGCGAATAGCGGGCGGGTACTCCATTAGTACAGAGCTTGTAACGGCCAATGACGCTGATAATGCCGTAGGAGAGCTTATGCGCGAGAGCGAGGAGGAGATGTTTTCACTAGATTGGCGATTAGACCGGAGATGTTTTCACCCATAAAAAGCTGCAATATTGATAAAGCCGTCAAATGACACGTGCCTTATTTCTCAAGGGAGGCCACCCAGCAGAGTCAGCATAGGTACGCCACACCTTTCACAGATTCTGGCGGCTAACAGCTGGTCGGCGCTCCACCTCAGCATGCCAAGCCACCTCCGCCGGGATGCTCGATTGTTGTCGGCCTTCTCCGTCCTCGCCTGACCCGCACATTCTTCATAACTAGCATGTGACCTGCGAGTTGTTGCAAGCATGCACATGTGAGGGTATGTTTCTCTAAAAATATGTGTGTACAAACGTACACTCAAGTGTGTTTGTGCATGTACGTGTGACTATGTGTGCATATGCATGATTGCAAGTGTGTGTATGTATTTATATACATACATACATACACAAACAAACACACAATATATATATATATATATCTAAAGTTCATAAATAAATATGAGCTTCAAACTCTCCTTCATCACTAACAAGATCAACATCCTTCATCATCAACTTGATCTTCGTCTTCAGCATTTACCTTGCCGAGAATGTTCACAACTAGGTCTCCTCTACAACCCGCTTGCCTTTACACTTGCTCGATGCCAAACCGGTCCGCTTCCATGTCCTAGGTCTTTACTAATACACGTGTGGCTCTCATGCCAAGCCACGCGTTGTTACCCTCGCTACTTCGGCAAGCAACACACGACACGCTCGTTATAGTAGTCCACCCCTTCTCTCTTGTACCTCTAGCATGTGTCAAACCCTTCGTCTCAGTTCCTTCACCCCACCCTACTTCTCTAGAAGTCCATGGTGATTAATATTGACAATGAATGTGGCAAACCTTAGAAAATTACTAAAATAATTTAAAAAACCTTAGACAATGAAGTCCATGGATGTGCTCGATTGTTGTCCGCCTTCTCCGTCCTCCACGTTCTTCATAACTAGCATGTGACCTGCGAACGAGTTGTTGCAAGCATGCACATGTGAGGGTATGTTTCTCTAAAAATATGTGTGTACAAATGTACACTCAACTGTGTTTGTGCATGTACGCGTGACTATGTGTGCATATGCATGATTGCAAGTGTGTGTATGCATTTATATACATACATACATACACAAACAAACACACAATATATATATATATATATCTAAAGTTCATAAATAAATATGAGCTTCAAACTCTCCTTCATCACTAACAAGATCAACATCCTTCATCATCAACTTGATCTTCGTCTTCAGCATTTACCTTGCCGAGAATGTTCACAACTAGGTCTCCTCTACAACCCGCTTGCCTTTACACTTGCTCGATGCCAAACCGGTCCGCTTCCATGTCCTAGGTCTTTACTAATACACGTGTGGCTCTCATGCCAAGCCACGCGTTGTTACCCTCGCTACTTCGGCAAGCAACACACGACACGCTCGTTATAGTAGTCCACCCCTTCTCTCTTGTACCTCTAGCATGTGTCAAACCCTTCGTCTCAGTTCCTTCACCCCACCCTACTTCTCTAGAAGTCCATGGTGATTAATATTGACAATGAATGTGGCAAACCTTAGAAAATTACTAAAATAATTTAAAAAACCTTAGACAATGAAGTCCATGGATGTGCTCGATTGTTGTCCGCCTTCTCCGTCCTCCACATTCTTCATAACTAGCATGTGACCTGCGAGTTGTTGCAAGCATGCACATGTGAGGGTATGTTTCTCTAAAAATATGTGTGTACAAACGTACACTCAAGTGTGTTTGTGCATGTACATGTGACTATGTGTGCATATGCATGATTGCAAGTGTGTGTATGCATTTATATACATACATACATACACAAACAAACACACAATATATATATATATATATCTAAAGTTCATAAATAAATATGAGCTTCAAACTCTCCTTCATCACTAACAAGATCAACATCCTTCATCATCAACTTGATCTTCGTCTTCAGCATTTACCTTGCCGAGAATGTTCACAACTAGGTCTCCTCTACAACCCGCTTGCCTTTACACTTGCTCGATGCCAAACCGGTCCGCTTCCATGTCCTAGGTCTTTACTAATACACGTGTGGCTCTCATGCCAAGCCACGCGTTGTTACCCTCGCTACTTCGGCAAGCAACACACGACACGCTCGTTATAGTAGTCCACCCCTTCTCTCTTGTACCTCTAGCATGTGTCAAACCCTTCGTCTCAGTTCCTTCACCCCACCCTACTTCTCTAGAAGTCCATGCCTTTACACTTGCTCGATGCCCAACCGGTCGGCTTCCATGCCCTAGGTCTTTACTAATACACGTGTGGCTCTCATGCCAAGCCACGCATTGTTACCCTCGCTACTTCGGCAAGCAACACACGACACGCTCGTTATAGTAGTCCACCCCTTCTCTCGTGTACCTCTAGCATGTCACTACAAGGGATCGGGCTCATACCCGCGCTCCTAGCCGCTACAAATGACTTGTGAAAAAAAGTAGCGGGCCCGTGTATCAGCGCGTGTATCATCGCGGCCAGAGACATGCGTGTAAAAGCGCGTGTATAGGACTGCTCAGACGTGCTCATACACGAGCGTATACACGCGTTCTGTCAGTTCAGATGCATTTAGACGCGTTGATACAAGCGTCTATACACGCGTTTTGTTACTTTAGATGCGCTTATACACGCGTATTTCTTAGATTTGATGCGTTTATACACGCGTGTTTTACAGATTTTCTGCATATATACACGCGACTTTTAGCAGTTCTGACGCATTTATACACGCGAATAGAGAGCAAAAAAAAAGATCCAGAGAGTGCTATTTGGTGCCTGAATGCTGTTCCAGCATTCCAGCACCCAATAACACTCTCTGGATTTATTTTTTTTTGGTGCATTAGACCATCCACGAAGAACATATCCACGAGGAAGATTAAGATAAGAACGACATGAATGCATACATTGTCAATACACGATTCAAGACAGACATGAATGTAATACTATCGATTCACGATTCAATATTATTATCAAAGTTTCACACATATATACAAGGGAGTCCATATCTCGAAGTAGCCCATGGCTTCAGTTTACAAAAAAATATATACAACCACATCCTTAATATGGAATGTGATACTATAAGTCTGAGTACTACTCAGACCCAGATGATGACTCGGTGCTCCCTCCATGCTCAGATGAGCTCACATCGGTCGGAATGTCCGATGAGTAGTGCTCACGTCCACCCTCTGCAGTGGCGGCGGATGGATCATCTCACCAGCTTGTGCCTGTTCAAGTAATATATAGTATATAAGTATATATATATGTAATTCAATAAACCAAAATCATTCGTTTAGAGTTTTCAAGTACCTGTCGATCGTATGGTCTCATGGCCATCTCAAACTGCGCGTTCGTAATACGTCCCTCGGCTCTGAAGATGGCCCATGTGTCACGTCTGCTATGCCGGCGAGCATACGCAGTATCGTGGGTTGTGGGCTTCCTCCTCGTAACCCGTCCTTGTATCATAATGAACACAATTTATAAGATTAAAATAATCATAGAATCAATGAATTAAGTAAACAATCAAATAAAGTGGCAAGATACTTACGAACTCTGTCTCCCATGACTCGACGCCCAGATCCGAAATGCGAAGATCCAATGGTCTCCATCTGGATCCGTCGTGCCTCCACATGCTGCGTGCTCTTCACCCCACCCTCTGCTCGTTTCTTTGCCTCCTTCCACTCGCGTTTGTGCGCAGTGGCAGGTTTCTCGGCAGGATAGCCACCCGCAGCTACATTTAGCCCATCATCGTACGCAAGTTTTTTAAGGTGAGATCTTTTATTACTTAAGATCTCCCTTATTCGCGTCCTTTCCCATACATCCGAGAATGTAGCATGTGGGGGATTGGGGTACCGACTATGTACAGCCTCTATCATCTCCCCAACTAATCGGCTATTTTGATCTTTAAATTTAATAAAATAATTTCTATACAAGTTTGATACTACCCCACGCATGTACTCCATTACCTCCCTCCCCCTCACATCCATCACTATCCCGCCCCTATCCGTCACATCATAGCAGATCACTCCCTCCACCTCTCTCATCCGAACTGTCTCCTCTAACTCTTCTCCCTCTATCTCCTCTCTCACCGCGTGCCCTACTACCTCCCCCACCTCCCCCACCAAAGCACCCGCCGCATACTCCACTCTCACTCTTCCTACTGCTGTGGGTGGAGTCACGACTGGGGGATTGTCTACATGACGGTGGTTGTGAGCCCTGACGTGATGGTGGCTCTGAGGGAGCACGTGATGGTGTACGTGAGTGTGTCTGGGACGAGGTATGCCTCCTCGGTGGACGTGGAAGAGGAGAAGCTGCATGCCGTCTCGGCGGACTCTTAGGCATAGACGGCACTGGAGTGCCCTGGATACTCGCGGGGTATAGACACCAGGCATGGAAGGAGGGGGATGGGCATACATGTACTCTGTAAGCTCAACTGGACCAGGATGGCGCCCAAAATGATTTAGCATCTCCATGAGCCAATTGCTATACGCAAATGGATCGGATGAAGAACCTGGAATATCCATAAAGAATCTGCAAAAATAATCCTCATGTACATCATGGGTTGTCTCTTGACTCACACAAATATCATCATTCAAGTCACCTATCAGCCTACAAGTCATAGAAACAGGAAACGCAGTCTCGTGTATACACCCGTCCAGAAACGCGTGTATATCCGCGTGAACATTCTGTGCAGAGACAGGATACACGCGTTTCTACATGCGACCTGCGCAAATTTTTTTTTGAAAGCGACCGACCTCCGACAATGTGTCCTTATAAAAGGCCCACTGTCGCCCCTGTCATAATCGTTCACCCAAAATCGTGTGCAGAGAAGCAAAAGGATGGAGACAAACCCAAAAAGCAAAGAGGAAATAACATAAACAAATCTGAGGAAGGAGACAAGGCAAAGGACAAACTGACTCACCTCTGAAAAAGTGAGTCTTCTTTCTTGGTCGGTTTCCTCCCGTGTGTGCTCCTTCTCTGCTCCCTCCTTGCACTTAGGTTTCGTTTCTGTTGGAAGAGGCGAAAACGAAAAAGAACAGATATGTTAGTTCAAAATCTTTATTTGGGGAAGGCGGGCTATTTTTAGTTTAAACAGATCGTCACGTTTATAAACGCGTGTATGTTCGCGTGTATGATAACTTAGCTGCGTTTATACACACATTTTACAGGAATTACCCGCGTTAATATACGCGATTTTTAGGAAATAGCGCGTTAATACACGCAATTTTTAGGAAATAGCCGCATTAATACATGCGCATTTTGTACTTTCATTAAAAACATATTATGATTTTGTGTTTTCTGGTTTGTACATAGGATGTCATCAACCTCCTCAAGCAGTTCTGGGGAAGATGAGACAATGCGTCATCGTAATCGCAATGTGTGGTTGGGACAACGGATCAAATGTATGTGTAATCGATGTCAAGGATGCATTGTACGAGCATGTCGAATTACCTTGAATCATATCTCCATGTATGGAGAATGGAATCAAACAGGTTTAGAGGTGAGTAGATGTAAATTGATGGTATTCAAATGACTCATGGTATCCAAATTAAATTAATAGAGTGGCAGTACCACACCCTAACATGGTAAGAAGGAAGAGAACCATGCTTGGAGACAGACAACGAAGTAGGAAGATTAAAAACATTGCAAATTTGAAGGCTGGGACTGGTGGATGCAAGCGAAGAATTCAGGAAGCAAGGTTAGTTTGTAATTTTTTATTTTTTAAACTCAAAAATACTCTCAAATGACTATGTATTTTGTCCATTAATGCAAAACAGGATTGGAAGTGTTGAATAATATAGACATATTGTGTTGTTACTATATTGTTACTATAGGAAATTATTGGAGCCTGCAAAAGAAAATATGGATCCCAACCTTCTTCCAGTTAAACAAATGAAAGGATTGCTTTCTTGTGGTGTAGCAAAAGGTTTGATTGAAGAAAAAAAATACAAAACAATCAAACGCAATGTTTTAGAGGACTTTATATCCAATAATCAAGTTGATGGTACTACAATCCAAGAGGCTCTTGATGTTAGTGGAGTTAGCAGGAAGGGATATAGTTCGATTTTCCATGCGATATCCTCAACTTTGAGAGATCAAAGGATTAAACGAGTTTTACTGCCAAATCCAGCAACAGTGTGGAAGATAAGAGGTCATTTGAATGAAAGTATAGATGAGTTTATTGGACCATATATCCATATTGAAGATATATTTCATGGTGCTAAAGGAACCACTGTGTATGACCCTTGGAACAATATATTTGTAGATCTACAACAACTTCAAAGAAGAATGGTCGAGTTTTATGGAATAACATTTGAAGAGTGCAAAGGCATTTTGAAATTTGTTATCAAACTGGATGAGTGTGAGGTTGTAAAGGAAAAGAAAATGGAAAGGATTACTATCACATTGATGAATGGAGCACTTGTTACATCATTGAATGAAGCGAGTTCGAAGTATTTTAGTGTGCAGTCGGAGAAACACATATGGTGGTTGGGCTCATTCCAGGTATGATCATTTTTTATTTCGTACTTGATTTTAGTCAATGTTTTCAAATCTTTTATAGTAAGACTTTTGTTTTGTATAATCACAGGTAAAGACAGAAGACCATGAAACACTAGATTGGGTGTTTCACCACACGGAAATACCAAGAATAATTAAAAGACAGGTGCAAGGAGAGAATCTCCATGTTGCAGGAAAAGGTGATTTTCAAGTAGAGTGGCACATGGCGGGGGATCTTAAAACACTTAAGTGCATGTATAACGTTAGTAAAGGAGGTAACTCAAAGTCTCCTTGTCTTTACTGCAAAGAATCAGCGCAAGTAATGGATTCTAAATGGTGGAAGAGAGCACCTAATAGAGATAAAGTTGACCCTGACTTCAAGGCCATTCTTGACATTCCACTATGTAATGTTCACATATGCACATTGCATGCTCTATGTCGAATTATTGAGAAATTGGTATTTTTGTATATTGGATTTGCTTGGAAACTCCGTCCCGAAAGAAATAGAAAGGATGCTCTTCATGCATTGGAAAAAGTGTTATCCGATATAGGTCTACATGGAGGTGATGTTCATATCACAAAGGATTTTAAAAAGTCTAGCAATGGCAAGGAGGTACCAATCAAGCCCTCTATTGGTGGTGTTAAGGCAAGAAGATTCTTGTCTTGACCCAAACACAATAGTAAGCAAGTAAGGCAAGGTAAAACATTTTCAAGGATTAGTTATGGATTGTGGAAGCAAGTCCATAATGCCGTGAAAGATCATGAGGCAGATGGGGAAGCACGAAATGTGAAGGCAGAGGTGTGGAGGTCTCTTGATCAACTCTTCATGTTCTGTGACAATGTAACATGGAAAAAGAGTGATTACAAGAACTTTGAAGAGGCAATAAAACATTTTGGGAAGTCAATGAAAGACGCATGGACAGCCTGCAATATAACTCACTACATGGTAAAGTGATGTCTTCTTCTTTTACTTAAGTGTGATCCTCTTTTCTTTTATAACTTACTATGCATTCTTATGTCTTTGTGAAAACAGCATATCATCTACAACCACCTTCCCTATTTTGTCAAAAAGTATGGATGCCCAGCAATTTGGTCTACCCAAGGCATGGAGAAGTCTCACTACATGGCACGTAATGCATTTTTCAGACACACACAACACTATGGAGGGAGTCAAAAGGCAAATAGTCTGAAGGAAGTCTTCCAATGGTTTTACCGAGGCATTCTACAAAGGCTGCATGCTAAAAGAAAAGTTGCTAGCTCCAAAGTCAAGCTTGCTTTTATTCTAGCCCAAAAGCAAAGACGAAGACAAACTTTGGACAATTCAATGGCAGCAGAGAGACATAGACAGTGGAGGGATTCGAAGATATTTAGAAACCATAAATGGACAAGTAAACATGAATAGCAGTTTGTAACTTATTGGTGTTATGTCCACATGTTTTCAAACTCAATCAATAGATTTTTATTCTGTGGAACAAGTGACTCTTGGTGTAATGCCTATATGTTTTGAGACTCCATCAAAAGTAAGTCTTTTGTGAAACATGTGATCTATATTAACAAGCATCAATACATCCATATATTAACACACAAAAAATTCAATCAATACTACTTAATTATGCTAGACATACTGTTGATCCTTACCAATAAAATACTGAGTGTCAAACACTTTTAGAAGCTTTTGAGTGTGGGAAGAGTACTGAAGTGTCGTACAATGATGGGACAAATGCAAAAGGGTACTGATCGTCCGTACGGACAAGGAACTGATGAGGATCAAAGACTTTGTACAAATCAGTTCAACTTCAACATAATGTTTGTGCTATATTTGATGACTAAATCCTATTACTCCCAAGGCTTGCGAGTCGGAACTCTCTTTTTGAACTTGATTGGACTCTTTTTCTTCCTTATTGGCTTGATGTCGACTTTCTGTTTATCAATGCTTGCCTCTGTTGCTTGTCTGAGAGGGGTATCCTTGTCTTCAGCTATCTCCACGTGTTCTTCTTCTTGGATTGTGTGGCCTGATGCAATCATGGGTGGCTCTCGAAACCTTATGAGCTTGTGTTTTCCATAGCCCTCTAGACATTTGGGCTCCTTAACACCACATGCTAATGCATAAGAAGTGTAAGACAAAAAGTAAGAGGCCCTAGAGGCCTGCTTATTCACATAATCCCCAAATATATCTATGGCGGACAACCTCTCTATTAAAATGATCTTTTCCTTTTGCCATGGAAGATCATGTCCACCTAATACCCTAGACAAACATTTAAAGAAGTAAACAATGGCTTCTCCATTGTTGCTCAACTGCCTATGGTAAATCAAGATCTTAGCACTACCTAGATCATGAATATAATGAGCTAGGCTTGACATTTTGCCAAACCCAGCTGGCCTGCTTCCACTTGATCTCTGGAGGAATGTGTCATCCTCAATTTGTAGCTGCCATGTATCAAAAGGTTATAGTGAGACAATGATACATAACTACAAAACATTTAAACACAACATAAAGTATTTGATTTGAAGTAATAATATCATACCCTCTCATTTTCATCAGCAACAAGAAGTTCATCTTTCCAAAGATTTATTCCTCTCCCCTCCAGTCCAGCCTCTTCTTTAAGTTTTTCCTTATGAAGTGATGAGAGATTCATAGCTTCCTGGGTGAGCTGGAAGGCAGCTTCATCTGGCTCTTGGAAACTTTCAGCCTCTTTGAAACAAATAGTAAGGGCCTCTGCAAGATCAAAGGTTGTTTCCAAAGCTAGCAGTGAATGGTCATCCTCTATGCCAACCTCCTTGTCAAGCCTTGAAGCCTGGGCAATAAGGGAAATGGCATAGTCCTCCCTCAAATTGAACATACACTCTATATCATGGAGGAAAACATAATCTTTACCACCAATCAAGACACCTGGAAGCATGGGCACTGCATAGTTGCTGCTCTGAACATCAAAGTCTTCAACTGGCTGTGCTGCCCTAAGAGTCTCAGTCCTTAGTTGAACAAGGTCAAGAGCAGCCACTTGCAGCCCCTCATCCTCGAGGTTGATATCTTCTTCCTGCTCTGCTATATCTGTTGCCATAGGAATATCCTCTTTTACCTCTGCTACAGATATATCTTCTTCTTCAGTCTCCTGCCCTTGCTCTTCTAGAGATTGCTGTTGAAAGACAATGTACATAAGGAATGCCATGTTTTCCTCAAGCACTCTACACTTTCTGGTGTGCAAGTTACAACTGAATTTATATTCCTCAGGCAGGCTGTCAAACCTTCTATTCACATGGTACCTCAGCTTGTCAATGGAGACAATATGATTTAAATGCACAAAAACCTTTTCACCTTCCACAATCCTTCCTGCCTCTGTCAGTTGTTTGAAGGTATCCCAATGGTCTGAAAGGAAATCTCTGTGATGGTCCAAAAGAGAGCTCATAGTGAACTCCCTGTTGAAAATACTGTGGTATATGTGGAAGTTCCTTTGAGCCTTGCACTTGTGAAGAAAGTCAAATAGGAGCAAATCTGGAGATTTGTCCTCTTCTGGTTCCCTTTGTTTTGAAAGGGAAGACTCGCCTTTCTGCTCTAGTCTCTTGCTTTTGCCTGAAGCAAAATTTATATAACATGAATTCTATATGCTCACATATGCAATCAGATAATGTATAGGATATCACCAAACACACACACACACACAAATACACACATATATATATATACACACACACATATACATGTATATATTATATATGTATGTATGTATGTATGCATATATTGTGTGTACCCCCCCTCCCCCTTCCCCAATCCCTTCCCAACCTTGTGCTTCCCTCCCTCCTAGATCCACCCTCCCTAACCACAAAACTCCTCTCTCTTCCCCCTAGGGTAATGTGTGTGCATGTGTGTATTTGTGTTTGTGTGTCCCTCTTGTCCCCCTGACCCTGGGGTTGTGTGTGTGTGTGTGTGTGTGTGTGTGTGTATGCACGTGCGTGTGTGGAAAATATTATCTAATTCTAACTAAAAAGTGTGTGTATGTGTATACATGTGTGTGTGTATGTGTGTGTGTGTGTGAGCACATGTCTTTTATATATATATATATATGTGTGTGTTTGTGTATGTATAGTTTGTGCATATATATTGTGTGTGGTTTATATATATATATATATATAAGTGAAATAAATACAAAAGTTTCCTCTAGCCCAAATGTAGGCATCTAATCTAATCAGACAAGGGTTTGAATGCATTCTCTTTTTCCACTTCTTCAAATTCAAAATTCAAATTGACAAAAGGCCTTGTGATTGAAAAGAGGTGCTTATAATGCTCTCTCTCCCCAAGGCACTCATCACCTCCCCCCCACGCATTCAAATTCAAAATTCGAATCATGTGTGTGTATGTGGATGGCTGGTCAATTTGCTTTCTAATGTATTATTATTAATCCAGTTCTAGGATTAACAAGAGCTACTGCCATTATCTTGCATCAAGGAGTCATGGTAGATACACCAAAGGGTCATACATTCAAGATATAAAGCAATAGTGTCTAAAGCTATAACTTGGGCGGGCGTCCGTAATGGTGTGACAGAGTATTTATGGCAATTCCCACTTCCAGAGCATGTGGAAACAAGTTAGGATGAAGTCCTAAGTGATGTACTTCATAGATATATTATGAGAGTAGTCATTGTAATAGCATTAGGCCTCTTATGAGCCTAAAGTGCCCATACGGCCATAGTTTAAGTGAGTATGAACACTTATGGCCATGTATATAAATGAATTTCTCTCATTATACAACATACTCTCCCATTGTGCAATTGAGTCTTGCTCTTGCAAATCTCTCCCTAATGCATGCTAGTGAGTGTGTGTGAGTGAAGTGAAGTTAGAGAAGGGACGAGGACCTGTAGTGCAACGCGGCGGTGTGACAACGCTCGCAGGAGACACAGTGGTGCATCTCAAGGAGGTGTGGAGCTTGGAGACCTCAAGGGTTGCAAGCTCGCTATTAGAAAGATCTTCACGATAGTTTGCGGTTCACCAGGTAATCTCTTTTTGGTGAGCCATAACATTTTTCGTGCCGCTGCTGGGGAGCCATCCCTTTGCTTTTTTCATCATTTTGTCTAATATATGCATAATCCGTTGCCCATTATCTTAATTAGTGGTTTCCCATGAAAAAGATGTGGATTTGATGGTGATTTGTGTGAGATTTGGTGTAGAATAGCTCTCTTTTTGTTTTTGAAAAGAATGTTTTTTGCTTAATTTTTATATTAATTTATTATTTTTGTGTTTTTTCATGTTCTTAGGACTTGCACATAGTTGTATAGGCTTAGTTTTCATCCATTGCATCAAGAAATGCAATAGAATGCAATTTTTAGTGAATGTTAGCTCTCTTTAGTTTAAACATAGATCTAAGATCATTAATTCTAGTTTAATTGTGTGTTTTCTGTTGAAATTATCTGGATTAGAATGTTAGCAAGTATTAGGAGTACCTTAATCTCTCAAAAACTTTCTTAAAACCATAAAAAAACCCTTGAATTTGACTAATTTCTCTTAATGGATTGGTTTTTGTTATTATCTAGATGCATCAAAACATCTAATCATATTGCATGTTTATATTTTAGACAGGTGTGTTTCCACAAGAAGATTGTACAAAACCATGCACATATCTAGAGTTTTTGATTTTAAAGTTTTCTATAAACAGTTTATAATTAACCATGTGTTTCCACATGTCTACTATAAATTAAGACACGTAGGAGCATTGATGTTAGACTTCAATGACATGTATATTTCTCATTAACTCTTGCTTTTTGTGTTTGAAGGTAATATTTAGACACCAAAGAAGTTCATAAAACATAAGCCTCCGATAAGCAATGTTTGTGAGGCCTAAGTAACCCAAGGGTGAGAAAGGTTTTTTGAACATGTTAGGATGTAAAGGAGTATCTTTATTGCCCAAAAAGGCCTCCACTCATAACCAAGAAAATAGGTTGAGAGGAAGATTGCTACATAGCCTCTAGAGCATTGAGGTTCCTTCTATGGTGAAGTATTTTTCAAGATAGAATGGAGGTGATGATCATTTCTCGGATTTAAATTCAAGTCTCAAATTTGATGCAATATCTATCCAATTTATGTTTTGTTTAAAATTATACGACAAATATATTTGTGTGAATTTCCTTTATGTAGAAATCAAAGAGTTCTTGATAGTTATTCTAGATGAAAAAGTTTACAAATAAATGTATCCATACATATATTAGTTTTTATTCTTAATTTTAGCACCACATTCTTTTTATGCCCCTATTTCCTGCTTGGATGGGGATGCATGGGGGCCATTTTGTTAGCCACTAGTTTATGCACATTGATGTGGTCAACAAGCAGCTATAAATGTAAAACATTTTTTTTCCCAAATTTGCTACATTGAGATCTCAAGAGGGTTCTCTCCAGCTCTCTATTTAAGCAAGGTAAGGTTCTTCTTTATATCCCAAGAAAATCTTAGTATCTTCTTCCTCTTTTATTTTTCATTCTCATCTTTTTCTTCTTCTTCTTCTTCTTCTTGTTAATGTTACAAACATTTTATGTATACACTATATGCATGAGCTTATGTACAAACTTTATGCATAGAGATGCTTCTTGAAGCTCTTTTTGAAAAGGTAAACAAATTAAGGTTGCCTAATATGTGTTTTCTTTTTTATTTTCCTTTTTTGATAATAGATAAATCAAGCTTGAGGGTGCAAGAAAAATAAGTAATTCAATTTATATGTTTCATGTCTAAGATTGTTTTTAAAAATGATTAGCTTTATGCACAATGGTTATGCATAAAATCTCAAAATAAAACACATTTACAAGGATTTTTCTTTAAGGGGGGACACCATAATATTGGTTATAATACTTGATTTATAAATACATCTACGGAGTAATAAAGTTTGCCTCTACATCCAATCCTTTGATGAGGAAAATATCAGCTACAATTTTTCTTTTGAAAACAGCACCATACTTTGGTGCAAAAAGGGTTTTCTCTCCTTCCAAATAATTATATATGCCATGACAATATTGGGTACCAACAATCAAAGGGGTATCAATTGTGCAATCTTAATCGACACAATAAAAAACATCCTTTAGTACCCAATGTTTCCTTTTCATTTGTTGCATACCTATGAATTAAGTACAAAAAATCAAAGAAGAATCATATATGAAATGTAAGCTCATTTATGTAGTGACCATAACTTTTTTTTTACCAAGAGTTTCTTTTATTATTTCTTGCACCCCTTGTTGGAGCACATAGTTTCTCTTATTTAATCTTCTTTGAAACTGACATAAACCCCCAAAATGTGTGCTTTTCACTTTTCGTGATGCTAGAGAGCCTCCAATTGATTATGTAGATGGTTGAATGTTCACTCTCAAGGAAAATAGGACATCAATGCAAGAAGAAAAACTCACAGGCGGGGTATCTCAATGTAGATATGAACATCACTTATAGCTTAACACGTGTCTCCCAAGCTAATAGCCCAATGTCTCAATCGAGATACAAAGAATTGGCATGCCAGTAGCCTCAAAAGGGCTCTTGTACCTCGATCACCATCCATGTCACTAAAACATGACATTGCTGCTACCTGGACATCTCGATTTAGATACTAAGGCCACTCGAGTTCACGTTAATGCCACAAGGGATCTCGCTCCTTGTTGACATACACATAGCTCCCCACTTAGATGTACATTTAGCATGTAGAGTGATGCCATCTTGGCCATGCACGTAATTTGAAAGAGATATGGGAATGTGATCTCAATCGTTGACATATCTCAATTGCAATATTGTGATGTGATCTTAGCCGTTCATGTGTCTTGAATGAGATACTGAGATGTGATCTTAGATGTAAATTTTAATTGATCGAGTTACATGGTTCTGATTGGAACCATCCATGTATCAATTGAGATACTCTCAATAAATCTAAGCAGTTCATTTTACCAACCCTTAAACCATGCATACATCAGAATCATTCATTCTGCAAACCCTAGAAGTTATGCCATGTGACCTTGATCCATATTATAAAATCCCAAAGTTTTTTTTCCCCTCATTATCTTGCGTCATTTTTTTGTATTTCACTCTCTCTTACTTTGTGTTCTCTCTTGCATTAAACACAACTAGTGGGCTTTAAATCTAACATTAATAATGTTTTAGAGATTCATTAATGCTTCATTAGTATTTTTTTAGCACTAGTCATTGGACCTTTCACATTATCCTTTCAGATTGGCCCTCCCATTTGTATTAGGCTTAGGGTGTAGCTTGTGAGTGAGCATCTATCCGTAGGAGTCTTAGAGACACCCCACCTACTTTACATATCTTGTTGGGCTTGGAGGAGAGGCTCTCATCCCTTCATAGCCTTCAGGATGAGTAGATAGCACATCATCGTATTGCTCCACTATCACATTGCTTGATATATCATCAGGTGTGTAAGCCTTGACCTATTAGAAATAGAGCATACTAGGACCTTGTTCTTGATAGCTATGGGATGTGGCCTGGGGCAGGGAATCCCGTTACTATTTTGTGTTGTTCACATCCTCATATGGTAGCACATATCTATAGTCTATGTGTTGTCGCATATGGGAGGATGCTGAACAACTGCTAGATCCCCATCTACTTTCTGAAGCAAGTATACACAAAAAAAAAATTGGGGAAGCAAGTTGACTATACCAGCCATTGGCACAACGATGGTGCTGGTCGAGTTCATCTCTGAGACTGCAAGAGATGGCCTCACCAACCCTACGTGAAGTTGTTGCAGATCCACCATTTTTACCTTTGTCTACTATCCAGGCACTTGGCACTTAGGTGGGGATCGATGTGCATAGTACCACTGAGAGCATCCAGTACGTGGTGCGTATTATTCCATGATCGATGCCCGACCAATGTCAAGGTATTGATACATATTCATTGCTTTCCATAGGTTTTTCATAGTTGTATATTTTTTATTTTTACATATTTATATCTACTTTTCATTGATTTTATAGGTTTTTCATAGTTGTATATTTATCATTTACATATTTATATCTACTATTCCATTAGGAATTTTTTGGACCCAAAGATGGCCTCTTGGATAAACTTTTGATTAGGAATGGACCAATAGGAAGAGGGCTGGGTGTACATTTTTGACTTTTTTGACCCTAGGCTTTGGTTTGCTAATGGGGCCTAATTACTACTCTTGTCCCCTACCTCTTGGGCCCAAACTTAGAGGTCCCCCCACCTAGAATCACGCAGATTAAAAACCCTTAAAATTAAAAATTTTATTTTTTTTCCAAAAGTGTGTTTTCCCTCTCAAACTCCCCCCCAACATCCTCTAGGTTTGAAAGCTCATTTTGAACCTCTTTCTTCCTCTTCTAAGCTCTCCATTGCTGCAAAAACTCCATACCTCTCAAGCTCTCTCTCCTTATCAAGCTCCCTCAGTCTCAAGCTCCCTCTCCCTCTTTCTTCCTTTTCTAAGCTCTCCACTGCTGCAGAAACTCCATCCATCTCAAGCTCTCCCTCTTTCTCAAGCTCTCTCCCTCTCTCTCTCTCCTCTCAAGCTCCCTCCCTCTCCATTGCTGCAGAAACTCTATCCCTCTTTAGTCTACTCTAGGTTCAGGAAGCCTATTCTCAAACTCTAACCCAGGCTTTTAAGCTTTCCATTGCTGCATTGAAAACCTTGAACTTTCTCTCCTCTCCACTCCTTTGTTGTAAAACAAGCTTTTCTTTTCCCTTCTTCTCTTTTCTTACCACCATGGCCTCTTCTAGTAATGTGAGAAGACCTAGGGAGAAGGTGGAAGAGCTTGTGCTACATAACACAAGAGATGAGAATGGAGTTTGGGCTCCAACAAGATTCAGGGTTGGGGCTTGGGTCTACATGCAGCCACGCTCTAAGGGACCACATCGAGCGCATCAACTGGGGAATATGCTACATCATTGGAAGGGGCGGCTACAAGGCTTCAAGCATACTAAGAAGGAAAGACTGGTTGCCATAGTGCAACATGTGAATACCCTTGGAGACCTATACATTCAAGGCCAACGACCAAGGTTTCCTTCAAATTGTTAGTGTAACATAAACATAGCTTTAACAACATGCTAATATTGGAATTTTTGTTTCAAATTTTCTTATGATTCTCCATTTTCTTATGTCTCTCTACAGATATTTTCCCCTCTAATGAGGAACAACCACTCCAAAGACACTAGAGTTTTCTATGCTATGCATGCATCCATTGGAGAGGCAATGTTTGTATCTCAAAGCCCAAGTGATATTGTACAAAACAATATCTTTTTCTTTTCTCTCATATTTTGTAGATAAAAAACGAGGTTTATTTGGCAAGCTAGAAGAGATCCCCAACCCCCCTCTGAACAATCCCGAATGGCCCAAACCTGATGCTTGGACCATCTTATAGTTTAAGATGGTAAGTGATATCAAGACATCACTCAAGTTTTCAAAGGCATCTAGGTCAATAGGACTAAATTGGTTTTGTCCTTTACATGTTTTTGTACACATGTTCAATTCCATGCCAATGCACCAAACAAAAACAATGTATATTTGTAAGGAGGTACGGTCTGACCTCATTCAAGGATTACTAGGAGAGGGTTGGGAGGTTAATGAGGGGTCACATCAAGGTGATGTGTACAAGTGCAATGTAGTAGACTCTATAGTGTCTTTCAGGTTCTTGAAGGCACGCTCTATTTTGTACATGCATCTGCACTACCAAAGAAAAGCACGGGACATGGATCGACTTCAAGCCTCAGAAGAAGAAATTATGCCTGTTGAGGTAGGTGTGATGAATCAAAATGTATGGATTGAGCGAGTGGAAGTCAGCAAGCAAGCATTGGAGCCTAGCAGACCTGCGTCAACACTTTAGCATCATGGGCTTTGACAATGTGGAAGAGTCAAGTTTCAAGTTGATGAGAGGAAAGGTATATCTGATTCCACTACAAGTCTAGAATTAACCCTTACACTTTCTGGTTATTGTGCCACTTTCTATATTTTTATAGATTGGGAAGCGTAAGGAGGGGACAACCATGGTCTCAGAATCATGGCAAATGGGGGGCCTTGAATTTTCAGCAACAAGGTGCATAGCCCTAAACCCAACACATAGTAGGCATGTGGAAGAGCTTGAAGATGAACTGAGTATATGGGAAAATAGCCTCTGTTTTGATGCACGTGCGGGACAAGAGTATCAGGATTGAGGTGAAGGCAATGACAAGCTTTCAAGTCAACAAGGAGATGGAGATCAACATGAAGTAAATGTCACAAGAGGGGCAAAAAATGAAGACATTATAATAATTTTAGATTAGATGACATGCTTGTAATTTTGTAGGAGGCTCTTTTTTAACCAATCTTTATTTAACTAAAATCTTAATATAAATAGCCAAAGGTGCCTTCTTTCTCATTTTCAAGTGATAGAAACCAAGCACGAGCTCACACACACTATCTCTGCATTCACATGGCTACCCACTTTGACAACTTCTATGAGTTCCTCTCCACCACCTCATGGGCAGGCAAGAGCAAGCTCTTTGCCATGTTTTCTCGTGAAGCCAACTTTGAAAAGTCGCTCGCCCTTGCGTCCCAACATTATGAGATGCAGATTGCATACATGGAGCAATACTTGTCTCCCCACTCCATCTCCTTTCCCCATTGCCCCAATGATCGATGGGTGCCTGTTGAGCTACTTAGGACATTCAATAATATGCCCACCCCTACATCCAGCGCCTTGAATGCTTCATAGACATCATCTGCATCCTCGCACGAGCTTACTGTACCTTCAATAAGCCGGAGGTGAAGAGGTTGGGGAAGGGAAATTTAGCAACTAGGTTCCTCTCATGGCTTGCCACTTTTGTGTTCCTCATCAGCGAGATGAGGAGGTAGCAAAGCTTTCCGTGAAAGCTTCAGATGAATGCTTGCTGTACAAGCTACGATTACATACAAAACTTGCATGCAAGTTGCATCATAACGCGGTGCTTTTTCTTATTATTATTTTTGTCCTTTATGGACCTCTAAGTTTTCTTACGTGCATGAGACACGGGTCTCCACTTTTAGAGTTCTAATTTTGGTTCACGTTTTATTCTTTACATGATCACTTTATGCTCGTCGTCTGGTTCCCGCCTATTTTTGGCTACGTTTCTCATATCTCGTACATGGTCTGCAAGTTCTGCGATCTTATCTTGTACGTGTTCTCACAACCCGACATGGCAAACACCATACTTGTTAATAACGGATTTCCTTCTAGGCAGTGTTCGGTTCCTCTTTTCCAAGGCCAAGGATTTCCTTGTTGGAAATACAAGATGCTATTAATTTTGGAAGGAGACGAATTGGCAGATATTGTTCTTGGTATTCTTGCATGCCCTCCTCAACCTATTCCACTTCAGAATGATGTTATTATTACCGAAGGTCCTATTTTTGAACAGTGGAAAATTGATCATACTGCATACTGGATTCGTCGTGATAAGGCTGCTCGTCGTCGGTATATACTTTCTACCCTTAACTATTCACTAATGCTAGATGTTTATCCGTTATATAACTAAGAATAAAATTTTCAATGATTTATAATATAATACCAAAAATCAGCAATAATGACGCTAATCTTCCTTCTTATGGAGTTTTGAGAAAAGCAACAAACATCATGATTAATCTAGAATCAAGAAATAATCATGCACGCTACTAATCTCTCTTCTTGCAAAGAAATGCATATGGATTAGGCATTTAACTTGTACTCAAGAGTTGTAGGCAAGGAGAAGATTGAAGCTTCTCGTCCCACCGTGATGGCCAAGTGTTAGCATCACCTTGTTAACATAGGGGAACACATGCTCCTACATACATAGCCATTGAGTAAAAATGTACACATGAGCATGGAGTACGAGGCATGTATCAACAACAAGATAAACATACAAGCATAATAACACAACACCATAGTGTATTCCATATACATGTATCACATATTGTGTGTACAAGAATCATGTGTAAGAATCGTGTCCATATAAAAGTCATGTCATGTCATGTCCAATTTGCATACAAGAGGGGATTTATATAGTCATCCAACCATGTGACTCTTGGGATACCCATGTGGCTGTTGGGCTACCCATGTGACTGTTGGCCTCCTATAACCTCTGCAAGATCCTAACTCCTCACTAGCGCTCTTCGAACCACTTCTTGATATGACATCTTATAATAAGAAAATCCCAGAACTCATTAGCCTAAGCTAATGCTACTAATGCTAGGGGGTGTTCTCACCTCTCATCAACAGTAGTTATAGTTAAGACTAGAAGTAGCTCATAGGTTAGTTCAATGAAATGTACCTTTCCTCTCCGTCTTCCAATCCTGCTTCTTGGTTGAGTTTCTCTGTGATACTCCTCTCTACCTGAGGTTGTGGTGGGGAAGGATGGTATTTTAGCATTTAGTGATTCTTTCCCTTCGAAAACTCTATCTTGCCCTTGTAATAAAATTGTTCCCCTTTGAAAACTCTTTCGTGCCCTTGTAATAGTGTTGTTTGCATGTAAGCAATAAAACAAGGATTTAAATTCATCTTGTTAATATCTTCCTTGGTAATATACAATTCTTCTTTGGGTTCTTCACTTTTTTCTGAGATGGGTTTTAACATCCCATAAGGGGTATCTATCACCCTCTCAACCTTTGGTTCCTCCTACATTAGCCCTAGAGGGG
This sequence comes from Cibotium barometz, assembly GCF_041138505.1. Lineage (NCBI taxonomy): Eukaryota > Viridiplantae > Streptophyta > Polypodiopsida > Cyatheales > Cibotiaceae > Cibotium > Cibotium barometz. The sequence goes on along the minus strand of NC_141096.1, from coordinate 29,177,749 downwards.
CATCCCATCTGCTAATGCATGTCCTAGGGCTTGGTCCTATGCCCAACCTCTTATCTTTCATTCAGTAGAGAATTCAACTATAGGATTGTCCCTCTTTCGTAGTGTCTTTGTTCAGACACCCATTCTAGCATCTAAATCTTTTTTTGCTTGGTTATAAATTTGTAATTGTTTTGGGGTGACCATTTCTATTTCCATCCCTTTGCTTGTAGGAGAAAAGGTTTCCCCTATTCTAGCGATACTCTCTACATCTCTCTAAATCCTTGGAGTGTAAGAGATTTTGACTCTTGAGAATGGTTGAAGGTCCTTCTCTATACAAAAGTCTAAAGAGGATGCTTGAACAATTCCTCTTCCTATTGGGAGCCTTAAAATATTCCTCATTACATGACCCTGATTGACGGAATGAGGCTCTTGATCCGTACTCATCCACATACCAAATAACCCGATAATAATGTTCAACAGGATACCAAATAGTATGCGGGGTTGGAAACTCTTTCCTCTACTCACACTTCATCAACCATATAAGCATCTTCCATGGACTCTGTTACTAAGACCATGTTAGGGAGTTTGGGAAAATCCTAGTTCCCATTTTGTAAGAGAAGAAAAATGGGGGCATTAGTGAATCCTTTTAAGTTTTTTGTCTAAAGAAGATCATGGAAAATTTATTGGAAATCTCTTCTTGAAGGGTAGGCTCTAAATCGATAACTTCAATATACTAATGATACAGTAAAAAACAATATTGAAAATAAAGTAATGGAATGTTTTCAAACTCCCTAAAATCATCTTTACAGTCTAGTCTCTATTGAACACAACCCTCTCCAAATAAACACACTTTAATGTGTGCTAGCCGAAAGGATAGATCCAACACTCCTTTGGATACTTCTCTAGATAGGAAGATACTTGGTAATTTGATGTACTATCATCTAGAGAGAGACTTCATCACCCAAAATGTTTCATGATCTTCATTGCTTGAAAGGGAGTAGGTTAAATATTAATTTTTTGACCTTTTTTTGTGAACCTTTGGTTACCTAAAGGTTGAGTTATTCAACAATTTGAACAAGTCTATTTTTTCATGTTCGACTTTTCACTTATCCCTTAAACTCAAGGTTACTCTTCTCATTGGTTCTATTTACTTACTTAGCTAGAACAGACATCGTCCATAATTATTTTATCCCAAAAGAAAAACACTACATGAAAATCAAATGATAGTTACATGTGAAAACCTGAGATATTCATGGTCATGAAAAAAGTCTGGTTTCTGATGCCGAATATGTTTCAAATTTTGAATGCCAAATTGCTACTAACTAATTCCTACATCCTATTTACAATGATCGATTACCTCAAAAGTCAAAATACGTAAAGTATTTTTACCTAAATTTCTTAAGGTATTCACGGTTGTGAAAAACCCTAGTTTAATCTCATGCCAAAATTAGGGAGTTTGGTTGATCTCTCAATATCCTCAATTGATCAAAATACTCTCATGAGAATTTCTTAAAAATTTAACGGCTTGAAATTCGTTGAGTCTTTCACGTGTCAAAAACACAACCTATCAACACAATAAAACAACACGGTTCTTTAACATAGGTAGAACTTGTTGTGAAAAAGGGCACATTAATTTGAAGAATTTTGAGTTTAGTATATGTCTCTTATTCATGTGATCAAGAGTATAAAATCTCGCATTAAAACGAGCTAGTATAATTTTGTACTTAGATCAATACGATGCTTCCCTTTTTGAAGCCTCATTAAAACTTTAACGGCTTGAAGTTCATTGAGTCTTTCACGTGTCAAAAACACAACAAAACAACACGGTTCTTTAACATAGGTAGAACTTGTTGTGAAAAAGGGCACATTAATTTGAATAATTTTGAGTTTAGTATATGTCTCTTATTCATGTGATCAAGAGTATAAAATCTCGCATTAAAACTAGCTAGTATGATTTTGTACTTAGATCAATACGGTGCTTCCCTTTTTGAAGCCTCATTAAGGATTCCTCTTTGTGAATCCTTTTTTAAGTCTAACTAGTATTTGGTCAAACTATTATAGTGAAAAAATACGATAGCATGAAGGAGAGAGAGGAAATAAAATATAGAGATAGAAAGAAATAAAGCAGAAAAGATATATTGATTCCCATGGAAGGTAATAATGTCCTATGCAACCCAATCTCGAGGGGGGGGTTCAGTCATAAATATGTAAACATAGCACGTGGGTTCAATAGAATAGGGTTTTTTAAATCCTCTTTTTTACACGTGTTTTACATACAAAAGGGTATCATTTAAAGGGGGTGTTTAAAGATTGAAAAGAAAAAAGGTGTGTTTTATTCACAAAAAATTTACAGATAAGTGGTTTTTAAATTAGGCCTTGAATGCATGTGATATATAGAGTTTACATATAGTGAACCCCCGAGGACCCCATATATAAATTGAGACTATAAAAGTCTTATGTCAAATATGTGGTCAAAAGAGTAGAACAAATAAACAAATATCACATCTAACTTCAAAAAAAAGAGATGTCAAATATGTGGTCAAAAGAGTAGAACAAATAAACAAATATCACGTCTAACTTCAAAAAAAAGAGATGTTCTAAAATAACAAGTGTTACTTGTGGAGTAGGTTATGGTCTTCATAACTAGTATATAACCCATACATAGTTGCAACAAAATGTTTTGGTTTGCATTCATGTGTGTATGTGTGAGCACTTGTGTGTCTATATGTGTCTGTGCATGTAGATGACCAAAATAAAGTCTGTCATTTTTGGATCCCCCTCGTCCTTGAGGTCCCTTGTCATCCATCCAACTCTTTTCCCCCTTGGGTAGTGTGAGTGTGTGTGTGTGTTTCTCCCCCCTAGTTCCCCCTTAGTGTGTCACCGGATATTGATAAAGTCGTCAAATGGCATGTGACTTATTTCTCAAGGGAGGCCAACCAGTAAAATCGGTGTGAGGTGAAAACAAGAAAAAAGACCATGCCTCTATAGCCCTTCACCTCCCAAACTTTGATACAACAACTACAAAAAGGGGGCACCACCAGCCCCACCGGATGGAACACTTCTCACGGTTCACCACACCACCCACACCAGAAAGACAGCCAAAATAGGGGCACCAACAACCAACACGAAACACCACACAGAGATACCTCAAAAGTCTGTACTCCACAAGATAATCAAAGACCGCATACTTATCCACAATAATACAAAAATTCCTCCATAATCAGTCGGCTTCACTCGGCTTCCTTCACTCCAAAAGAACTTCCTTCCAAAAGCTTCCTCTCTCTGCTTCAGCACCTCGTGCTTTCTCTCTCCACTGCTTACTCCAAAACAGCCCGCTCAAACAAGCGTTTTCCACACCAAAAAAGCTTCTCAAATCAGCTCCGCAGCTCCCAGAAAACAGGCCCACACCTCTTGTACCCTCTGGCGTCACCCGCTCAGAGAACTGACGGCCAAGCCACCAGTAGCGTCCGTGGCAAGTGCAAGGCACTCCCCAGCCAGCAACACAGCGAACACTCTTGCTCGCTTCTCTCCCTGGCGGTTCCCTCTCTCCTTACTTCAGCTACCACCAGCTACCCTAGACCTTTCTCAAGCCTGTTCGACATCCCTGTCCACGTGTCTTCACTAGCTACCCTAGACCTTTCTCAAGCCTGTTCGACATCCCTGTCCACGTGTCTTCAGCTACCACCAGCTACCCTAGACCTTTCTCAAGCCTGTTCGACATCCCTGTCCACGTGTCTTCAAGCAGCATCTCCTTAGCGGCTCTCTCCAGCCCCTCGCTAGTAGCATCTCCTCGCCAGTCGCTGGCGAGCCCACCAAAAACCAACGCAACCTTCCCTTCACTCCGTCCAGCCGCGGTCTCCCCTCTATGTCGCCAGCCTCCAGTCGTCGCCCGCCAGACTTCAGCACCCGCCGGCGCTTCTACAGTCCGAGCCCTCCAGTGCACCAGCTGCCCTCCTGTGCTACGAGCTTCAAAGGTGGCCTCCCAGCAAAACCCAACTAGCCTCTGTCTGTCGTCGCTAGTAGTTGCGCAACACCTCCTAGGTGGCTCCCTCTCTACAGTGCCTCCGGCTGCACTAACTACTCCTCCTCTAAAAAAACCCCGGCCACTTTCTTCTTCGCTTCTCCCTCTTCGCCAACCTTCTAGCATCTTCCTTGTGCTGGCGAAGGCGCTGGCAGTTGAACAAGCGGCCATGTGGTCGTTTTCTTTGCTGGCCACGTGGTTATTTTTTTAAAAAGGCCTAAAAGATGGCCACCATCACCCTTTCCACTAGCTTTCAGCATTCTTGATCAGCTGCACCTGACTTACCAAACATGTCAATTCCCCATGCTCTGCCAACCTCTTTCACATGTTTACTAATATGGCCAACACCTACACACTATAGGCGCCCACGACTCCAAACGAATGCGAGAGCTACCCTTTTGCCATCGTCAGCACACCCTTTAGAGCTGCCACCATCAAAAGCCTTCCGCAAGCTTTCCACATATTGGAGACCAACCTTCCTCAAGGCCATACACACTGCTGCAATAAAAAAACTTCAAATCTCAAGCACCTGCTCCCAAAAAAAAAACAAGCGTGTACTAGTCTGTACACCTGCCAGGGCATTCTAGGGCAAAGCTTTACACATGCCATGCATCCCATATGTAGCCCAAAACACCTTTCAGAATTTTACCTGACACCGGCGGCATAGGTACACCGCACCGTTCACATATTCCCACAAATGCGTGAATCCGGCTAACAGCTAGTCAGCATTCCACCTCAGCATACCAAGCCACCTCCGTCGGGATGCTCAATTGTTGTCTTCCCTATCATAGGCACTCGGCCAATTGACTTGTCTGCCCTATCATAGGCACTCGGCCAATTGACTTGTCTGACTACTCCATCCTCGCTTGACCTGCCCATTATTCCTAATTTAGAATGTCCCGGACTCCCAAATAATTGTCCAAGGTTTAAAGACTTTGGGATAAATTTTCTCCTTCTCACGTGCTTGGAAACTTCAAACTCTTCTTCATCACACCAACAAGATCAACATCCTTATCAACATGATCTTCATCTTCAAAGCATTTACCTTCTGAAGAATGTTCATCACAACTAGGTCCCCTCCACAACCCGCTCGCCTTTACACTTGCTCGATGCCAAACTGGTTTGCCTCCATGCCCTAGGTCGTTACTAATACATGTGTGGCTTTGATGCCAAACCATGCATTGTCACCCTCACCACTTCGGCAAGCAACACATGACACGCTCATTATAGTCAATTCCTTCTCTCTTGTACCTCTAGCATGTGTCAAACCCTTCATCTTAGCTCCTACCCTACTTCTCTAGAAGTCCATTCCAATTAATATTGATATCCAACTGAATGTCATACGTTGATCTCTATCAGTTAAGGACTCTCACTGCTGCAAAATCTATTTCTGAATCCTCCAGGTAGGTTCCTTTCAAATAGGGTCATGCACAAATCTTATGTTTCAAGCTCCCAAGGATTACAATCTATTCATGCACATACATGCAACACGAAGCCTTGGATTTCTTCTAGCTTGATACACTCTCACGTATAATGCTCCTCCAAGAATAGCATAACCCAAATCAGCAAAAACCTAGCATGGAATGAGTAAGAATATCCACCCTACCATTCTTTATCCCTCATTTTTTATGTAAATCACCAAGCCCACATTGCTATCTCTCACCCATTAGCTAGTCCCTTGTAATTGTGCGTATGCATCAATATGCCGTTTTTAGCTAGCTTAGCTTGACCTTTGAATTTGTACTCCCTTAAGTTTCTTGATTCAACCAATGTGCATATAATATAAACTCTCATGCTAGTTATATATTGAATCTCCTTCTTCAAATACCTTGGCCTCGTGTCAACCAAGTTATTTCCCTCATGTAGAAATTACTTTAAGTACTTAATAACATGAAAAACACTCAGTGTGAACACAATAGCCTTGTGGTACTTTAAGCTTATAACCCACATCTATAATCACTAGAGGGATTAAGGACACCGTGATAGCACCACTACGAGAGAATATATATGGGTGTAAAATAATGATACATTTAACACTAGTTTGGTAGACATAAATATGTCTTTTCAGGGGTTTGCTTAAAAAATTCATACCTTGTGAATGGGAGTGGTATTTTAGCGTTTCTCTTCTTTAAATGCATGTCTTCATGAATGTGGAAAACCTTAGAAAATTATTAGAATGATAAAAATAGCCTTAGATATAATTGAGATATTACCATAAGTAGAGGTATATCCCACATTATAATCCAAATAAGTTATGAATTTACAAAGTAGGTTACTAAATGTAAGAAAAAGATGAACTCAATTCATTATTAAATTTTCCTAAATCTTACATAGTATTTAAGAGATGAGAGATATTATTTCCATGATAAAAAAATATATTGTACTGATTATTAATTCAATTAAATTTACTTCTTAGAATATCTTTTTATTTGTTAAGTCTTTGATACACAAAATATGATAATAGTGTGAGCTTATATGGTGATTTATTTTAGTTATACTAATAAATCAATGTCTCCACTAAATTAACTGGTCAAGAATACATATCTAGATATTTCAATTTAGCTAGAAGAGAAGGTGATGGTCTTAACTTTTAAAACTGCATTGAAAACAAAACAATGTATATCAACCTTGCTTATATTTACATCATCTAGTGAGAAACTTATAAAAATAGTGTTTATTATTATACAAAATGACTAGATAATCCACTTAAAGCCTTACGAGATGTTTAAAAATGTGTGAAGTAGTCTCTTATTCTATAGTAACAAATATGGTTCAAAATTTGTAGACTTTTGTCTAAAACAAAGTGCCTAAAAGGATAGGTGTATAAGTGATTAGCTATCACAAAATGCACCAGATGTAAAGCATAACATTGTAAAGAACATGCATGCAAGATTTAAACTTAATCTAAGATTGTTTGATTGGATTTAAAAATCTTGAAAGTTAATTTTTTTTGAGATAGCTAAATATTTTAGAATTTTCAATAAGACCTAAATTTTGGAGTTTTAATTTATTTTTGAGCCTAAGATGGTTTGTATTAAATCATATATATGTTTGTGAAATTTATATCCTCCAAAAACTTTGGAAAGTAATGAGAAATTGGCTAATTAAAGCCTTTGATCCAAATAGCTATGCATTTTGATTCTAACTTAGCCTATGAGTTATTATCAAATTAAAAACCCTAGAGGTAACCAACGTGATCCCAAATAAATCCTAATTTTCCTACAGTATATACCTGATGATATGAAAAAAGGAAACTTTGATTTTCACTATCCATGTGTTCTAAATACTTCCATAAAGTTGGCCAGCAAACAAGACATAAATATGTCCACAAACACTTTTATGTCCTATTTACCAATAAACGTAAACTTATATATGTCTTTATGTGGCAATAGGGGCATTATTATGTTTGTGTAGTTTACGACACACCTAGTGACACGTGCTCATGCATTACTTTATTTTTAAGAGTACAAACCCACTATTTTTCAAAGAGAATATATATTCACATTTTTTGTCTCAAAAAGTAGTGAATGGTTTACACAAGAGATCACATGTAAAAGGAGAGAAAAAACCGAATGGTTATACGTATGTGAAATAATGTGAGATTTAGTTGACACACACCCATATACATAGACAAAAGAGCTTACTACAAAGTAAGAGTTGATTTTTGGAACAAAAACAAAGCAAAGTGTGCAATTCCATTTATCTATAATTTTTCTCTTGAAGTTTTTATAGGGAGGGAAGGCTTAAGGATACCTTGATAGCACCACTAGGAGAGAATTTATATGGGTTTCACATAACAACACTTTTAAATGTAAACTTATGGGTGCCTTTACGCAACAATAATGGTGCCACTTTGTTTGTGCCATATTTAATGACACGCCTGGCCAACAATTTTTACACGCGCATCATGGAATACTTTATTGTTAAGAGTACAAACCCATAATTTGTTTGTCAAAGAGTATATGGTCACTTCTTTTTGTTTCAAAGAGTTGTGAATGGTTTAAAGAAGAGACAACATTTGTGTAAGAGAAGGAGAGGAAAAAGTAGTGTGGTTTCTATACATAAAAGTAGTGTGGTTTCTATACATAAAATGATGTGAGATTTAGTTGACACACACCTCTATACATAGTAAAAAGAACTCGTTACAAAGTAGGAGTTTATTTTTGGAACAAAAATAATGAAGACTATATGATACTACCTACCTATCTAGAGTTTTTGCTTTTGAAGTTTTCTAGAGAATCTTTTGTAATTAAACTTTTGGTTCCACAAGTCTACTTTACATTTTAGACATGTGTGTTTCCACATGAAGACTGTACAAAACCACCTACTTATCTAGAGTTTTTGCTTTTGAAGTTTTCTAGAAAGATTTTATAATTAAACATGTGTTTCCACATATCTACGCAAACATGTCTACTGTACTCATTAGTGTAAGATTTGGCAAACAAGTATTGGCTTATTAATTTTTATAAATATTGTTACATATCTTTGTATTTATTTGAAAAGTAACTAAAAATTAGTTAATAAGGACTAAAAACACTTGAATTTATCTTAGGAGTCACACTAAAAAAAAAATCGACGTTCTTTTCGATGTTTTTTCGCTTATTTCGACATAAGCATGGACAAGTTTTTTGAGGTTTATTTTGACGCTCATTTTGATGATGCGGGTACCAGCAAAACCAGGCATCGTAAATAGAAGATCTGTAGTAGTGCAAAAACTATTTCTAAATATTCCAACTAAGTTCCTATCAAATAGGGCCATGCACAAGGCTTATGTTTCAACCTCCCAAGGCTTAGAATCTATTCTTGCAAATATATGCAACAAGAAGCCTGTGATCTCCCATAGCTCGATACACTCTCATGGATAAACTCCCTCCAAGCATGGCATAACATGCCCAAATTGGCAAAAACCCTAGCATGGAATTAGTAAGAATAACCACCCTACCATTATTTTCCCCTCGTTGATGTAAATCAATGATCCTACTCTCCTTTTATCACCCATTAACTAGTCCCTTGTAATTGTGCGTATGTATCAATATGGTCTTTTTAGCTATCTTGGCTTGACCTTTGAACTTGATTCAACTAGTGTGTAGATAATACACACTTTCATGCTGCCTATGGTGTCACTATGTTTGTGCAGTTTACGACACACCTGGCAACACCTTCTCTTGGATTACTTTATTTTTAAGAGAACAAACCCCATATAAACCCATTGTTTTTCAAAGAGTATAATATATATTCACATTTTTTGTCTCAAAGAGTAGTGAATGGGTTTATAGAAGAGATCACATGTTAAAGAAGGAGAAAAAAAACTTGTATGGTTATATATATGTAAAATGATGTGAGATTTAGTTGACACACAACCATATACATAGAAAAAAGATATTGCTAAGTAACAATTTCTCTTTGGAACCAAAAAAAAAGAGAAAATTGTGCAATACCATTTATCTATAATTTTCTCTTGATATTTTTCTAGGGAGGAAGGGCTTAAGGACACCTTGATAGCACCAATCTCAGAGAATTTATATGGGTGTCACATAACAACACATTTAATTGTAAACTTATGGGTGCCTTTATGAAACAATAGGGGTGCCACTTTATTTGTGACATTCAACGACATGCATGGTCAACAACTATTCCACGTGCATCATGGTTTAATGCTTTATTTTTAAGAATACAGGCCCATCGTTTGTCCTAGAGTATATGCTCACTTTTTCTTGGATAGTCGTGAATGGTTTAAATAAGAGAGAACATTTGTGTAAAATACGGAGAGAAAAAGGTAGTGTGGCTTTCTATACATAAAATGATATGAGATTTAGTTGACACGCACCCATATACATAGTAAGAAGAACTCACTACAAAGAAGGAATTTATTTTTGGAATAAAAATAATGAAGACTATATGGTACCACCCACCTATCTAGAGTTTTTTCTTTTGAAGTTTTCTAGAAATTGTAATTAAACTTGTGTTTCCACATGGAGACTGTACAAACCACCCACTTACCTAGATTTTCTGCTTTTGAAGTTATCTAGAAAGCTTTTATAATCAAACATGTGTTTCCACATGTCTATTTAAAAATGTCAGTTGTACATTTTAGACATGTGGGAGCATTGATGTTAGAGTTAAATGACATGTCTATTGGTCATTACCACTTGTTTTTCATGTTTGAAGGTAATCTTCTAGACACCAAAGAAGCTCATAAAAAAGAAGCAATGTTTAGGTGACCTAACACAAAGGCAAGATAATGTTTTTGAACATGTCAAGATGTAAAGGAGTATCCTTACCGCCCACAAATTCCTCTAGTCATAACCAAGAAAATTGGTTCTAAGAGTGCTACAGAGCCTCTAGACATTGAGATTTCCTTTATGGTGAAGTATTTTTCAAGATAGAATGGAAGTGATGATCATTTCCTAGATTTAAATTTAAGTCTCAAATTCGATGCAATATCTATCCAAGTTACATTTTGTTTAGAATTATATCACAAATATATTTGTGTTAATTTCTTCTCTGTAGAAAAGAGAGTGTTCTAGTAGTTATTCTAGATGTGAATATTTACAAAACAATGTATCCTTAATAAGTATTTATGAGATGGAGCCATTTTAGGAAATATATATACATACATACATACATATATATATATATTAGTTTTTATGATTATATATATATATTTGTTCTTCATCTGAGGGCTCAGGAGTTACATTGTCAGATGGGCAAGAAGATCTGTGGATGTGTGGAGCCTCATGTAAGGATTTCAACACTGAGAGACTTAAGGGTAATCGAAGTGTATCAGATGAGGCATACATTCCACAACCCTTCCCTGAGCACTTAATTGATCCCCTAGAATGGAGTCATGTCCTTGCAACATTATCGACATGTGCTTCACCTAAGCTAATTCAATTTTGTGACTCAGATGGATATGACATTATTCCTATACGAATGGTACAACCACGTGACCTTCTAGATGATTTGTACTATGGGGATGCATCCACAACAGCACTGCATGTAGAGGAAGTCTTAGTGGAGGATTTAACACTCGAATATGCTAATGATGCTGATAAGGAAGATGGATGGGACTCTGATTTTGATGATGATGTGATAACCCCCGAGGAAGAGTTAGGAAAGGCATGCCTATTCTTGAGAGGAAGGGAGATTCAAGTAGAGATCCCTCGAAGAGCCGACCTAAACGTAAATGCTGTAAGAGCCATAAGAGAGTCTGTAAACAAGATGAGAGAGAACGATGTGAGAGAATACAAAAAGAAGACGAGGAGTTTAAGAATGAACACTCTCGACCACCACCTCACTTCTCAGGAAAGAATGGATATCTATACTATGTCCAAGCACAAGATAGTATCAAAAACCAAGTAAAACGATCAAATGGATTCCAACGAGGAGAAAAGCTAAAAACTGTTAGCAAAAATTACAAAAAAACAAAGAGACCAAAACAAAAACTCAAGTCTCAAACAGATTCAAAAGAGAGTGTCGGAAGTGTAAAGATAAAGGTTGAACAAAAAATCTGATGCAAGATTGCAAAAGAGAGCTCAAAACCGCATGGTCTTCAATTAGTGATGACTCAAGTGGACAAGAACAAGGTCTCAATGTTCCCCCCAACTTCACACAGTACACTCTTCAAGATCGGAAGATTGTTCTTCAACAGGCCATGCGACAAAAGCCAAGCATGCCAGGGGTTTCATATGATGGTCCAGAAGACGCAAAAAAAATTGATATCGCTGAGCCAAGAAAAGAGCCTCGCTATGTGTGGATTGCCACAGACTTGAACTTAGATGACGAGAAGTTATTAATTCAAACAATAAAGGAGTATCGCGATGTTTTTGCTTGGAGTTATAAAGACCTCAAAGGAGTTGATCCAAGCATATGTCAGCATACAATTCCATTGTGAGAGGATGCAAAGCCTTCCAAGCAACGTCCTTATACTTACAATGAGAATTTTGCACGAAAGATAAAAGAAGAAATAGACAAGCTCTTAGAGGTAAAATTTATCTATGAGATTGAACATACACTGAATGGGTCTCCTCTATTGTAGTGGTGCCCAAGAAAAATGGAAAACTTCGAGTATGTGTAAACCTCAAGAAGGTAAATGCAGCTACTGTACGTGATCATTACCCGCTTCCAATCACGGATCATGTTTTGGAATGTGTTGCAGAGAAAAAGGCATATAGTTTCTTGGATGGATTCTCCGGTTACAATCAAGTGTCAATTGATCCGAAGGATCAACACAAGACAGCCTTTACTACTGAAGATGGCATCTTTGCCTATCGTGTTATGCCATTTGGTCTAACAAATGCACCTGCAACCTTTCACTGGTTAATGAGTCATGTATTCAAGGAGTAGCTTAGGCTATTTCTTGAGATCTTCATGGATGATTTATGTGTTCACTCACAAGAGCGTGATGATCATATAGAACACCTTAGACTTGTGTTTCAAAAGTGTCAAGTTTATCGTATATGCTTGAATCCTGACAAGTGGCCATATTGTTTCTCGCAATGGTATTTCAACAGATATGGATAAAATTGATGTCATTGTCTCATTACCTCGGTCTATCAACCCTAAAGGGGTACAAATATTCATGGGACATTGTGGCTATTATCGTGGATTCATCTACATGTACGCTGTCCTAGCTAGACCATTATATGCTCTTCTTGTAAAGTTTAATTGGACTGACGAGTGTGAGGAATCCTTTGAAAAGTTGAAGCAAGCATTAGTGTCTGCACCCATCTTACGGGCACCAGATTGGAACCACATCTTTCATGTCCATATTGATGCTTCAAACTTTGCAATTGGATGTATTTTGGCTCAATCGGAAGAACATAATAAGGATTTCCCAATCTCATATGCTAGTCGAGAGTTGAACAATGCTGAGAAGAATTATACCACAATAGAAAGAGAAGGTTTGTCCATGATATATGTAGTGAAAAAGTTTCGCCATTACCTTTTAGCAAACAAATTTATATTTTTTGTGGACCATCAAGCACTGCTATATTTGGTGAATAAGCCTTGTGCAACTGGAAGGATTGTGAGGTGGTTTGTCAACCTTCTTGAGTTTGATTTTGAAGTGGCAGTCCGAAAAGGAACAACTCATCTTAGGGCAGACCATTTGTCTTGAATCACCTCTGGAGAAGCTCCTGTGGGTGTGGATGATGATATGTTAGATTCAACACTTTTCCTTGTAGAGACAGCTCCTAAATGGTCTGAACCCATCTTAGAAATTTTGACAAGTGGGTAGATACAACTAGCGGGTCCTAATATGGACCTATGGCGACCATTCAAGTTAATCTCAGGGAGATTATATCGTCAGGGTAATGATGGAGTGTTGCGGCTTATACCTAACCCTGACCAATATGAGGAGATCTTGGCATGGGCACATGAGGGTATTGGTGGAATCCATGCATTAGCTACTACTTGTGTGCGACGTATAACTCAGGATGGGCAATGGTGGCCTACCATGCATGCGGATGCTGAAAAATTTATTCGTAATTGTGCTTCATGTCATATTTAACAACCAATTCATAATGTCACATTATTCCAAATTTCAACTACACCAAGTTGGAGTAAGTATATTGTGGACTATCTTCAGCATGGTCATACTGATCGAACAATTCCTAAATATCGAAAGCATGCTATTGAAGTTGAAGCGGCCAACTATATGCTGATAGAGGGCCAACTCTACAAGAGGAGCAAGGATGGCAACTTACGCATGTGTGTATGTGAAGCTGACTACTTGAAAATCTTAACTCATGCACATACAGGTGTTGGGGGTGGACACTTTTCGGGCAATACCACAGCTAAGTTGATTAGGTGGTCTGGGCTTTGGTGGCCAACCTTACAAATGGAGGCCGAAGAATATGTAAAATGTTGTGACGATTGTCAAAGGGCCAAACCTCCCATCACAAAGGACAATATGCCATTGCGGCCTATGTTAAGCACACGTGCTTTTGCCAAATGGGGTATTGATTTTTTCGGTCCCATTAAACCTCCAGCTCGTCACACACATGCCGAATATATTATAGTCGCAACTGACTATTTGACCAAATGGGTAGAGGCAAAGGCTACAGTCAAAAATGATGCCAAAACCACAGCCAAGTTCTTATATGAGTACATGTTTACACGCTATGGCTTACCTATTGAAATCATTAGTGATCAAGGTGTGCACTTTGTGAATGAGGTCATAGAGTTTTTACTTCAAGAATTTATGGTAATTCACAAGCGTTCTGCACCCTATCATCCCCAGACCAATGGTCAAGATGAGAGTACTAACAAGATTCTCTGCACAACACTCACAAAGATTGTTGAGGGACATAGGATTGATTGGGAGCAAAAGTTGCACTCAGTTCTTTGGGCATATAGAACAGCCTATAAAACATCTGTGGGGCAAAACCCCATTTGAGCTTGCTTTTGGGCTAGATGCAATTCTTCCCATTGAATTTCTTGTACCTACTCTACGCGTTGCTAAACAATTGGACTGGACTAGTCATGAGCTTTCTCAACGCATTGATGAATTGGAAAAGCTTGACGAGACCTGCTTATTGGCTGTAATGGGGATGTATGCCGAGAGAGGAGACAAAAGAAATGGTATGATCGAAATGTAACAACTCGCCGATTCAAAAAAGGGGACCTTGTGCTCTTGTACACACTTAAGAAGCATAAGAGAAAGCTCAAGAAACGTGGCCTAGGACCGTTTGTGATTAATGAGCTTACTCCAAGTGGTGCAGTGCGTTTAGAGACACTAGAAGGTGAGCAAATGCCTAACTTCATTAATGGAAGTCGTCTCAAGAAATACAATGAACCATTAACTGAAGCCATGCTTCAACAAATGCATGCTACCCACACACGAAAAGAAGCACATGACCTACTTAAACGTCAGGCTCAAGAAGAAGCTAAAGCTAGAGTTGCAAAAGCCAAGGAGCGTCGGAAGGCTTCTGTGTTGACCTTACAGTTGGCTACTACTGATAAACAATATGTCGATCCTTTCAATATTCACGTGTGTCTTCATCTTCATGAGACTACCTACTTTGTCTCTGTCTTAATTGACTCTGGTGCAGATTATAATGTTCTCTCATTTCACACATGGGTAGCCTTGGGACAACCAACACTTGTGCACATTCCTATTGACTTACGAAGCTTCTCAGGTGAAGATAACCCTATAGAGGAAAAATGTGTCATTATGATATCCATTCAGGATCACCAGATGTCAGTTCCCTTTTATGTGGCTAGTAAGTCCAAGGCAGTGGTAGACGTTGTTCTTGGTCGATCATGGTTAAGTGCTACCAATTGTTCACATTAGATTGGAAGAATAGACAATACAAATTGCAAATTGATTCTGATTGCATCTTGGGATCTGCTGCTCCATGAGTTTTATCATACCAAAAGGGTGGTAGTTCTACCTTACACAACCCACTTTCAACATCTGCTCTTCAAGCTCCAAGACAAATGATGTGGATAATCGATGAGTCCTCAAGTGAGGGCCATGGCTGGCATGTTCCAACTACTCTAGGCACTGCTCAAAGAAGGCTAGGCAAGAAGGAATCATCAATTTGGCTACCCAAAGATGCATACAAACTTGTACCATCTAGCCTAGTTGCTAAACCTCCTAAAAAGAATATCTTTTCAAGCCTAAGCCTCAGATTGTTACTCATTGGGTCCCAAAGCATGTTCTTAAAGCACAAGGCTATTATGAGGGTGCAACAGCACTTTGGCTTCCCAAATGCCATGGGTTGCTAGAGCTAGAAGAGTGTATCAATAAGATTCCAAAAGCCACTCTTGGTTTTTCATATCAGTGGGTGCAAAGGAAATCAACACAACCTCTTCAAGATAGGATAGGTGGTTGTGATAGCACCTACAAATCTCCTTGTGTTACCCTTCCCAAAACATGTATTGAATCACCAGTTGTCCCAACTTCTCCTTGTTACACACATCCACCATCAACTTGTGTACCTAAGACAAATCCAACTTTACATGAGTCTCCTTTGAGCATAGATTCTAGCACTTCACTGCCTAAATCCTCTTATCTTTCTCAAATTCCTCGACAATTGCTATCCTTCCCACCTGTTAAGAAGGACATACCCAAAACCAAAGGTAAGGCATTAACACTACAATTGAAGCTCTTTGGTAGATCAGTGTGTGAATAGTCTCACTTTTACTAATGTGGTTCCTTTTGCCATTACAGGATTGTGTTCTTTTTTAGATGATCGTATCTACTTGTTTTTTATAGGGATTGTAATGCTGGCATTAGGGAAAAAGAGAGCTCATTTTGGGGCCTTTTACGGTTTGGAAAAATAAGCTCTCAACCAATGAACAGAGGGCCAACGTAACGTTGGAAATTCACAAAAATAAAAGAAAATAGATAAAAGAAACAATATTTTATGTAGGTACAAGCGTGCTACATTAATGTGGAGATTGGTTTTTTATTCTCACAAGATCTTTGGACATGAAGATAGAATCTAGTCTGACATTTTCTCTGACAAGGGCCTTCCCGCTTCCACCTCCCTTTGAACTTTGAATTGTTGTGCTGCCTTTCCTTCGAAAGGTCTACCATTCTACACCACTACCTCATTGTGCAGTAACCTCTTCTTTTCCAAAACTGCTCCCTTGATCCAGTTTGGCTTAGAGTAAGATGTTTCTTGTCAACTATCTGTCTGCCTACTTTCTCTTTCTTGAAACTTCACTTTGTTATCTTGTTTACATTATTTTACTGTGGTTACAGATTCACAAGGTATCCATGGTGAATAAAAACTATGGTCGTTCTTGTGGAAGACGCTCTGTGGATGATAATGCTATGAAGGCAGAATTATACCACACATCCTTACCCCGTCGACCTGCTTCTTCTATTTCTTCGGTAGAGAATTCAAGTACAGTCAAAACGGAAGGAACTTGGGAAAGGTTTACTGTTTCGAAAGGAGCATGGGTGCTCATGCAACCTAGTAAAAGAAAGAGACCCCAGACAAAAAATATTTTCTTGGCATCATGGAAGGGAAGAGTACGAGATTTTAAAATCACCAGAGGAAAGATATCGGTGAAAGAAGTTTTGATTCAGCATGTGTACATGCATAAAGAACTTGTCTTGCGAGACTATCCAAATGATCTTCCGCAACACAGGCCTAATTGTATATTTTTCTATTGTGGTTTTGTTCTTTATGAGGTGCATGGATTTTTTAGACAAAGCTTTCTTTCTTTGCTTATTGATATTCTTGTGTTATTTTATTTCAGATTTATACCCTTCATCGTATGAGACATGGCAAAACATCGATTGTATTCTGGGATTTATAGATGTTTTGCATGGATCGATAGGAGAACAACAATACGAAGGTCGATGTGCAACAGAGCTAGCTCAATCCGGTATATTTTTTACTGATCATTTTTATCAGTTGCTGGACAATGCAAACACACATGGTGTGTTAAGAAAACAAGACCTTCCAGCATGGAATTCAGTGGATTGGCGTCTCCCACATTTTAGTGTTACAGAGGCATATAGAGCCAAGCTTTTCAAAGAAGTACAGAAAGCTCTTAGGCCCAATATTGCCACAAGGATAATAAAAATTTCTTTGTGCATGCCTCTCACAGTTTTTGTAGACTTGTTTAATACCTTTCCAGTGAAGGTTTCAAAAACAATGTTCACAGTTAAAGCAACAAGTCTGGCATGCATGCCACAATT
The DNA here is from genome assembly GCF_041138505.1 of Cibotium barometz. Classification (NCBI taxonomy): domain Eukaryota; kingdom Viridiplantae; phylum Streptophyta; class Polypodiopsida; order Cyatheales; family Cibotiaceae; genus Cibotium; species Cibotium barometz. Next base: position 29,160,086 of record NC_141096.1, on the reverse strand, counting down.
TTTGGATAAAGGTTGGGATAAGAAGACATGTAGTTCAGTGTTTTGTGAGGTTGTCCAACCTTCTATGCAACTGAAGTACATGGTTGCATCACAAAATTTCATTTTTTCTTTTTATTATAAGCGCAGTCGAATGCTAGGTACAAAACTAGTCCCTATGGATCAAGATGAAGATTCTTTTGGTGCAGAAAATAAACTTCTTGATATTGATGTTGTTGAGAATGGTGATGTGCTAGTCAATATCACATTAAGACAATGCTGCTCCCTAGCTCAATTGCGCAATGACATTCTATTTGAGACAGAAGGTTCTATTTCAAAGGACTTTTTATTTATCTACAACAATAAGAAGGTATACCATGTGACTTATCCTAGTCTCATTAAGCACTGCTATTAGTTTACTTTACCCTATTGTTTCATATTGCTTTTTTGCAGGTGCTCAAAAGAAGAGAGAGATCAATAAAATGCAAAGACATTGAAAATTTTAAAATTGAGATAACACAGACTCCATAAACAAAGGTATTATATTCAGAAATGTAAAATTCTGTACAGAAGTGTTTAATTATATATGTAGAACATATTCTTGACAACAATTTTCTATTTATCTACAGGTTGATCTAGAGGCTGCTCTACATGGTCCAAGCTCACCGTATCATCTTTATTTGGAGAATCTACTTTCTGTTGCTCCATCTTGTCGTGTACAGTCTCTTGGTGCTGCTCCATTGTCTCCTCTACTACCCTTGGAGCATCTGTTTGCTGTTGCTCCATCATTTCCTCAATAACATCAGCAGCAACAGGTCCTTGTTCTTGTGGCTTCTCCTCATCAGCACTAGGTCCTTGTTCTTGTGGCACCACATCTACATCATCTGTGTCATCAAGGTGTATGACACCTTCTCGGACTTTAGAGCTCTCACCTAACTCGACAGTAGCTGGTACAATAGGTTTGGGGAAGGCATACTTCAAAAACTTCCAAATTATATCAGCTCTGAAACTATACACATAGCTCGAGTTGAAGCTATCTTCTCGCATCTGCAATGAGATATGATGATTTAGAACACTTTGTACCAATATCAAATTTTTTGAAGCTAAATGAAAATTATTTTTTCTTACAAGCTCTGGCTGTCCTATCTCAAAATAGCTTGAAAGTATATATTTGGCACTAATCAGCACTCTCCAGCCACAGCTACTTGAATCATCTTGTTGTGGTGTCTGGATAGTTGGAAAGATATGTTAGAAACTGTTAATGTCTGAACAAAATAAAATTATTCAATAAGTTCAAAGGCATAGCATGAAATAGACATCAGTAGAGGGAGCAACTTTCTACCTCTAAATCTATTGGCTCTATTGAATCCAAAAGATTGACATTAGGAGGACACTGATCCAATGCATCTAGAAGTCTTCTAATACAACTGCAATACATATAATTCAGTTAGTGTGCATTAAATCCAAATAATGAAGTTTAAAGTTAAAAATAGCACACAAACCACTTACAATTTAACCTCTCTGTGTGTGTTTCTAAGAGAGTTGAATAAAAAGCATTGCTTCTGCTGGATGTCAATAGAAGCAAAGCTCCAGTGGTCACTGCATAAGGAAAAAAGCATTAAGAAATCAAAGGCTACAACTCAATCTTGAAGGAAAATCCCAAAAGAAGCAGCCACACACATACTTGTTATGGTATGGAAGTAGCAAAATATCAACATGATCAAAATCACAGTGTCTGAACCAATTGGAAATATCCATGGGAGTTTCCTTTGGATCTCTTAACTTGAAGGAAATTGCAGGATCAATAATATAAACTGTATGCTGTACAGCATGGTTCAGCCAGCTTCTCATCATGCTACATTGGACAAAACAATAATTAAGGTAAGGTGTAAGGGAGGAGGTACAATAAGGATTGTTTTGCAAACAAATGTAAAATAAAAGACACTTACTAGAGCATTGCAAGAATGATAGTATCTGAGCAATACTCATTCTTATGAGCCAATGCTGCCAAGCATGCTCTTGTCAAGTCAAAATTATTCTCTGAAAAATCATCTTCAATATGGACAACTATGTTAGGGCCCAGCTCCTGCAACCTTCTCTGTATCTGTAGCTCCATCTGTACAGTCTCCACATTTATAGCAGACTTGGATTCCTCTATTTGCTGCTTCAATGACTCCTCATAAGCAGCTTTCCCTCTGGTGCTCATTGAGTGGGTCACTTCAACAACCTTCACCTTGTCTGCCTTCAATTTCCTTGTAGGTGGAATTAATAATATGTCTCTCATTTTAATGTCCTACCATTCCACAGGATGGACCAGCTTGTCATACCTCCACCTCACTCTGGACAATGTGTTGAAGTCCTTGGCCATCAGAGTTACCCTGTGAGCATGGGCTGCTACAAGCATTGCATCTTCAAAGTACTTCTCCAGGTAATCCTCTGCCATTTCCTGTAAGGAAAGAATGGTAGTCCTGTTCCACCTGAAACCAAGGTGCCAGCTATCACAAATTTCTCTCACTAGCCTCTGAAAAGGTGCCTTGGGGATTGCAAAGCCTATAGCTTTTTGCTGTTTCCTGATCTCCTTTAGCACACCAGCAGAATGCTTTAACCTCTTGGACTTTTGCTGTAGCATGCTCATTGGCTTCCCCTTCCTGCCATGTGCAACTCTTCCTTTTGTAGGCACACTAGATTCCTTGACATCAGCCCCAGCTGCTGCTGCTGCAAGCCCTGGCCCCTTGCCAGACCTCCTTGCAGTTGCCTTGGTTCTTGCCATCACTCTGAAAAGGTCCATACAAAGCAATAGTAAAAGATTAGAAACATGGAGAACATAGAATGATTAAAGAAGGTGATGACAACTTGGATGAAGCAAAATTGAACAATTTGCAACAAAAGGCGATTATGAAGATTTGAAATTTGTAACAGCTCAAAATCGCGTTTTTCTGCAAATGCTTGAAACAACATGCTTTTGCATTCATATGATGAATTCTCTATCTTTTCAACTATAAACAATATGTATTGTGTTTATAGAAGAAATATGCAGGCTTGAAATGGGTGGATGAAGAAGCATTTTAAAATTTGCAACAAAATGCGATTTGAACTATTTTGAGATTTCTAAAATCCTCTCCTCGCGTTTTGCTGCAAATTCTAGAGACAACATACTTCAGCATGCCTTTAGTCATTTCAGTGTGTATGCAGCTTGGTGCAACATGGATTGAGCCTATGGACATCAAGAAGTGATCAAACTCTCATTCAACAGGGCCAAATAAAAAGTCTTCCTGCTTCTACATGCAGTGGAGAAAATCTAAAAAATGCATATAATATTTATCATAATATGTAACCTACATCACATCAATCAATTCCTTACCCTAATATACTATTAAACAAGAAGAAGAGGAAAAAGATTTTCTTACTAACCTGGAAGCTATCTGCAAGTGTTCTGTGCTGATGATGAGTATCCTGTGCTGGGTATGAACCTCTGCTGCTGGTCTGGATGCTGATGGTGTGGAGTAGGGAGGTAGAGATGCAAGAGAACTGAGTTAGGAGAGTAGATTATTACAAAATACAAATAATGGAGTTATTAATACCACACGTGTGAGATATAGTCGTTTTTTAACACGTGTGGGTCCCACCAAATCTTTTGGGATTTAAAAAGAGATTCTAAGAAGTAAATTTCATTGATTTAATTATAATACATTTTTTGTCATAGAAATTCTCTCTCTCATTTCTTAAATACTATGTAAGGTTTAGGAAAATTTAATAATGAGTCGAGATCATTTTATTCTTGCATGTAGGAACCTACTTTGTAAATTCATAACCTATTTGGATTATAATGCTCGATATATCTCTACTTATGGTGATTTCTCAATTATATTTAAGGTTTTTTTAATTATTTTAGTAATTTTCTAAGGTTTGCCACATTCATTATCAATATTAATCACCATGGACTTCTAGAGAAGTAGGGTGGGGTGAAGGAACTGAGACGAAGGGTTTGACACATGCTAGAGGTACAAGAGAGAAGGGGTGGACTACTATAACGAGCGTGTCGTGTGTTGCTTGCCGAAGTAGCGAGGGTAACAACGCGTGGCTTGGCATGAGAGCCACACGTGTATTAGTAAAGACCTAGGGCATGGAAGCGGACCGGTTTGGCATCGAGCAAGTGTAAAGGCAAGCGGGTTGTAGAGGAGACCTAGTTGTGAACATTCTCGGCAAGGTAAATGCTGAAGACGAAGATCAAGTTGATGATGAAGGATGTTGATCTTGTTAGTGATGAAGGAGAGTTTGAAGCTCATATTTATTTATGAACTTTAGATATATATATATATATTGTGTGTTTGTTTGTGTATGTATGTATGTATATAAATACATACACACACTTGCAATCATGCATATGCACACATAGTCACACGTACATGCACAAACACACTTGAGTGTACGTTTGTACACACATATTTTTAGAGAAACATACCCTCACATGTGCATGCTTGCAACAACTCGCAGGTCACATGCTAGTTATGAAGAATGTGCGGGTCAGGCGAGGACGGAGAAGGCCGACAACAATCGAGCATCCCGGCGGAGGTGGCTTGGCATGCTGAGGTGGAGCGCCGACCAGCTGTTAGCCGCCAGAATCTGTGAAAGGTGTGGCGTACCTATGCTGACTCTGCTGGGTGGCCTCCCTTGAGAAATAAGGCTTTATCAATATTGCAGCTTTTTATGGGTGAAATCATGTCCGGTCTAATCGCCAATCTAGTGAAAACATCTCCTCCTCGCTCTGGCATAAGCTCTCCTACGGCATTATCAGCGTGACAAGCTCTGTATGAATGGAGTACCCGCCCGCTATTTGCTCTGTGCCAATGGAGCCCTCTCGCGCAGCTATGAGCTCTAGTGTACAAAGTATGGTTTGCCCGCCCGCTAGACAATATAGTAAAGCCACGTCAAGCGAGGGGACTAGCCACTTGGCAAGTGTGTGGAAGGAAATTCAAGGGCAAAACAACTGGAAGGGCTTCCTCGACGTGGAGCCATTGGATCAGACCCTCCGGGCGGAAATCATCCGCTATGGTGAGCTCGCGCAGGTTAACTACGACGCGTTCGACTCCGACAGTCACTCGGTCTACTGTGGCAGCAGCAGGTATGCCGCCCGGGATCTTTTCAAGAAGGTCGACAAGGAGGACTGCGGCTACGAGGTGACCAGGTACCTCTTCGCCACATTGGACATCAAGCTGCCCAAGTTCCTCCTCCTGTCAGAGAGGGATGCATCGGAGCGGTGGACCGGGGACTCCAACTGGATTGCCTACGTGGCAGTGGCCACCGACAAAGAGATGAAACGGCTGGGTAGAAGAGACATCCTCGTCGCATGGAGGGGCACAGTCATGGGCACGGAATGGGTCGCAGATCTCACAGACGTTCAAACGCGTCCGGATTTCGAGCCAGGCCAGAAAAAGGTGAGGGTGGAAAAGGGTTTCCTAAGCTTGTACACTTCCAAGAAGGCAGGGTCCAAGTTCAATGACACGAGCGCCAGGGAGCAATTGGCATGTGCGCTGAAGAAGCTGTTGAAGAAGTATGAAGGGGAGAAGGTGAGCATAACCATAACAGGACACAGCCTTGGGGCGGCACTGGCTGTGTTGAGCGGTTATGACATATCAGCCAACATAGGTCAGTGGAACGGCGGCGGAGCTGGGCAGGCACCGATTATAACGGTCTTCTCTTTCGCAGGGCCTAGGGTGGGAAACTTGGCCTTCAAGCACAGAGTGGAGGAGTTGGGGTTGAAGGTGTTGAGGGTGGTCAATGTGCATGACACGGTGCCTAAGGTACCTGGATTCAACGTGAATGAAAGAGGGGTGTGGGGCGCCATAGCAGCCATGGGTTGCGGCCCACTGCTCGACTTGTGGCCATTGGCCTACTTCCACGTGGGCCAGGAGCTCCGCCTCGATAGTCATGTTTCACCCCACCTCCGAAAGCCTTCTTTCTTCTCCACACGAAACCTGAATCTCCACCACAATCTTGAGGTCTACCTACACACACTAGATGGCTTCCAGGGATTCGGGCGGAAGTTTGCGTCTGTGTTCGCTCGAAACCCTGCCCTAGTGAACAAGTCATCCGACTTTCTGGTGCATAAGCTATTTTTCCCATCCCATTGGTGGCAGGAAAGAAACAAGGGCCTCATAAAGAACCAGTATGGTCAGTGGTCACTTGCCCCTCGGCCCAAGCACCACCGCCCAGAGAACCAGCAACCCTGAGTAAGTAATGATACAACAGGTGGTGGGTAATGATATATAGATAGGTGCTCGTTGTAAATACTACATATTTCACTCTGGAAATCACAAGATCAAAATTGATGGTCTTGAAATCACAAGAAAAGTAAAGTGATAGATTATTGCTTTTGTTTAATATCTCACATCTCGTTTTGAGTTGGGTGGAAAACCTCTTTCTATGGCCAAGCCTCGCCTACACAAAAGACTACATATTTCACTCTTGAAATCACAAGCAAAGTAAAGTGATAGATTATTGCTTTTGTTTAATATCTCACATCTCGTTTTGAGTTGGGTGGAAAACCCCTTTCTATGGCCAAGCCTTGCCTACACAAAAGAGGATATCATCGTTTTAAAAGATTGAGCCAAAATTTTAGTGTTATTAGAACCACTGTGCTCTTATCGAAAATTGTAGTGGTATGAGACCCAATGTGATCTTATCCAAAAAAATTGCAACCCATCACCTACTCCTCCACAAGAAACATTTACTCTTTTAGAACATCTTTTTCAAAACAAGTTCTACCAATGTTAAAGAACCCTGTTGTTTTGTTGTGTTAATAGATTTTGTACATCTCAAAACTCGGTTTCATCCTTTATTATTAGTTCTTTTTTGGCTTTTTTCCCTATGCATCGAAAGCCTTGGTGGACACCCCTCACCGCTGTTGGTTCTCCTCTAGTAAATCATCTATATTAATTTTCTCAAAAATTGTCAAATTTTTTGGTATACTTAGATGAAGAAAACTACTACACACTACCATGGTCTTTCTCTCTGTCTCTAAACCAACCTATAAGCTACCTCTAGTCTTAACTATAACTAATGTTGATGGGTGTGAACAGCTCCTAGCATTTTGGCATTAGCATGGGTGTGAACACCCCCTAGCATTAATAACATTAGCTTAGACTAATCATTTGTGGGAATTGATTATTACAAGATGTCATATCAAGAAGTGTTTCAAAGCAGGTTAGTGGAGAGTTAGGATCTTGTGGAGATTATGGGAGCCCAATAGTCACATGGGTAGCTTAGCAGTCACATGGGTATCCCAAGAGTTACAATATGGGTATCCCAAGAGTCACATGCGTATCCCAAGAGTCACACGGTTGGATGGCTATATAAATCCCCTCTTGTATGCAAATTGGATATGATATGACTATTGTATACTTAGATGAAGAAAACTACTACACATACCATGGTCTTTCTCTCGGTCTCTAAACCAACCTATGAGCTACCTCTAGTCTTAACTATAACTAATGTTGATGGGTGTGAACAGCCCCTAGCATTTTGGCATTAGCATGGGTGTGAACACCCCCTAGCATTAGTAACATTAGCATGGGTGTGCACCAGCAACCCTGAGTAAGTGGTGGGTAATGATATATAGATAGGTGCTCGTTGTAAATACTACATATTTCACTTTGGAAATCACAAGATCAAAATTGATGTTCTTGAAATCACAAGATCAAAATTGATGGTCTTGAAATCACAAGCAAAGTAAAGTGATGGATTATTGCTTTTGTTTAATATCTCACATCTCGTTTTGAGTTGGGTGGAAAACCTCTTTCTATGGCCAAGCATCGCCTACACAAAAGAGGATATCATCGTTTTAAAAGATTGAGCCAAAATTTTAGTGTTATTAGAACCAATGTGCTCTTATCGAAAATTGTAGTGTTATGAGACCCAACGTGATCTTATCCAAGAAATTTGCAACCCATCACCTACTCCACAAGTAACATTTACTCTTTCAGAACATCTCTTTTTTTTAAAAGGTAGATGTGATATTTGTTTATTTGTTCTACTCTTTTGACCACATGTTTGACATAAGACTTTTATGGTCTTAATTTATACATCGGGTCGTATAGGCCATTCTCGCCTTCCATGGGCATTAATATATCTTTGTTGCTTTATTTCTTTCTATCTCTATCTTTCATTTCCTCTCTCTCCTTCATTCTATTGTATTTGTCACTATAGTAGTTTGACCAAATACTAGCTAGACTTAAAAAAGGATTCACAAAGAGGAATGCCTTAATGAGGCTTTAGAAGGGGAAGCATCGCATTGATCTAAGTAAAAAATATACTAGCTAGTTTCAATCCGAGATTTTACACTCTTGATCACATGGATAAGAGATATATAGCAAACTCAAAATTCATCAAATTAAGGTGCTCTTTTTCAAAACAAGTTCTACCAATGTTAAAGAACCATGTTGTTTTGTTGTGTTGATAGATTTTGTACATCTCAAAACTCGGTTTCATCCTTTCTTATTAGTTCTTTTTTGCCTTTTTTCCCTATGCATTGAAAGCCTCCTCATTGGTGGACACCCCTCACCGCTGTTGGTTCTCCTCTAGTAAATCATCTATATTAATTTTCTCAAAATTTGTCAATTTTTTGGTATACTTAGATGAAGAACACTACTACATACTACCATGGTCTTTCTCTCTGTCTCTAAACCAACCTATGAGCTACCTCTAGCCTTAACTATAACTAATGTTGATGGGTGTGAACAGCCCCTAGCATTTTGGCATTAGCTTGAGTGTGAACACCCCCTAGCATTAGTAACATTAGCTTAGACTAATCATTTGTGGGATTTGGGTATTACAAGATGTGATATCAAGAAGTGTTTCAAAGCAGGTTAGTGGGGAGTTAGGATCTTGTGGAGATTATGGGAGCCCAATAGTCACATGGGTAGCTTAGCAGTCACATGGGTATCCCAAGAGTTACAATATGGGTATCCCAAGAGTCACATGCATATCCCAAAAGTCACATGCTTGGATGGCTATATAAATCCTCTCGTGTATGCAAATTGGATATGACATGACTATTGTTTATACACACACACACACATGCACACACTCCCTCTCTCTTCTTACACTCTCCCACACATAGAATCTCTCTCTCTCTCTCTCTCTATCACGCATGTATGCACACATACACACACACTTTCTCTCTCTCACGCACACATACACATATGTAAATATATAGTATATATAATATTATGTTTTTAGATACATATTCCTATACATGTACACATATACTTATACATATATACATGTATTTAAAAATATAAATACAAACATTGACATAATTTAATTAATTTTGATTAAATTTTAATGTGCGGAGATGGGCGATAAGCTATGGTCACTTTTAAATATATAGATACATATATCAAAACACACACACACACACACACACACACACACACACCAAGTGAGCGTGCCACTTGTCTCCATAAGATTATCATCCACAACATATCCAAAAGGTGCCTAAGATACCTAAGGTCACCTCTTGGACCACTATGATTGTGCCGCTTCATAATTTCGTATAAATAATTTTCATAAATTTTTGTTGTAGAAATTCTGTAGAATGTTTTGTTAGGACATCTAACATGTTTTGACAAAAAATTATGTTATAGGAAATTTTTGGTTTTGGTCATTTTTCAGGTAGTTGCCATTTTTGTGGATGATTTTTTATTAGGTTAGAGGTGGACTTAGTGGAAGTCTTGTATGAGAGAGTTTTTCTGTTTTGTACATAGAACAACTTTGCTCAAGTGAAATCTTTGTGATTCACATTATTTCATATCCGTTTGGTGACTCCAAAGTGGGTTTTGAGTGGTTTTGTGCTAAAAATGTGCCTAGATTTTTGTGTCAAGATATTGCAGGTCCTAAACAAAGGTCAAGAATAAAGATTTAGCCTCAGACTAAGACATACAAAGTCAAAGAGGAGGATGGAATGTTTGAGATGAGATATTGAACATCCTCATCGAGGTAACCGAGGCGCAAATGGCGCACCATGAAAAAGGATTGTTTTCCTAATAATCTCATGGGAACGATGATTGCGTATGAAGAAAGCTTCCCGAACACGCTTTTTCCAAAAAGGACATCATCAAAAATATGGCATGCGGATCGAAAAAGATCCAAAAGGGCTACTTTTGCCTTTAGATGTGAAGAAGAGGAATACACAGAAAATCGAAGAAGAGATTGAGAGTGCGAGTGCGAGTGCGTGTGCGTGTGCTTAGCCAAGCATTATTAGAGGTGGGGGAGAAACTGACTTGATATATTTGGTTATCACTCAGGCCATTGATAATGCATGAGAGGGTTTTTGCATCATTGCTCTCCCATTTTGTAATCATATCAGGACTCCTTGCATTTGGTTTCCTCTCATTCCCATTCACAATTTCCTAAAGCTATCTATCTGTCAAACACATTTGCATCTTGATGGCCCAAGTGTGATACTTAGATCCATCAAACCTATCTCCCATTTTGAAATACCCATTTCCATTTCTCCCCATTGTTATAAAATGAGAAAACTACCCTCTCTGAACCCTCCAAAGATAAGGGTTTATACAAAAAAATAAGATATGAGTACTACTACTCTTCCACTATAACACGTCGAGGGCATAATAGCATTTTCTAGTAGCATTTATTTTTTTGGGATGTCGGGGATTCCACTCACTACTCCGCAGCAAAATAGCACTTCACACGAGTGCCTATAGCAACAAATTTTCATTGTTCCTCCGCAGCGCTTATAGTAGTGCCTTTTCGCCTATTGAGCAACACTTATAGTAGGAAAATTTCGCTGCCATATTGTGATTTCACTACTATTCAACGAAGTTTCGTTGTTCCATAGCGCTTGTAGCAATGCCTTTTCGTTGCTCATCAATAGCGCTTGTAGCAGGGAAATTTCGCTACTATATTGTGATTTTGCTATTGTGCAGCGAAAATAGCAGTGAGATTGTGGTGTTATTTTCATTGCATAAAATTCAAGAGAATTGTTGGATGTTGAATTTAAGTTATATATGTCACATACACATTATAGTTTTAAAAAAACATCCATCAAAACCGTAGGAGCCATGCTTCAAGCAAAAAAAAAGATAGTTGAAAACTTTTGAGAACTGAAACAATGTCAAGATCATGAACCTATCCCATCTTGTAGTAAATCCATATGTGTTGCTTCATCAATGTCTACATCTAATGGAAGCTCAATGAAAATATGGGGTTTCATATAAATATTAATATCACTATCATGATCTAATGAAACATTGCCATGATTCATAGGTGATTCATCATCTTCTTCAGATTGATGTTCCTCGTGCTCTCGACTCCCTCCAAAATGTTTTCATCATCATCTTCTTTCAATAAGTTGATTTGAGGTAGTTTTTGGACCTCATCTAGAGATTTGATCTCCGCATCTTGATCTTGAAATATATGTTTTGAAACGAGGGGAAGCTTGTATAACATACCACCACTTTGGATCAATTCGATTGGCATGAAACACAACCTAATATCACAAAGCAAAGGGGTTACACTTTTATTATACTACATCAGGATTTAATTTGGGATTGGTTGGATTGCTAATCTATTAGAAGTGTTGAGATAGTATGAAATTATCTTTCTCATCATTCCAAAACTTGGCAGAATCAATCTGGAAAAACCTATTTAGATGTTTCTTCACAATTGCTTGATTACCTCTATATATCAACTTGAACCATTTGACATCAAAGATGAATAGACTAAATGCTCTAAATCCAACCTCAAGAATATATTGAATAGTTCCACAATACTCAAGATTGTCCTCTATGACATTGGTATCATGTCTACTATCTCAAATTTTTTGCTCAAAAGTTGTCATCACACAACAATCAAATGTCTCTTTTAGAATCCACCGTGAAAAAGTGTCTTCCCTCTGACTATATTGCATTATATATACTTTGCACTAACATTAAACCAAAGCATGACATTTAGTATAGTGCATTAAAAAAGGTGTATCCATGAGACAGAGATAAAGAATGTACTTACTTGAGGTCCACATCCTCTTGCATACTCATGCTCTTCTCTTGTGATCATCTCTCCATTTTGCGATGCCATCAATATTGCCATACAAAGCTATTCTAAATTGATCACATTTGGTAGAGATTCCAACCTGGCAAGAATGGCAAGCATCTATTTTAAGCTCTTCTCTCATGCTCACATCTATTGATTGCATCATTGTATCTCCCAATCAACTTCTCCATGAAGGGACTTTTAGAATGTAGAATGTATTCACCTTGTGGCAGAATGCTTCATCGAGTCTTCATTGCCTTCCTTTTTCCTGAAATACATTAGTGATTAGCTGTTGGTCATCCTTCGCATTGGTGCACAAACATGGCATGGAAGGATGTATACGAGCTGATAGATATTTTGAGATATACACAAGCGACTCTTGCATCAATCATCCCTCTGCCATGCTTGCTTCTTCCCTTGCTCTTTGTCTCAAAAACTCCTTTAAGGTTTTCATGAACCTTTCAAGGAAAAACATCCATAGAACATGAACAACACCACATAACACCACTTCATCAACCAAATGCACCACAAGATGCAATTGACTAGTGAGAATTGTTCTAGGAAAGTTATCCTTAATTATACACATTGCCTCAATAGTTTTGAGATAAGCCATCTCAATCGATGTAGGATCTATCTCCTTTAAGGATATGTACCTACATACGTAGCATCATGTGTACTATTTACCAATACATAACTTGTGAGCACATGAGAATACCAAATATGTAATATAACATGGCTAGTGAGAATTGAAGAGGAGATTCATACCTCATCAAGCTTCCCATTTTGAAAATAGCCTCTCTCACCTTCTTGTCTCCACAACCAACTATAGCAATTGGAAAAATAAACTATGTATAGAAAAAAATGGAAGTTAGTTTATGAGCCTACAAATTATGTACCATAAAGAGAAAATGAAAGAGAATACCTATAATATCTTGTGCCAATCATGTGTCTTGAGGCCATATAATTGTACCTCTCCTTTCTTTTTGGTCTTTATGAAGCCACCCTTCAGTGAATGCATTACTCACGTTGGTGTACAAAAAGAGGCAATCACACTTTTCACCTTATTGTGCTTCTTCTTGGTTAATACCCATGGTGCCTTTAGTAGGACCATGTTGCCACTCTCACTTTCAATTGGCCATGCACTTTGAAGGCGTCCAATATTTTGTAAGTCATCCCTTGCACCCTTTATATCTCTTTTGCTAATTAAATGGTCCCAAATATTTGTTTGCCACATTCTTAAAGAAATGCATGGGATCTAAGAGACGATTGATCTTCATGTCACACCAATATGGAAGTTGAAAGAAGATTAAGTGTCTAGACATCCCATTTGGGGTGCTTCTCCATGCCTCAAACCAATATCTACCTCTCATCACAAGTGCTGAGACCTCATGTGGCACATACTTGGGATGTGAAGGAGGGAGAAATAGATGATGTTTGTTATACACCACCTTCTTAAATGTAGAGGGTGTTTGCAAAACAAGTGATGGTCCACAAATTGGAAATGCATGATTTTAGGAGGTTTCTAAAACTATTTTAAAATTGATATGATTGAGATAGATATATAAACTTAAAGTTTAGATGTTAAAGCTTAAAGTTATCCAGTTCAAGTAGGTATGTGAGAACTCTGAGAACTCGGGGTAGTCATGCATCGTCCAAAGAAAAAATCCTTTCACCTCTGCCTCATGCCTGTTTACTGGCCTTGAAATGTTATGTACTTTGATACCTCGTTGTAGTGTCTCAAGCTCCTCAATCAAAGGCTCGAGGTACACATCCATGTTCACCATATTATACTTGCCTGGTACAAGGATAGGAAGCATGATATGACCTTTCTTGATTGCCACCCATGGAGGGAGATTATAATTCACCAATACAATAGGCAAAGTAGACCATGATGTGGACTTGAAGCCAAATGACTTAACACCATCCATGCCTAAGCCAAGACATAAGTGACAGGGCTCACCTTTAAACTTTGGCCATTGATTCTCCACATGTTGCGATGCCAGTGAATCAGCTATGATCCTCATGATGCCATTGGTTGAGCAATGATGAGTAGCATGTAATTTCATGAGTTTCAGCAATCCTCTTACATTTAAACGTGTTGGATGTGAGGATTGATAGAGGTGTCTCAAAGCCTTTTGTGGAACTTTATCTCCTTGCAAATCATCCCTATAGCACCTCTCCCCACATTTTAGACATTATGTTGTATCTTTATTAACCCCTCTAAATAGCATGCAATCATTGAGACATACGTGTATTTTTGTGTAATCCATACCCAACATAGAGAGAATTTAATGACAACCATGTTGGAAATATACAAACACGAAGAGATACGGACATAGTAACTTAGAGATAGAGAAGGAGGAAGAGAGTTACACCATATACGCCTTCAGAAGACTAATTCATATTGATTGAGTTTATATATATATAGGTGAGATCTAGGTCAAGTTAGGGTGTGATATATATAGCTCCAATACCCCCACTCAAACAAAGGTCTCTATCTGCAAGTGAAAAACCCCTTGGGGAGTACAAGGGAAAAACCAAAGCCCCTATACAAACATATCATATACAAAAGATCAATGTGCATAATGTGAGAGAGTATCTAGAAGGATACAAAAATACATTTTGCACAAGTTTAATTATTCAGGGTGTGAGTGTGAAAAGTATTAATCTCCAAAGCATGAAGCTGCAACAACTTGGAGTTCTTTGAAACGTACCCAAATTATGTTCTATATTCTAACATAAAATTTTCCAAATCATGTAGAAAACAAAATCACTCATACTTCAGAAAAATGAAGAGTTTTTCAATAAATCATATTCATTTGCAAAATCCAAAGTAACAGTAATATTTGTCAATACAAAAATCTAAAAAAATCATAGAGAGAGTCACCAACAATAGATCTAGCCAATAGGGCCTTTCTCTGACACACCCGTCCACCAAACCACCATCTGGACGTCGTGGCTATTCTTGGTATACCTCTAGTAAATTTCATCCACTCTGGGTTCTACCAAATGGCTCCCAAAGGGCATAAATAACAATCTTTGTTCGGTGTTCCCTGTCTAAGGACGACCGCCTGAATCTTAAAATCTCTCTCTCTATCCTCCTGCACAAGAAATTCCTCAAGGCTATGAAAGAAGCCCAAAAAAATAGCCCACAAGAATTAGTAGATTATCATGCACGAAATCATCAAAGATAGAATTTTTTTCTAAAAACATGCGTTCAAACCAAATCTTTTCTAAAAACTAGAAAGTGGTGTCGGATTTGTTTCGCGAATGCCAGCCACCACATGCGGAATCTCCCAAAAATCTGAACACAGACTTTATTTGTCCTATGATGAACTAACTTTCTTTAATTCGCCTTTCTTTATCTACACCCTCATGATGCGAGGTCGTATTACTGAAAATTAACGGTCAAATTGGTGTCTAGGGCTCGTTTCGGGCACTCGTTGCGGCAGTTATATTTATTATGTAAACCCCCATATGAGTTTCCTTTACGCTAAACCACTCACTATGACCATCTTATACATTATCTAACATGGTTAAGTATAGAATAGAAATCACATACAAATGACACCCCAAAACATGCATAAAAAGTCCCAAAATTGACTCAAAAGCGACATATCTAAATTACTAAATTTGTGACCAAACTTAATCTTTTATGTCGACTAAGTATTTCCTACTATTCAACATTGAATATAGATGCTAAAAATCACCGAATCAAAATCGACATATCTAAATTACTAAATTTGTGACCAAACTTAATCTTTTATGTCGACTATGCTAAAAATCACCAAATCAAATGGATCTAAAAATACGTACATATGAGTACGTCACATTCTCCTCGGGTAAAAAAAAAAGAGCGTTGTCCTCAGCGCATGAACTGAGGATAGTGAGTCCTCATATGATCCTCGAAAAACCAAGTGGCATCTTCAATTGGATATGTCTTCCATTTTATTAAGAGATCGACTATTTCCTGATGTCTAAGCTTATTAACCCTGCGATCCAAAATTGCCTCTGGTTCTATCTCAAAATTGCCCACTTCCTCCACTCTTGTACTGTCACCCAATAAGTGATTTGGATCAACTAAACATACTTCTTCAATAAGCTAATGTGAAATACATTATGTGCTTTAACTCCTTCTAGAAGTTGTAGGCAATAAGCTTGTGTTCCATTCCTCTTAAGTAGGTCCTACATATCTAGGTGCCAATTTTTTAAACTTCCCAAGTCTTAAAGAACTCTTCTTTGGTTTCACCTTTAAGACTACCATGTCACCTTCATTGAATTCTCTTGGCTTTGTTCTCTTGTCTGTATAACTCTTTTGATGACTTTGAGTGATTCTTATGCATTCCCTTATGTCTCTTTCTGCATCTCCATTTCATCAAGCATCTGTTTACTTATCAGAACCTTCCCAATAGGATCATACCATAATACAGGTGACATGCAATCTTGCCCATATAATGCTTTGAATGGAGACATTCTAATAGTAGACTATGGACTACTATTGTATGCATATTCCACCATATGTAAGAATTCATCCCACTTTCCAGGTTTATCCATGCAATACATTCTTAACATATTCTCCAATGATTCACTCTTTCTATTTTCCCATCACTCTGAGGATGATATGCAGTACTCATATCAAGTGATGTCCCAACAGCTTCTTTAAAGAATGCATGTGCCAAAAATTTGAAGTGAATCAAGAATCTCGATCTGATACTATACTTTTAGGCATACCATGTAACTGTGCCTTTCAAATATTTAAGAACACGTTTGTTGGCTACAGTCCAATGCCCAATAGAAGGAGAAGCAAAACGTTACTCCAAGAAATTAGCTGCAAAAAGAATATGTGGTTTTGTGTTTAAGCTAACAAATTGTAAATAGCCAATGAGATAAGCATAAGGTTGATGTGGGGATAATACTTCATGATGAGTCATAGCTGTATACCTAGTGGAACTTACAAGACATAGAGTATTTACAGAAGCAACATTGACTAGACCAAACTTTTCAATAATATCATCAATGAATTTTTATTGACGAAGAAACAAGATACCTTTCTGGCGATAGTCCTGAACTTGAATACCAAGATAAGAGTGACTCTCATCAAGATCCACCATCTCAAAAGCCGATGACAAAATCTTCTGTATGAGTTGCATAAAGTCAAGATTATTGAAAGCAAGTATGGTATCATCAACGTATAGAGCAAGAATAACCAATAGAATACCTTCGCGCTTGACATATATATTAGGATCAGAGAAACACGAGAAAAACCCTTTCAATGTGAGGAAGAGATCAATTTTGATATATCAAGAATGTGATGCCTGCTTTAAACCATAAAGAGCGCGATGAAGAGATGACACACAAGATGTTCCTTGCCAAGAATTGAATATCCTTCTGGTTGTTCCATATAAATCTCTTCTCTGAGATCACGGTTAAGAAAAGCAGTTTTCACATCCATCTGATAAATCTCCAAATCAAAATGAGTAGCAAATGCCAAAAGGACACGTATGCTAGTCATGCGATTAATAGGGAAAAATGTATCATGATAATCAACACCTGTAACTTGTGAATATCCTTCTGCAACCAAATGAGCTTTGAACTTATCAAAAGATCCATCAGCCTTTGTCTTTGTTTTATACACCCATTAAGAAATTACCAAAGAAAAGTATTCATTTGCTAAAGAATTAGTCAGAGAAATGACTATTCTTTTTGAGAGAGAGAGATATACAAAAGAAAGCATTCTAAATAAGCATAAAGATTAACTTTTTCTTGATTACACATTAAGATTCTTAGGGAAAGCTTGATTTGAATTTAAAACAACCAATTAGAAAACTTCTCATCCTTGAGAGGGGTTGAGAAGAATAGATATTTGAGAAAATTAACAAAAAACCATAAAATTCATTCTTACCTCAAGGATTAGCTTGCTTCTTTTTGTAGAAGTGAAGCCCCCAACTAATCAATTGGTTTAGCAAGTGGAGAAGAGAGCTCTAAGAGTTGTTAAAGAGAGAGAGAAGCTCTAAGCTCCCCAAAAGTAGAGGAAAATTAAGGGATAATAGAAAATATGATTATTTTAATGTAATACTGGCATGGTATAGCTCACAGATGATAATACAAAAGAAGGAGGGTCTATTTATAGGTGAGGGAGGCCACTAACTGAGTCCAACTGGGTTCTAGAGTTTTCCAGCTTCAGTTTGACTGAATTTGGACAAGATTTGGACTAGTTTGGGTCCCCTTTTGATCCCGTTTGATTTAAGAGAGAGGAGAGATAAAAAGATCACAATTTTTTTTGAATTAAAAACCCTTCCACACATGTTCATAGGAACACAATCGGGAGGCAAATCAGTAAGAACCCACTTCGGAAATCAAAGAATCATATTCGGTTTGCATAGCCTCCTACCAGTGATCCTTTGTGGAGACGAGATAGCTTCTGTATAAGTTGTCGGATCTTCATAAACATTCATAGCATCATCAAAATTTTCATCATAGACATTATTTGAACCATGATCAATATCAATGGGAAGATCAATGTATATATCAACATTATTACTAGAATCCTTCATATGGTCTTCAAAATCCTTCATAGGAGAAGAAGGATGCACAACATCTTGAGAGATACAATGATTATTGAACAGAAAAGGAAAAGCAGCGAGTAAGGATTGTGTATCATCAGAATCCTTACTAGACCATGTACCTCCCATCGAATGCGAATGTTCATCAAATATAGCATCAGACTGATAATGAATTTTTCAGAAGTAGGATCATAAAATTTGTATCCTTAAGAATTATCAGAATATCCCATAAATATAACTTTCAAGCCAAGAGAATCCAACTTTTGTTATGCTTCGTTTGGACGCGAATACAAGTAATGCATCCAAAGGTGCAAAAATGTGATACAACAGAAGGAGTTTTCCCTGTCCAAATTGTAATGGGAATCTTACCACCAGGTGCAATTGTGGGAAGATGATTTTGAACAAAGACGGTTGTATGAATCGATTGAGCCTAAAAGCTCCTGGATAATCTAGAATGAATAAGCATACATCTTATAGCATTAAGGATGGTTTGATTCTTACGCTCTGCAATGCCATTTTGTTGAGGAGAATATGGAACAGTGAACTCATGGTGAATTCCTTGTTCAATATAACAATCATCGAAGAGATTTGAAATATATTCTCCACCATTGTCACTCTACAAAGAGTCTTGATAGAGTGACCATTATGAAGTTCAATTGCTTTCTGATATTGCTTGAATATGAATAAGGCTTCAGACTTATGCCCCAAGAGAAAAACATATATGAAACAAGAGAAATCATCAATGAAGGTAATGAAATAATGATAGTGAGATTTGGAGGGAGGAAAAGGTCCACAAATATCCGTATGAATGAGATCTAAAAGGGCATACAAATGTCTAGAGGGAGAGATATGCAGAGGTTGTCGATGATGCTTGCCAAGAGCACAATACTCACACATGTCCATATGAGGATGAGCTTTAAGATCCATATCTTTGATGATATCACGATGATGAATATCAAGAAGCTTTGATACCATGTTGAAAATACACGAGCACAAAGAGATAGGGATAGAATGACTCAGAGAAAGAGAAGGAGGAAGAGAGTTACACCATATACGCTCCCAAAATACTAGTTCATATTGATTATGCATTTGTATATATAGGTGAGACCTTGGTCAAGTTAGGGTGTGATATATATAGCTCTAACAAACCATCTCATGAGTTCAGTAATAGATTTTGAGGGGGAAGAATCTTCTTAAGAAGCCTACAACATAACACAAGAAATCATATATCAAAATATTAGCAAAGGAGAGGATATAGAAAATGAAACATTTTCTTTTTGAGAGAATAGAATGAGATGGTCTTACCGAAGAATACTGGTGACACTTACATCACTCCATGCATAAGTTGTTTGCACGTTTAATAACTCCAAGTTTTCTCACAGTGTGGAGTACGAACATCCCTCATACAAAGGGGTGCTTGCCTCTCTATGTAAGGTTTCCTCCTCTTTTTACATTGGAGTTTGCTCCACTATCATCTATGACCTCTCGTCCAAAGAAGTCATTCACCAGGTTACCCATGATGAGATTCTCTTCCTCCTGATGTGGCAATGGTGGAGGCACATCATTCATTGGTTGGGGAAGGTGAGTCTCGACCATCTTTCTTGATTTCCATTTCATGAAAGGGAGTTTAAGTAGGCTAAATATTATTTTTTTAACCTTTTGTTTTTTTTGGTGAACCGTTGGTTACCTAAAGGTTGAGTTATTCAATGATTTGAACAACTCCATTTTTTCTTGTCTGACTTTTTCACTTATCCCTTAGACTCAAGGTTTCTCTTCTCATTGGTTCTATTTACTTAGTTAGCTAGACCAGACATTATCCAATAATATTTAATCCCAAAAGAAAAACAGTACATGAAAAACAAAAGATAGTTACACGTGAAAAACCCGAGATAGTCATGGTCATGAAAAAGGTCTGGTTTTTAACGCCAAATATGTTTCAAATTTTGGATGCCAAATTACTACTAATTAATTCCTACATCTTGTTTACAATGATTGGTTACCTTAGAATTCAAAATACGTGAAGTAATTTTATGTGAATTTCTTAAGGTATTCATGGTTATGAAAAACCCTGGTTTCGCATGCCAAAATTAGTGAATTTGGTTGATCTTTCAATATCCTCAATTGATCTTTCAATATCCTCAATTGATCAAAATATTCTCCTTTTAATTTCTTAAGAATTTAATGGCTTGAATTTCATTGAGTCTTTCACATGTTAAAAACATAAATTTTCATGACCATGAAAAACTCTAGTTTATCGTGTTGGATCTTATATGGATAAGAGCATAAGATTCTTAGAATAAAATTTTCTATTTTTAGGCAAGTAATCTCAAAATCAACGACATGTTTTTTGGGTCTTTCTATTGGCATGAAAATCTTCGATTTTTAAGGGCCATCATGGAATACTTGCAAGCATGGAAACTTTCTTGGAAGAGAGAGAGAGAGAGAGAGAGAGAGAGAGAGAGAGAGATTCCTAGTTAACTAGACATGCCACAAACTTGTCCACCTAAAAAGTGAAAGAAAACTAAATGTTCTGGGTTATCTAGCGCATTCAGAATCTTGCAAAAAAATTCACTCTTTAATCTTTACGGGCCTTTTTCTCAACGAAATCCATACGTTGACAAATAGGCCTTCATATTTGATGCAAAAGTTAGTATTACAGTTCACATAGGTCATATAAAGGGGCTACTATTGTGGCAAGTCTCTTCCTTGCGGTCAGCTCATTTGGTGGAGAATTACATGGCTATATATTGGATGAGGGTACTCCGAGCTACACCTATGGCTCGAAGTAATTGGTGTGAGGGAACGCTAGTACATCACATGCTAGCCATGTGGCTATTTGTAAAGTAATTTTTACTAATATATATTCTGTTATGAAAAGATAGATAGATAGATAGATGACACTGTTTGCAAGAAAAATAGGTAACTGCCGAGGGATACCTAAAAAGATTCCCTCCCAAAATGTGTGAAATCTAAAAATAGCTAAAAAACATAGTTTTTTGAAAACACATCTAGAATTCCATATATAAATTTAAAAATTACATCAATTTTGCTATTTTTTTCAAGATTGAGAACACATGTGACCTTCGTAGATTAATAAACTGCTGTTGTTGTGACATAAAAATAAACTTGACTTACAAAATGACATAGGAGTCTACATAGCTTAAAGAAATATCAATCTTTTTCAAGAAAAATTTTATTTTATAAATTTCATGAATCCAAGACACTTTTTTTAATCGACTTTCTTGGGTCGAATTCTACCACTATGCATAAATATGCACATTATTTGATAAGCACTCAAAAAATATTAGAATACATAAAAATATAAGCTCCATAATTTATGAAAATTGCTACAAACATCCTTGAGTCTATTTCTAGACCCAAATAGCAAAGCCTTTAGTATATACTTACCTTAACAGCTTACATGACATAATTATTTGCTCTGTTATTTATAAGCAGATAGTGGGCAGCATGATATATGCTAAGAGTTTAAAGAGGTCAACTTATAGGTGTGAAAAGGGAGACTTCTATTCATATATATATGTAGAAGATGGTAACTATGGAGACTCTTGGTAAACTTAAGCATGTTAAAAGAGTAGAAAATCAAAATATTGTTTTGGTAGGACAATCTTAGAGGCAGACATCATATAGCCTATGGGAGTAAATTTCGACCCACATAGGCATTTGTTTTCATGATGGAAATTTTTGTTATGGAATATGGATAAGGGTGTCAGGAAGAAATTGTAGCCTATATCATGTCCATATGTGGTGGTGGCAAAAATTCGTAGTATGCATATATTGATGTTTGATCCAAATAGCCATTATCATGAATGTAGGTGATGGTATATCTAAGACTAGCGTAGGAATGAGCTCTAGTTATAATCATTTAGAGTACATGTGAAAGATGTTGAGAGATGGTATGTCTAAGGGTAGTGTAGAATGAACTCTAGTTATAATTAATTGGAGGATATGCGAAGGATGCTGAGAGATGCAATCTTCACTCATCAAAACATTGTCTTGGTGTACAAAGAGAAAAGAGAGGAGCTTAGGGCTTTTGGAATGGTGGTAGAGAAGAGCTTGGAGCTTTCATGATGACGGTAGATTTAAGGTCCCCTATGATGGAGAACATACTACTGCACATAGGCATGGCAGAGTCCATGCTCACATGCACCCCCCTCCGTAGTAACATAGATGGTCCCACCACGTGTATTTGCTTATAGTTCGTCGGCTTTAAAATTGAACTGTAGAACAAAAATTAGGATTGACAAATCAATCGACTCGTGGTTTTCCAAATCAATGGAGCCTTGCACATCTGGATTAAAACCAATGGATTACAAATCATCATGGATTACGAGTTGATGCAAAACATCAACTTTTCCACACAACTCGATGTTTGTGATGCAAAACATCGAGTTGTGTGCAAAAGTTGATGTTTTGCATCAACTCGATGCAAAACATCGAGTTTTGTGAAAAAGCTGATGTTTTGCATCAACTCAATGCAAAACATCAACTTTTTCACAAAACTGAATGTTTTGCATCAAAGTTGATACAAAACATCAACTTTTCCACAAAACTGTGGGAAGTTGATGTTTTGCATAACGTTGATAAAAAACATCAAGTATTGTAAAAAATTTAATCTTTTGCATAGAAAGTTTATGTTTTACATTAACTTGATTCAAAATATAAAATTTTCACAAAAGTTGATGTTTTGTATCAACTTGATGAAAAACACCAAATGTTGTAGCTAAAACTTCCTTACCATGTGTAATAACCAGTTGGATTCGAACCTAAGTCCATGCCTGATATTTTACAAAAAAGTATTTTGGAAAGTATAAACTTTTGTTTCTTGGAATGAGCTTTTTTATGCTTTCCAAGAAACAAAAGTTTATACTTTCCAAAATACTTTCCAAAAAAGTATTTTGGAAAGTATAAACTTTTGTTTCTTGGAATGAGCTTTTTCATGCTTTCTAAACGCATTTAATATCTAAAATTACCATTTAACCCCCCTTTTTGTCACATCAAGGACATATCTTCTTTAAAAATGAGTGTGTAATTTTTTTTCAAAATTAGACAACTTTTAAATACCTTATTCATGATTTTTTGAAATTCATGTATATGTAACGAACTCTTTTTAAAAAAGTATATATTATCAATTAAGAAATTGTGATACTCAAGAGCTTCAAAATGGATTTTACTCAAGAGCCAAAATAAGGTTTTATAATTAAGATAGTAATTGTATCAAGATAACGCTTTTGTAATATAATCATATAAATAGTTATTTATAGTTCCACTCTGTAGCACATCCTCAATCATGCTAACATGGCAGATGACCGAAGAAGGAGTCTAAGCTTCAAGTGTACACATAGAAGAAAAAAAAGGTATTTGTGGATAGTGAAGAAGAGGATACCTCGTCTACCTTCTCAGGGAAAGGCACATCAAGTAATCACAGTGTAGCAATGATTATGAGGAACCATAACTATGCCATAAGCTATATGTTTAGAAAATATCTTCTTTTTATAGTTGTATCATTTTTTAAATGGATTGAAGATGGAAATAATAAACATTGTCTCTATTTTGGTTGAAAACTTATTGTTAGACTTTCAATTATAATCTCAAAAAGTAAGCAAAACGAAGTTATTTCTTTCATGTCAATTTTTGTAAGAAACGTGTAAAGTGCCCAAAATATTATCATTTTTTGGCAGTTTTGTACGCATGCGTAGACCACTTTTTAAAAAGAGGTTAAAAATTCAACTTTTTTATGAAATCTTTGAAAGATACCAAATGTTTCTCGTTTTTAGGAAATATTACCTATTTTATCTGCAACAATGTTTAACAGAGAGAGACAGAGAGAGAGAGAGAGACAGAGAGACAGAGATAGAACATGGTAGTGTGTAGTTGTAGTGTTCTTCATCTAAGTATACCGAACAAATTGATAAATTTTGAGTAAATTAATATAGATGATTTTCTAGAGGAGCACCAACAGTAGTGATGGGTGGAGTTTTTGGATGTACAAAACCTAACACAACTAAACAACATGGTTCTTTAACATCAGTAGAACTTGTCGTGAAAAAGGGAACATTAATTTGAGGAATTTAGAGTTTAGTATATATCTCTTATCCATGTGATCAAGATTATAAAGTCTCGCATTGAAACTAGCTAGTATATTTTTTACTTAGATCCATAACGATGTTTCTCTTTCAGAAAGCCTCATTAAGGCATTCCTCTTTGTGAATCCTTTTTTAAGTCTATAGCTAGTATTTGGTCGAACTATTATAGTGACAAATACAATAGCATGAAGAAGAGAGAGGAAATGAAAGATAGAGAGAGAAATAAATAAAGCAACAAAGTATATTAATGCCCGTGGAAGGTGATAATGGCCTATGCGACCCCATATGCATATGTTGATCTCTATCAATCAAGGACTCTCACTCCTCCAAAAATAATTTCTGAATCCTCCAAGCCTTTCCCTTCAAATAGGGTCTTGCACAAAGCTTATGTTTCAAGCGAGCCCAAGGCTTAGAATCTATTCATATGCAAATGCATGCAACACGAAGCCTGGGATGTACTGGAGCTTGATACACTCTCACGTATAACCCTCCTCCAGCAAGTATAGTATAACCTGCCCAAAATCGATAAAAACCCTAGCATGGAATGAGTAAGAATATCCACCCTACCATTATTTATGCCTCGTTGATGTAAATCACTGAGCCCACACTCCTATCTGTCACCCATTAACTAGTCCCTTGTAATTGTATGTATGCATCAATATGACCTTTTTAGCTAGCTTCGCTTGACCTTTGAACTTGGACTCCCTTAAGTTTCTTGATTCAACCAATGTGCATATAACACACACTCTCATGCTGCTAATGTATTGAGTCTCCTCCTTCAGATGGCTTGGCCTTGTGTGAACCAAGTTATTTTCCTTATGTAGAAATTGATTTAAGTACGGAATAACATGAAAAACACTCAGTGAACACAATAGCCTTCTGGTACTTTAAGCTTTTTGTAACCCACATCTCTAACCACTACAAGGAGTGGGAGGGCGTAAGGACACCCTAATAGCACCACTAGGAGGGAATTTATATGGGTGTAAAATAATTATACATTTAACACTAGTTTGGTACCTAAGTAGGATATAAATATGTTTTTTTAGGGGTTTGCTAAAAAAATCATATCTTGTGAATGGAAGTGGTATTTTTGCATTTCTCTTTTTTAAAGGCATGTCTTCACATGAACGTGGCAAACCTAATAAAAATAACCTTAAAAATAATTGAGAAATCACCATAAATAGAGATATATCCAGCATTATAATCCAAATAGGTTATGAATTTACAAAGTAGGTTCCTACATGCAATTAAAAAATGATCTTGACTCATTATTAAATTTTCCTAAACCTTACATAGTATTTAAGAGATGAGAGATAGAATTTCCATGACAAAAAATGTATTGTACTGATAATTAATTCAATTAAATTTACTTCTTAGAATCTCTTTTTATTTGTTGAGTCTTTGATACCCAAAATATGACAATAGTGTGAGCTTATATAGTGATTTATTTTAGGTATACTAATAAACCAATATGTCCACTGAAGTAATTGGTCAAGAATACATATCTAAATATTTCAGTCTAGCTAGAAGAAAAGGTGATGGTCTCAACTTTTAAAACTGCATTGATAACAAAACAATGTTTCTAAACTCTTGCTTTTATTTAGACCATCTAGTGAGAAACTTATAAAAGTAGTGTTTATTATTATATAAAATGACTATATATTCCACTTAAAGCCTTACGAGATGTTTAAAAATGTGTAAAAAGTAGTCCCTTATTCTATAGTAATGAATATGGTTCAAAATTTATAGTAAAGATTATTACTTATAGGGTCAAAGATGGGATGTAGAATTTAGAATGATGTCTGCTTTGTAGTAGAGTAAGAAAAGTATTTCACGTAGTATATTAGAATGATGTGTGCTTTGTAGTAGAGTAAGAAAAGTATCTCATGTAGTATACTATTTTCTTATTAATAGTAAGTTATCATTGTGAAGTTAATAAGTGTAGGTTTGAAAATCAATATCTATTGTGGAGGTTGCAAGTCCATCAATAGAAAGGTTATGTAGCCACATTTGTTTGTAAAGTTTGAAACTGTTTCACTTTCTAAGCTTCTTAATTGAAGAAAGAATAGATGACCGCTCTCTTATTGAAGAAATTTGACTAAGTCTAAAGCTGTAAGCAAAGTGAAAATAAGAGTTTGCAAATTGATTGATTACCTTAAAGTTTAATACAATATGATGATGATTTTTTTCATCAGATTTATTATCGTGTATTAAGTTGTGGTTCCAAGAGGGCTTGTTTATGACATGGATAGTGATTTACAAGATAAAGATACCTTGTGTAATGCCTCAAGATCTATCTAGTTTCTTATTTGGAGTTAAATTTTATGGAATTAAGACGAGTTTAGGAGACTCTAGTGTATACATGACTAGCTTAACATATAAAATCATTTATCCAAGATAAGATCTATCGGAGCTATGAATGGAAGAGAGCACAATACTCAGAGAAACTAATGCTATAATATTGAGGTTCTAATAAATACAATGATTACGGAGTATATTGATTTTATCCAAGAGATAGGTAAGAAATGAAAAATCAAGTTAAGAGCTTATTATATCAAGTTAAGATCTTAGAGAAGCAAGTTGTCAAGTCTTTCTTTCCAAGGCTACTTGAAGAAATCTTAAGATGAAGACATATGAATATTTATAGTTTTCTTGCAACTCAAAAGCATATGACTTCTCAAGTACTATATTAAGTATAATACCTGAGCAATAAAAACTATTTCTCAAGGTCTAATGATTTAGGATAAGATGCCTTTATCGTCGAGGACGATGATTTCTTAACGGGAAGAGAATGTAGCATACCTCCGAGATTAACCAAGTTATGATTAAAAATAATCTTAGGTTTTGGATGCTACAAATTTCAGTAATGAATTCTATTCACTGGTTTTTTAGCACACTAAAGATTCTAAGTATTAAAATTAAGTGAAAATTCAAGATTGAGTTTTCAATTAGTTAGTATACTCAAGGGAAGTCTTTAAGTGCGTAGATGGACATGTAAATGGAAATTTGAAAAAAAAAAGTAAAGCGTGACCTATTTTTGGATGCGACTTTCACATACGGCTAATTTTGGCGATTCCACCCACGAGGGGGTTGTAAACCACATGCATTCTGGTAATTTTAAGTACCCATACGACTAGTATCTGATAACTGTGCGCAAAGTTATACCTGTTGTAGATTACAGCCTTGAGAATAGATCTGAGAGGCTTGCCAAATCTACAAGGAGCTCTTTCACAAATTCTAGAGAGTAGACATGGATTCCTAAATCAATCAAGACATCAAAAAATATATCGGGGAAGTACACAAATACTCTTTTTATTATTTTGCTTTAAATTCTGTTGAGATTAAATAAATATATCGATAAGCATGTATATGGGAGAATTTGAGTCGATGTATGGCATTCTTAACCATGGCAATGATGGGGAAACACCACGAGAAGAGGAGAGGGGGGGATTTCTTGCTAAGAGCTATTGTTGATTGCCTTAGTCTAACTCAAAGAATAAATACTTTTGGAGGTAAAGAATTAGAAGATAGAATATTTGACTAGTTTGTGACCAGATTTTAGATATAACCTTCATTAGGGACTGTTTTGCAAAGCATTTATCTTTCCATGTGTTTAGAATCAGACATTTATATAAAGACAAAAGTTTTAGAGGACAAGAAACTCTACAAGAGTGTATGAGACTATAGAAAGCCAAATCCCTTTTATTTTTAAGTTATTCGAGTGCAAGGTGGGGCACTTAGCTGTTTTTGGCAATTTTATGCTAAAAACACAACTTTGGCTATTTCGAATGCTCTTAAAGAGACCTTAGAACTCATTTTTAGAGAACCATCACTGAGACGTGCTTTATAGAGCATTTAAAGTCCTAAAACTCTGTAGTTTTGACTTTTCTGTAATTTCAAATAGATTGGAAGATATTACTCTCCCAAAGAGACCAGTTATTAGGCTTTGCCTTAGAAATTGCTATCAAGATTGATTATCTTATCTATATAGACCGGATGGACTAATGCATAAGCATAGTTAAGAATCAGCTATAGTAGAGATGACCTTGCTCGTTAGATTATGATAATTGATTATGTTAAAAACAAGGATTCCCATGTGACTTAAAAGATAAAGATAAGTTAAAGAATGTTTAAATTAAAAGCTTGTTTTATACTTGAAATTGGTTCTGATTGATTTGACTATGCAGGCCTTGAAAGATTATGGACTAGATATGAGTGTGAGATGATATGTATGAGTTATGATTGCTTTGTTTTGAGATGAATTATTGATATGCACGTGTATGACTAATTGATATGCATGTGTATGATGAGACTCAACATGAGATTTTGACATTCGAGCTGGCCGTCCTTAGATAGGGAACACTGGACAAAGAATGCGATTTATGCCCTCTTGGAGCCATGTGGTAGAACCCAAAGAGGACGAGATTCAGAAATAGACATACCCAAGATAGCCGCGATGTCCAGCGTGGAGGTTGGGTGGAAGGGCATCGGAGAAAGCCCTAGGTTGGCTGGATTTTGGTCATTATGACTAACCATGTTGTCGAGCATAGTGATGATGATAGAATCTTGAGTTAGACACATACATTGTGATTGATTGAGATGCTATGCTATAATTGATAGAGATTTATATCATGTGAATGTTTGTTTGAGATTACATGATTCTTTACTTATGTGAAAAGAATCTTGGATATGGCATGCATGCTTATTTGCTATTTGAGAAGGTTCATTTGATTGTATTGATATGTAGAAATAGTACAATTAAGTGAGTTTCAATGTTCTTAGATTAAGTTGTATGATTAAGGTATGGTTAGATTGAGGACCGTTAGGCATCCTCTGTCTAAGGACGGTCGGCCCGAATCTCAAAATCTCATGTCGAGTCTCATCATCATACACATGCATATGAAACATTCATTTCAAAATAAAGAAATCACAAGTAATGCTTATCAGATCTCTAGTCCACAATCTTTCAAGACAAGCATATTCAAATCAATCAAAATCAATATTAAGTGTAGAAACAAGCTTTTAATTCAAACAATCCTTAACTTCTCTTAGTCGTTTATTTCTTTCAAGTCATATATGAATCTTTGTTTTTAATATAATTAATTATCATTTTCTAACCAATAAGATCATCTCTAGTTGCAATATCTAAGTCATAACCATGCTTACATATTAGTCCATCCGGTCTATATAGACAAGGTAGTCAACCTTGATAGTGATTTATAAGGCAAAGCCGGATAACTGGTCTCTTTGGGCTACAAAGTTTTAGGACTTCTAATACTCTATAAAATATATCTCACTAATGGCTCTCTAAAAATGAGTTTTAAGGTCCTTTTGAGAGCGTTCAAAATGGCCAAAGTTGTGTTTTCAACATAAAACTGTCAAAAATAGCCAAGTGTCCCACTTTGCACTAGAATAACTAAAAAACGAAAGAGATTTGACTTTCTAGCATCTCATACACTCTTGTAGAGTTTTTTGTCATCTAAAACTTTTGTTTTTATATCAAAATTTGATTCTAAACACACGAAAAGATAAATTCTTCGTAAAACAGTCTCCCTAATGAAAGTTATACCTAAAATCTAGTCACAAACTAGTCAAATATTCTATCTTCTAATTCTTTAACTCTAAAAGTGTTTATTTTATGAGTTGGACTAAGGCAATCAACATAAGGCAATCAACAATAGTTCTTAGTGGGAAACCCCTCCTCTCCTCTTGTCATGGTGTTTTCCCATCGTTGCCACCACGGTTAAGCATGGCGTACATTGACTCAGATTCTCCCATATACACGCTTATCCATATATTTATTTAATCTCAAAAGAATTTAAAGCAAAATAATAGAAAGAGTGTTTGTGTAATGCCCCGATATATTTGCTAATGTCTTGATTGATTAGGAATCCATGTCTACTCTTCAGAAGTTGGGAAAGAGATGTTTGTAGATTTGGCAAGCCTCTTAGTACTACTATCAGGGCTGCAATCTACAACCTGTATAACTTTGCATAATTATCAGAAACTAGTCATGTGGGTACTTAAAATTACCAGAACATGTGCGTTCTACAACCTTATGTAGGCGGAATTGCCAGAATCAGTTGTATGTGAAAGTTGGCTCTAAAAATAGATCATGTCTTATTTTTTTTATATAAATTTCAATTTGTATGTCCATCTACACACTTAAAGGCTTCCTTTGAGCATGCTAACTAATTGAAAACTCAATCTTAAATTTTGACTTAATTTCAATACTTGGAATCTTTATTTGGTAAAAAACTACTAAAAACTTACTGGAAATCTGTAGCATCCAAAACTTAAGATTATCTTTAATCATAACTTGGTTAATCTCGGAGGTATGTTACATTTGTGTGCACACTTATACTCAAGGGTGTTTGTGCATGTACGTGTGAATATGTGTGCATGCATGATTGCAAGTGTGTGTGTGTATTTATATACATATATAAATACATACACACATACACAGTATATATATATATATATATATATATATATATATACATATATATATCTAAAGTGCATAAATATGATCCACCTCACACACACACCCACCCTCCTACACACACATGCATGTACAACAATACATCTTTGACACAATGAAATGTACCCATATTCTGTTCCATGATCTATGCATAAAATTTCTCAAAACTTACAGAAAAATCACATCATACTTCAAAAAACAAAGAGATTTTCAATAAACTATAATCGTTTACAATCTAAAGTAACAATAATATTCTTTAATACAAAATCTCAAAATCAGAGAGAGAATCACCAACAAAACGATCTAGCCAATAGGGACGTCGCGGCTATCTCGGGTATGCCTCTTCTAAATCTTGTCCACTTTGGGTTCTACCAAATGGCTCTTAGAGGGCATTAATCACGTTCTCTGTGTCCGACGTTCTTGTTTAAGGATGGTCGGCCTGAATGTCAAAATCTCTCTCTCTCTCTCTCTCTCTCTCTCTCTCTCTCTATCCTGCACAGAAATCACCTCAAGGCTCTAGAAGAAGCCAAAAACAATAGCCCATGAGAATTAGTAGATTATCACGCATGAAAATGTTAAAGATAGAAATCCCCTTCTAAAAACATGGTCTCGAATCAAATTAGAGATGATCTGGAAAGTGGTATAAGATTCATTTCACAAATACCGGCCACCCCGTGCGGAATCTCCTAGTTATTTGAGCACATATTTTGTTCTTCTTGTCATGAACTAACTTTCTTTAACACTTCTCTTTGACAAATAAAGTTATCTACATCCTCATGCGAGGCCGTTACTAAAAATTAAGGGTCAATTTGGTATCCGACCCTTGTTTTGTGTGCCCGGCGGTTATTTTTACTATGTAAACCCCCATATGAGTTTCCTTTAGGCTAAAAAACTCACTATGACCCTCTTTTACATTATCTAACATGGTAAAGTATAGAATAGAAATCGCTTACACTTATGACACCACAAAACATGCATAAACACCCCAAAATTAACATATCTAAACTTACTAAATTTGTGATCAAACTTAATCTTTTATGTCCTCTAAGTATTTACTATTTTTAAACATTAAATATAGATGCTAAAAATCATCGAGTCAAATGAACCCAAAAATACGTACATATGAGTACGTTACATTCTCTCCAACAAAAAGAGTGTTGTCCTCAGCGCATGAGCTGAGGATAGTGAGTCCTCACATGATCCTTGGATAACCAAGTGGCATCTTCAATTGGATAAGTCTTCCATTTTATCAAGAGATCAACTATGTCCCGGTGTTTAAGCTTCCTAACCCTACAATCCAAAATTATCTTTGGCTCTATCTCATAATTTTTTCACTCTTGTACTATCACCAAGTACGTGATTTGGATCATCCACATACTTTATCAGTAAGACAATGTGAAATACATTATGTGCTTTAACTCCTTCTGGAAGTTGTAGGCGATAAGCTTGTGTTCCAATCTTCTTAAGTATTTTGAAAGGTCCTGCATATGTAGGTGTCAATTTCTTAAACTTACCAAGTCTTTAAGAACTCTTCTTTGGTTTCATCTTTAAAAACACCAGTTGACCCTCATTGAAATCTCTTGGCTTTGTTTTCTTGTCTGCATAGATCTGTTGACGACTTTCTGCAACTCTTATGCATTCCCTTATGTCTCTTGTCTGCATCTCCATTTCATCAAGCATATGTTTACTTATCTCAATCTTCCCAACAGGATCATAACATAATACAGGTGACATGCAATCTTGCCCATATAATGCTTTGAATGGAGACATTCCAATAGTAGACTATGGACTACTATTGTATGTATATTCCACCATATGTAAGTATTCATCCCACTTTCCAAGTTTATCCATGCAATAGATTCTTAACATGTTCTCAAAGATTTGATTCACTCTTTGTGTTTGCCCATCACTTTGAGGATGATATGATGTAATCATATTTAGTGATGTCCCAATAGCTTAAAAGAATGGCTGCCAAAAATTTGAAGTGAATCTAGAATCTCGATCCGATACTATACTTTTAGGCATACCATGTAACTTGAAGATATTCTTTACAAACACATTTGTCACATCCATAGCAGTATATAAACTCTTGATAGGCGAGAAATAAGCGGCTTTTGTAAGCCTATCTACCACCACAAAAATGTTGTCATACCCTCCTCTAGTCCTTGGTAGCCCAGTAATAAAGTCCATTGATATACATTGCCACTTCATCTCTGGCACATCTAATGGTAACATAGAACCTGGTTTCTTTACATGCTCAGCTTTCACCTATTGAAATTTTAGACATTTTGCCACATAACCCCTTACATGTGCTTTCATTCCTGGCCAAAAGAAACTCTTTATAGTCTTAGTATAAGTCTTCTAAAATCCTTGATGTCTTGCTATGGCAATATCATGAAGGTCATGCATTAACTTGATCTCCACAATATCAGGTATGCATAACCTTTTCTCATAATATAATATTTCCTCAATTACTTCATGCTTTGTGAATGCATCTATTTCCTCTTGTGACCTGTATTTCTTTGTCAAACTCAAAAAAGTTATTTTGAAGAAAGAATCTCTTGCGATTTCACTCTTTACATGTTCTCCCAAACTATTATGTATGACAGTCACTAAAGCAACTCTTGGTTTTCTTCTCAATGCATCAGCCACTTTGTTTTCTTGTCCTGGTCTATAAATGATTTCAAAGTCATATTCCTGCAAAAATTCTATCCACCTTTGCTTTGCATTCAATTCCACTTGGCAAAACAAATGCCTGAAAGAAAATTGATTAGTTTTTAACTCAAACTTAACTCTAAGGAGATAATGCCTCCATACATGCAATGCATGCACAACAGCCAAAAATTCCAAATTATATGCTGAATAATTTCTCTCATGAGGTTTCAGCTTACATGACTCAAATGCAACCAAATGCCCATCTTGCATAAAAAACCCACCAAATGCTATAATACTAGGATCTGTTATTACAACCAAGAAGCTTTTTCCAAGCTCAGGCAGTTTAAGAACAAGGGCTGTAGTCAATGCATGCTTTAAAATCTGAAAACTCTACTCATACTTGGTGTAGAACATGTATGTAGAGCTTGTTATCGTTTATCTATAGAGGATTTAAGTGCAGAGCTAAAAATTTAATTGCAAAAATTGCTTGAGCAAGGATTTATTAGGCCTAGTGTGTCACTATGGGGTGCTCCTATTCTCTTCGAAAAGACGAAGGATGGGACTATGCAAGTGTGTGTTGATTATAGGGGGCTCAACAAGTTAACGATCAAGAATAAGTACCCATTGCCATGGGGAATCTTTTTGATTGGCTTGCAAGGAGTTGCAAGCCAATCAAAAAGAGTTGCATATTTTCTAAAATTGATCGGCTTGCAAGGAGTTGCATATTTTCTAAAAATGATCTGCGATCTCGTTATCATCAGATTCGCTCGCATCAGACATAGTGATATAGCAAAACTGCGTTTAGAATGCGTTTTGGGCATTATGAATTTGTTTATGATGCCATTTGGATTAACAAATACACCTGCTACTTTTCAGTTGACCACATCCGACCGTTCATCTCCATTTGCAAGAGCCAAGGTCTTGAGCGGGAGGATGCCTTCTTGGTGAACTTCCCATCTACTCTAATGATAACGTCATGTGTACCCCAGGGTGTCTATTGGGGCGTGTTTGTATGCTCTTGTTTAGCTGAGATCTCTGCAAAATGTCTTATTAACAAACAAGAAAAGAAAAGAAAAGAATAAAATTTGTTATATTGGTGCCAATCACCGAATATAGCCGAGGGAAAAAACCTAGTGGGAGAAAAGTGCCCTGGCTTGTTGGTCTTATTGTGGAGTTGATGAGCTTACCCTTGCACTACTGGTGGTGGATCCGTGTCCACTTCTGCTGGAAAGATTGTATCAATCACTTCAGGATGCAAGGACAACCTTGTACAAAAGCCGGCCTCTGGAGAAGGTGGCAGAGAAAGGATTGCTTCCTCGCTAAAATATGGCATTGGTTCTATGGGAAGGGTAAGCAGACAATTCCGATTTTGGAAGTGCTCAATATAAGTACCCATAGTGATCCAAAATTGACATGTTGAGGCTGGGGGAAGAAGGGCTTGCAAGATAGGTGGTTGCAAGTCATTTATGCATGTATCCCTCCATTGTTGTGCTTGAACCTCCTCAGGTAATCTATGTTAATTTGGTCCTCGGTCTGGTACTCTCACATCAAGAAGGTTATGGCGTTGGGGTGTAATTCCCACAATTTGTTTCATTAAGCCCGTGCCATACCATCGAGAGTAAGAGCGGCATAGCCAACAAATGTGTGAAGCTTCCCCTAATACGAGTCGTGCACATTCTTGACAACGTGGAAATGGATGATGCTGTTGATAGAATAAAGTGACAAAGTGATGCCCACAGTAAATTTCACCTAAGGGAGCATAAAAGTACCTATAATGAGTTTGAAAAGGAGGAGCACTATAACCCTCGCAATGTTCAGGTTGAGTACTATTAGGGTCAATGCATGGTGGACATGTATCTTGCCAAGTATCCATCAGGAGGTATCTGGGCGTAGAACAATGAAATTTAGAAACTTCAAACTTTATACACTCATATCCATCATTACAATCCCTATAAAAAACAAGTAGATACGATCATCTCAAAAAGAACACAATCCTGTAATGGCAAAAGGAACCACATTAGTAAAAGTGAGACTATTCACACACTGATCTACCAAAGAGCTTTAATTGTAGTGTTAATGCCCTACCTTTGGTTTTGGGTATGTCCTTCTTAACAGGTGGGAAGGATAGCAATTGTCGAGGAATTTGAGAAAGATAAGAGGATTTAGGCAGTGAAGTGCTAGAATCTATGCTCAAAGGAGACTCATGTAAAGTTGGATTTGTCTTAGGTACACAAGTTGATGGTGGATGTGTGTAACAAGGAGAAGTTGGGACAACTGGTGATTCAATACATGTTTTGGGAAGGGCAACACAAGGAGATTTGTAGGTGCTATCACAACCACCTATCCTATCTTGAAGAGGTTGTGTTGATTTCCTTTGCACCCACTGATATGAAAAACCAAGAGTGGCTTTTGGAATCTTATTGATACACTCTTCTAGCTCTAGCAACCCATGGCATTTGGGAAGCCAAAGTGCTGTTGCACCCTCATAATAGCCTTGTGCTTTAAGAACATGCTTTGGGACCCAATGAGTAACAATCTCAGGCTTAGGCTTGGAAAAGATATTCTTTTTAGGAGGTTTAGCAACTAGGCTAGATGGTACAAGTTTGTATGCATCTTTGGGTAGCCAAATTGATGATTCCTTCTTGCCTAGCCTTCTTTGAGCAGTGCCTAGAGTAGTTGGAACATGCCAACCATGGCCCTCACTTGAGGACTCATCGATTATCCACATCATTTGTCTTGG
Organism: Cibotium barometz; assembly: GCF_041138505.1. Taxonomy (NCBI): domain Eukaryota; kingdom Viridiplantae; phylum Streptophyta; class Polypodiopsida; order Cyatheales; family Cibotiaceae; genus Cibotium; species Cibotium barometz. The sequence goes on along the minus strand of NC_141096.1, from coordinate 29,123,516 downwards.
AGCTTGAAGAGCAGATGTTGAAAGTGGGTTGTGTAAGGTAGAACTACCACACTTTTGGTATGATAAAACTCATGGAGCAGCAGATCCCAAGATGCAATCAGAATCAATTTGCAATTTGTATTGTCTATTCTTCCAATCTAATGTGAACAATTGGTAGCACTTAACCATGATCGACCAAGAACAACGTCTACCACTGCCTTGGACTTACTAGCCACATAAAAGGGAATTGACATCTGGTGATCCTCAATGGATATCATAATGACACATTTTTCCTCTATAGGGTTATCTTCACCTGAGAAGCTTCGTAAGTCAATAGGAATGTGCACAAGTGTTGGCTATCCCAAGGCTACCCATGTGTCAAATGAGAGAACATTATAATCTACACCAGAGTCAATTAAGACAGAGACAAAGTAGGTAGTCTCATGAAGATGAAGACACATGTGAATATTGAAAGGATCGACATATTGTTCATCAGTAGTAGCCAACTGTAAGGTCAACACAGAAGCCTTTCAACGCTCCTTGGCTTTTGCAACTCTAGCTTTAGCTTCTTCTTGAGCCTGACGTTTAAGTAGGTCATGTGATTCTTTTCGTGTGTGGGCAACATGCGTTTGTTGAAGCATGGCTTCAGTTAATGGTTCATTGTATTTCTTGAGACGACTTCCATTAATGAAGTTAGGCATTTGCTCACCTTGCCTTTAATGTGCGAAGGCGTTCTTTTCAACGAGGCAACCGTAGAGGTGGTCGTCGTGGTGGAAATATGACATATGAATCTAAGTGGCTACATAACTATCATTCTTTACCTGTTAAGCGTGTTGTTTATCTTGCTGATGATACAACTTGCCAAGTCAAGGGCATTGGAGATTTATATCTTGGCACCTTATCTTCTTCAACTCGAGTTTTACGAGGGGTTTTACATGTCCCAGAACTTCAATGTAATCTTCTTTCAGTTGCAAGACTTGTTGATCTTGGTTTGTTTGTTGGATTCGACCACACCAAATGCCGCATTGAGAAAGATGGACAGATTATTGCAACTGCTTCTCGTAATGGCAATTTGTTTGAGCTCTCTCTTAATGATGCTGTAGCAAATGTTGTCACTGCTCCAGGGGATCATGATTGCAAGATATGGCATCATCGCTTTGTTCATGCTGATTTCTCAAAGCTTCTTAATCTTCATCGTCAAGGTCTTGTACGCGGAATGGATCTTAAAGCTCATCCTCATATGGGAATCTGTGAGTTTTGTGCTCTTGGCAAACACAATCATAAACCCTTTCCTCTCTCGAATTCAGTTCATTCTCATGATTTGTTGGATCTTGTTCATACCGACATTTGTGGACCTTTGCCTCCATCGAGAACACAACATCGTTATTTCATTACGTTTATTGATGATTACTCACGGTATACAGTTGTTTTCTTGCTTCAACAAAAATCTGAGGCGTTATCTGTTTTTAAGCAATTTCACAAGGCTGCCGAACTTCAAACTGGACGTTGCCTCAAGAAACTTCGCAGCGATAATGGTGGAGAATATGTGTCTCGTGAGTTTGAGAGTTATTGTACGGACCATGGTATTCATCATGAACATACAATTCCATATTCACCTCAACAGAACGGTGTTGCTGAACGTAAGAATCGCACTATTATCAATGCTATACGATGTATGCTGATTCATTCTGGGTTATCTTGTGTCTTCTGGAGTGAAGCTCTCTTGACAGTAGTCTTTGTTCAGAATCATCTTCCTACTACTGCTCCTTCTAGTAAGATACCCATCATAGCATGGACAGGTGAAATTCCTTCTGTATCTCATTTTCGAACCTTTGGATGTATTGCTTACATTCATGTTCCTAAAGAAACACGAGCAAAGCTTGATGCTCCTGGCCTTAAAGTTATTTTTATTGGGTATTCTGACACTTCCAAAGGCTACAAATTCTATGACCCGTCCTCCAAGAAAGTGCTTGTGAATCGTGATGCTATTTTCAATGAGCAGCTTATGGGCGGTACATGGTCCATGGATGATTCTGATGATACTAAATCTTTGTTTCAAGCTTTTCCATTCTTGTGTGATGATGAATCTTCTTCTATAGAGCAAATTTCCTCTTCTCAACCATCTAAAGAGCAACTTTCCTCTTCACAACCATTGATTCCGAATGCTGTCATTGATGATGTTGACATTTTTATTGATCTGCCTATTGATTTTGAGCATGGTTCTTGTCATGTTTATGATGAAGATTTTGAGGCTAATGTTTTCTCTACTTCTGAAGATCCAGCCACGTACAGTGATGCTATATGTTCTCCACAAAAGGATCAATGGCAAGAGGCTATGGAAGCAGAGTATGATTCTCTTATCTCTAAAGGTACATGGATACTCACTGAGCTACCTCCTGGCCGTACTGCCATTAAGTGTAAGTGGGTATATAAGACAAAATTTAAAGCAGATGGATCCTTTGACAAATTCAAGGCACGTTTAGTTGCCAAAGGTTACTCTCAAGTTGCTGGCGTTGATTATCACGAAACCTTTTCACCAGTTGTTCGCATTACTAGTATTCGGGTTTTATTGGCATTTGCTGTTCAATTTGACTTAGAAATTCATCAGATGGACGTGCGCACAGCTTTCTTGAATGGAGATTTGAATGAAGAAATTTACATGGAGCAGCCAGAAGGATTTGTTATTGCAGGGAAGGAAGATCTTGTTGCTCGTCTTCATAGGGCTTTATATGGTCTTAAACAAGCTTCACGGGCCTGGTACATCAAGTTTGATCTTTTTCTTACCTCCCATGGTTTTCTCTCTTGCTCTTCTGATCCCAACTTATTTACCAAACACCAAAATGGTAGTTTTGTAATCCGTGCCCTTTATGTGGATGATACAATCCTTGTTTCCAATGATTTGGGATTTCTACACCAAAGTAAGCAGTTGTTATCTTCGGCATTTGATATGGTGGATCTTGGAGAGCTTCACTCGTGTCTTGGCATTCAGATTCAAAGGGATCACAGTAGAGGTATTTTATTACTTCGACAGTCAAAGTTTATTGAAGATACTATTAAGAAGTTTGGTTTGGAATCTGCACATTCAGCAACTACTCCTTGTCTTGCGAGTTCCATGAAAAACACTTCTGATGGTGGTGGCCAGCTTGTTACAAATCAACCATATGCTAATTTGGTTGGATGTCTTCAAGTTGTTGGTTTGAACACTCGTCCTGACATTTTGTTTATTGCTAACTATCTCGGGCAACACCTTGCATGTCCTTCTCTTAAGCATTGGTCTTCAGCAAAGCGCGTGTTGAAATACTTGAAAGGCACTATAGATTATGGTTTGGTTTATCAACGACAATTCACATCCGACTCCATTCCATCTCTTTCTCTTTTGGGTTACACAGATGCAGATTGGGCCAGCTCACATTTATCTATGCGATCTACTAGTGGCAATTGTTTCTTCATTAATGGTTGTCTTATTTCTTGGACCAGCAAGAAACAACGTTGTGTTGCAGTTTCTACAACCGAATCTGAATATGTTGCGGCATCACTTGCAGCTCGTGAACTCATTTGGCTTCGACAAGTGTTGACAGATATCGGCCATTCTCCTCTTTCTAGTACACCCTTGCGGTGTGATAATCAGAGTGCTATTAGTCTTGCAAAAGACTATGTCCAGCATAACAAGTCAAAACATATTGCTGTGCATTACCATTATGTTCGATACGAAGTACGCAAAGGCACTATCATGATTGAACATTGTCCAAGTGACCAGATGATTGCAGATATTCTTACCAAAGGTCTCAATGAGTCACGCTTCATTCTCTTGCGCTCAGAGCTTGGAGTTACCTCGGGCTCACTCTTTCTAGATTAGGCTCTTTACTCTTATGGTAGCTTTTGTACATATATCGTTGTAATCTTTTAGACACCATGCACTTTGCACATTCCACAATTGCTCACTATGACCTCTTGGTCCTTTTGTATATTTGTACATAGATGCACAATGCACTTTCACATCATTACTTCTGGTTCATATTTTCACATTTGTATAGGGGCTTGGGTTTTTCCCTTGTACTCCCCAAGGGTTTTTTCATCCATAGCTAGAGACCCTTGTTTGAGTGGGGGTGTTGGAGCTCTATATATGGCTCACTCTACCTAACTTGGTCTCACCTATATATATGTATCTTGTCCTCAATATGAATCAGTCTTTGGGAGCGTACATGATGTGTCTCTTGTCTCATCTCTTTCTCTCTACATTTCAACAACCTTTGCCTAAGCTTTCACCTGAAGGCGTGTGTGAGAGAGAGGGAGTCCAGAAGCTGCGACAACAGAGGGAGAGCCTAGCACAAGAAGCAGGGCACGAGAGAGAGAGAGAGAGAGAGAGAGAGAGAGAGAGAGAGAGAGAGAGAGGAGAGAGAGAGAGAGAGAGAGAGAGAGAGAGAGAGAGAGTGGCAGGGTGTGAGAGAGATCGCTTAGCAAAACTGTGGAAAAAAGAGCGCGAGTGCGCACGAGAGAGAGAGAGAGAGAGAGAGAGAGCGAGAGATGACCGAAGAGAGAGAACCAATTCCAATACCAATCTTTCATTAGGTAATAGATGATCTCTATCAAATTTCATGGATTTATAGGCTTTGGTGAAAAGAACAGAGTTGTAGTGATGTATATAAGTCACCGCATTATTGAGATTATTAGTTTTAATCGCAACATAACAAGACACATTACACTCAAAGGTATAACATCAAAATCGATCCTGTAGACCATGCCTTACAACATCATCTAAGATCTCTCCATTACCTATACAGATATCATTGAATTAATTAGACTTAATAGTAACATGTAAAAGATATAAAAACTATCAAAAAAATTTGATATTGATATACCTATAACATGTTCCAAAGGAGAAGAATTTGAGCCAGACAGGATTCGAGGAGTGGCGGCTCTATATTCCATAGCTCGTATAGCTAGGTGTTAATGGTAGGAGGACGGGGGCCGAGTTTTGAGTTGACCAAATCAGTCCGTCAAGAATGCCCTCTCGCTCCGTTCCTTTTTATTTTCTTTGTAGAGGCTATGAGACTGTATCTGACAGCAGAGGAGGTTGGCTTGAGAGGACTCCAGCTTCCAGTTTGGGGTGAGGACTTGCTTGATTCTGAGTTTGCTGATGACATGAGATTGTTTTTGCATGGCAAGGAGGCCAATCTACAGAGGGCAGAGCAGTCTCTACAGGTTCTTGGTGTGGCTTCAGGAGAATTGATGAGGATCAATTGGTGCAAGACAGTGGCTTTTTGGATCAGTAGCCCTCCCGCTCTGGCATGGAGCCAAGACCCGGGTTTTAGATGGATTCCTCCTTGCACAACAGTGCAGTATCTGGGATGCCAGATTGGACTTGATTTCTCACGTGAGCAGCAGATCGCCCTGCTTCTTCTGAGCATTCGGAAGAAGCTTCTATATTGGAGTATAGCTTAGCTTTCCTTGGCTGGGACGGTGGTGGTGACAAATCAGGTGCTTTTAGCGACTATGTGGTATATCACATCTTACTTCCAAGTGTGAAATTTATTTTCTATCGACTGTGAGTTAGTGTAGTTGATAGAGGTGTTACTTGAGAGTCACAAAGTCATGGGTTCAAGCCCTCACTGTCCAAGCCGTGGCACGAATGGGTTTTTATGTTGTGATGTACTTTCTAATTTGAAAAAAGTGTGAAATTTATTTTTATATACATATATGTTTATATATATAAATGTATATAGACATATATACACGTGTGATTTAAGATTGTGAGATCATTAATCATTGGTCCCCCAATTTTAAAGCATTTGAGTTTATTTTAAGGACCATGTTCTAATTCTTCGACCTTTTAACTCAACTTTAAAGTCTTTGAGCTTATTTTAGTGACCATGATCACATTCGACCTTTGATGAAAATTAAATATCTTCAAATATGATATTATAACTCACTAGAAGATATTGGCACTTAATTAATTAATCAAGCCCTATTGGGTTTGATTATTTAGTTATTACCTTAGCGTAATCGAAGGTATTAATACCTTAGAGCTTGATTTCCATTCCCTCTCGCCCTTGCCCCCCGCGACCACCAACTCGTTCGCCCCAGCTTTCGTCGGGTCTGGGCATAGTCTCCTTGCCTTGCCCCAACGACCACCCGCTCTTTCCCTCGCCTCGACCACCCTCTCCCTCTCTCTTGCCTTCGCTCTGACCTTTGCCTAAGCTTTCACCTGAAGGCGTGTGTGAGAGAGAGGGAGTCCAGAAGCTGCGACAGAGGGAGAGCCTAGCACAAGAAGCAGGGCACGAGAGAGAGAGAGAGAGAGAGAGAGAGAGAGAGAGAGAGAGAGAGAGGGAGAAAGAGAGAGAGAGAGAGTGGCAGGGTGTGAGAGAGATCGCTTAGCAAAACTGTGGAAAAAAGAGCGCGAGCGCGCACGAGAGAGAGAGAGAGAGAGAGAGCGAGAGATGACCGAAGAGAGAGAACCAATTCCAATACCAATCTTTCATTCGGTAATAGATGATCTCTATCAAATTTCATGGATTTATAGGCTTTGGTGAAAAGAACACAGTTGTAGTGATGTATATAAGTCACCTCATTATTGAGATTATTAGTTTTAATCGCAACATAACAAGACACATTACACTCAAAGGTATAACATCAAAATCGATCCTGTAGACCATGCCTTACAACATCATCTAAGATCTCTCCATTACCTATACAGATATCATTGAATTAATTAGACTTAATAGTAACATGTAAAAGATATAAAAACTATAAAAAAAAATTTGATATTGATATACCTATAACATGTTCCAAAGGAGAAGAATTTGGCTTTGTATACTCTTCTTTTCAGACTCTTTATGATTGTAACAAAGTCCTCTCAACTTCCATACTTTATTTTGACCATTGTCTCGGCTAAAGTTGTAAAAGCTATGTGCAATATCAATCAATAAGATACCCAAGTCTTTATGATTTTCTAAAATGCATTCCACTACATGCAAGACGTATGGCAAGCACCATTGGATAAACTTTTGATTTTCCTTGGCTTTGAAACTCTCAAAGTACTTGCTAGGAGACTTAGGCCATCGACCATACCGAATTGTAGGTGGCACTACTTTGGATACTTTGAATACTGCATCATCGATTTCTTTCTTCATAGAATTACTATAATTCTTTGAAACTAAAGAAGAAATATGCTTTTTGAATATATTCAAAGAGAATATATGCATGACATCATACACATGACCTACACCACCCATGCAAGCTCATATTGTTAGTAGCTGGGAGCAACATTTGCCTCGTGGCTCTCCAACGGTGCCCTCTCCATCCCTTGGTTCAGCGTGGCCGATGATTACAGCAGCTTGACCGGCAAGCTCACGGTGTTAGTAGCTAGGTACAATGTTCAATGAGTTTGCCAGTGGAGAACCAAAGCAAGGCAAGGGTGCGACGGAGGTTCGCATGATGTGCGAGTCACGAGGCAATGACGGCGGAAGGACGAGGCCTCCGGCAGCACACATATCACCATGCCACTGCCACTTAATAGGAGTAGCCATTTTGGAGTATTAGACACCATGCTAGACATGAGATAAGTGATTAGTAGCAAAGTGATAGTGTTTGTTGAAAGATTGATTTCAAGACAGTTCCAATTGCAACATTGCCACATCTAAATAGTTAACAAATATACAGCTACCTAGTTTGGATATATTTTTGCTTTTTGCCTAGATATTGGTGTATATGCTTATGGTAATCAAATATATACTAGAGGTTCTATAGCCTAGATATTATTGGATCCACTTAAAGCAATAAAATATATGCTAGAGGTTAGGACCTTCATTAATGTTATCAAAATCAAACCAACGAACAGAGTGCAAGTAGTTGGTTCAGTTTGGAAATGTTTTGAGTAAGTTGATGAATGTGTGTGTGTACATGCATGTGTGTGTGTGTTTGAGAGAGAGAGGCAGCTTTCAATATGATATATGGGATGAGCCTCTTTTAGGATTGAGAGAGGCAGCTTTAAATATGATATATGGGATGAGCCTCTTTTAGGATTGAGAGAGGCATCTTTCAATATGATATATGGGATGACCCTCTTTTAGGATTGAGATGAGTCTTACATTAAAGCAACATTGAATTAGGTACATCTAATATGAATATACACAAGCATAATTAGATCTCAACTAGATACACATACATGTAGGAAGTTTGGCATTTAAAAAATTCTTTGTTAGACCACCTTGCTTACATGTGATGACCAATGTGCATCCTCCTACCTATACACCATCCACCAGTGGTTCACCAATGTCTTTGAGATACTTTAATGTTTTTGGCTCTCTCTCTCTCTCTCTCTCTCTCTCTCTCTCTCAACCCTCACTCTTTTCCTTGACATACTCTCTCTATATTCTATATCTCCTTTTATCCCTCTTCTCTCTCTCTTTCTCTCTCTCTCACTCTCTCTCTCTTTCTCTCTCTCTCACTCTCTCTCTCTCAACCCTCACTCTTTGCCTTAACACACCCTCTCTATATTCGATACCTCCATATCTCCTTTTATGCCTTTTCTATTTCTCTCTTTCTCTCTCTCTCAACCCTCACTCTTTTCCCCTTGACACACTCTCTCTATATTCTATACCTCCATATCTCCTCTTCTTTCTCTTCTCTCTCTTCTCCCTCTCTCTCTCTCTCTCTCTCTCTCAACCCTCACTCTTTTCCTTGACACACTCTCTCTATGTTCTATACCTCCATCTCTCCTTTTCTCCCTCTTCTATCTCTCAATCTCTTTTTTTATGCGTTTTCATGGGAGCAATTTTTTATGACACTGCAGATCACTAATGCATGGCAGCATGAGGCTTTCTCCTGTCCTCAGGCTCCTGTCCTCAGGATAGTCTTAGTTTTTCTCGGTCGGATCGCCGGCAAGGAGGGACTAATTTATCACGGATTGATTGCTTCTATTGTATGGACATGATTCTTACGCATGATTCTTGTACACACAATATGTGATACATGGATATGGAATACACTACATGATGTTGTGTTATTATGCTTGTATGTTTATCTTGTGTCTTTTATCTTGTTCTTGATCCATGCCTCCTACTCCATTGTCATGTGTACATGTGTACTCCATGGCTATGTATGTAGCAGCATGTGTTCTCCCATATTAGCAAGGTGATACTAACACTCGGCCATCACGGTGTGATGAGACACTTCAATCTTCTCCTTGCCTACAAGCTCATATGCATTTCTTTGCAAGAAGAGAGATTAGTAGCATGCGTGATTATTTCTTGATTTTAAATTAATGATGATGTTTGTTGCTTTTCTCAAAACCCCATGAGAAAGGAGATTAGCATGATTATTGATTATTGGTGATTTTTGAGATTATATTATAAATCATTGGGACTTTTATTCTTAGTTATCTAAAAGCGTTCACAAAGGCTGTTGATGAAATGTTGATGTTTGACTTGTAGCTTAGTGGGCATTGGCGAGGGCGTCCATCATCACGATAAAACTTAATTTGGCCAATCACACGACACACACGACAATTAGTAAAATCATTCCGCCTTGTTTTTCTACCTCTTACTTTGCTCTTTCGTTTGTCCCAGGGATCACTGAAGCTTGACTTTCGGGCTGTACTTGGGCGGCCTGTTGAGATAAAAAAGGGCAAGGGCGTCGTTTGCTTGCAAAGCGTTCGATCTCCATTACATTTACTTGGGTAGCGACAAAGCTCCATACTTTATTTACGTGCAATTGCAACAGGCTGCAAAAAGAAGAGCGCAGCAAGGCGAGGTAGGTGCTGCGGGTGTTGAAGGTGCTTGTGAAGATGTAGAGGTGGAGGTGAGAAGCCACCTTGTGAAGAGGTATCACTGTGCTGCATACAGGCACTGGTGAGGCTGCACACGAGACTGAGAGCCAGGCAGGTGAGGACCATGCGGGCTGTAAGAGCACCAAGCAAGAAGCCCACAAGGCATAGCAAGTGTGTAGGCCCCAAGAAACTGGAGGAGATTGCCGCCAAGAACCTTCTCCCATCACCCCCACCTTTTGAAGTAGAGGTCCTACATAGCCGTGGGCATGCACAATGTGGACTGCAAGCAGTCTCGTCACTACGAGGTCCACCGCATTGCCTTCCGCAACGTTCTAGAGATCGACACTGAGCGCATTGTGGATCGTGTGTGGTGAACATGGGACAAATCACCTATAGCTTGTCCCTGGTTGCGGTGGTGGCACTGCACAACCTCATAGTGGGGCGGTCTCATCACAACAACTATGGCATTGTGGAAAGTTCCCATATCTACGGCCTCTTTCCCGACACCTTTGTTTCCTACCAAGTGTCCTGTTCGAAGGGAAGCTCGTCATTTCAACTACTAACAAGGAGTATTTTGATCTCTTCTATACCATTCCCTGGTCTCAGGGCACCTTAGCCTCCTTGTCGCACGGTATTGTATGTACATGACTGGCTCTTGAGCATGTTCCACATACCATTGCAAGAGGTTGTTCACAAAAACGAAAGTAATTAACCTACAACTCATAAAAAGACGCCCTATCAATACCAATTGTCCTTGGTACTATGTCCAAAGGTAAGGCAGGCCCATTTTAGTTCATTGGAAACCTTGGAGGATTTTTTGGAAATGTCTTCTTGGTTCATCTGGGTGGCACCACGATGTTTGGTCTAATTGGACGGCATGCCTCTTTCTACTTCATTGCTGGTATAAGTGGTCTCATGGCATTTTTAGTCCATTGATTTTCTATTGACCCTCACTTCAAGAAAGATAGCAAAGCTCTAGATTCTTTAAAAAGAATGTAGCTTTAAAGTTTTATGCCAAACATTTTGTCTTTCTTGAGTGTTCTTGATTCATGTGCCAACATGGCAGCTTTAGACGAGGGGAAAAGATTCATGTAGTCATTTCGCACTTCGGTTTTGAGGAAGATATAATAGTTGGAAATGCCCTTGTTAATATGTATGGATCATGCAAGTCACACTTGATGCTATCCCTCACATAGTGGAGAATGATGATGATGTGTTCTTTGTGTTGAAAATACACGAACACGAAGAGATAGGGACAGAGTGACTCAGAGAGAGAGAGAAGAAGGAAGAGTGTTATGCCATATACGCTCCCAAAAGACTAGTTCATATTGATTATGAGTTTGTATATATATAGGTGAGATCTAGGTCAAGTTAGGGTATGATATATATAGCTCCAACACCCCCACTCAAACAGAGGTCTCTAGTTGTGAGTGAAAAAACCCTTGGGGAGTACAAGGGAAAAACCCGAGCCCCTATACATACATATCATATACAAAAGATCAATGTGCATAATGTGAAAGAGTATCTATAAGGATACAAAAATACATTTTGTACAAGTTTAATTATTCAGGGTGTGAGTGTAAAAAGTATTGATCTCCAAAGCATGAAGTTGCAACAACTCCAAGTTCTCAACGTAATGATGTGAATCGAGCTTCATTCTCCATGCTAGTGTACCCCGACCTTAAGGCTCAAACTTGAGTTTGAGCCTTTGCTCTCCATGCTAGTGCACCTCGGTCTTAAGGCTCGATCTTCAGATTGAGTCTTCGTTCTCCATGCTAGTGTAGGCCTTAAGGCTCGAACTTGAGTTTGAGCCTTTGCTCTCCATGCTAATACACCCTGGTGTTAAGGCTCGACCTTCAGATTGAGCCTTTGTTCTCCATGCTAGTGTACACCGGCCTTAAGGCTCGAACTTCAGATTGAGCCTTTGTTCTTCATGCTAGTGTACTCCGGTCTCAAGGCTCGAACTTGAATTTGAGCCTTTGCTTTCCATGCTAGTGCACCCCTAGCATTTGAGTGCACAACTTGGATATAGAACCCACCTTAAGATCGAACCTCCCCTACATGGAACTTATGTGTTAAGGCTCATTCTCCATGCTTAACTTTACATGGAACTTGGCCTTAAGTCACGAAAGCATTCACTATATAGTAATTGATCTAGAAAAACTTTCCTACATAGTAATCTATATAGTAGTATATTATAGTAATAAATAATCAATAAATTCCTCTTTGTGAATCCTTTTTTAAGTCTAGCTAGTACTTGGTCAAACTATTATATGACAAATACAATAGAATGAAGGAGAGAGAGGAAATGAAAGATAGAGATAGAAAGAAAAAAAGCAACAAAGATATATTAATGCCCATGGAAGGTGATAATGACCTATACAACCCGATATATAAATTAAGACCATAAAAGTCTTATGTCAAACATGTGGTCAAAAGAGTAGAACAAATAAACAACTATCACATCTAACTTCAAAAGAAAAAGATGTTCTAAAAGAGTAAATGTTACTTGTGGAGGAGTAGGTGATGGGTTGCAATTTTTTTGGATAAGATCACATTGGGTCTCATAACACTACAATTTTCGATAAGAGCACAGTGGTTCTAATAACACTAAAATTTTGGCTCAATCTTTTAAAACGATGATATCCTCTTTTGTGTAGGCGAGGCTTGGCCATAGAAAGGGGTTTTCCACCCAACTCAAAACGAGATGTGAGATATTAAACAAAAGCAATAATCTATCACTTTACTTTGCTTGTGATTTCAAGAGTGAAATATGTAGTCTTTTGTGTAGGCGAGGCTTGGCCATAGAAAGAGGTTTTCCACCTAACTCAAAACGAGATGTGAGATATTAAACAAAAGCAATAATCTATCACTTTACTTTTCTTGTGATTTCAAGACCATCAATTTTGATCTTGTGATTTCCAGAGTGAAATATGTAGTATTTACAACGAGCACCTATCTATATATCATTACCCACCACCTGTTGTATCATTACTTACTCAGGGTTGCTGGTTCTCTGGGCGGTGGTGCTTGGGCCGAGGGGCAAGTGACCACTGACCATACTGGTTCTTTATGAGGCCCTTGTTTCTTTCCTGCCACCAATGGGATGGGAAAAATAGCTTATGCACCAAAAAGTCGGATGACTTGTTCACTAGGGCAGGGTTTCGAGCGAACACAGACGCAAACTTCCGCCCGAATCCCTGGAAGCCATCTAGTGTGTGTAGGTAGACCTCAAGATTGTGGTGGAGATTCAGGTTTCGTGTGGAGAAGAAAGAAGGCTTTCGGAGGTGGGGTGAAACATGACTATCGAGGCGGAGCTCCTGGCCCACGTGGAAGTAGGCCCATGGCCACAAGTCGAGCAGTGGGCCGCAACCCATGGCTGCTATGGCGCCCCACACCCCTCTTTCATTCACGTTGAATCCAGGTACCTTAGGCACCGTGTCATGCACATTGACCACCCTCAACACCTTCAACCCCAACTCCTCGACTCTGTGCTTGAAGGCCAAGTTTCCCACCCTAGGCCCTGCGAAAGAGAAGACCGTTATAATCGGTGCCTGCCCAGCTCCGCCGCCGTTCCACTGACCTATGTTGGCTGATATGTCATAACCGCTCAACACAGCCAGTGCCGCCCCAAGGCTGTGTCCTGTTATGGTTATGCTCACCTTCTCCCCTTCATACTTCTTCAACAGCTTCTTCAGCGCACATGCCAATTGCTCCCTGGCGCTCGTGTCATTGAACTTGGACCCCGCCTTCTTGGAAGTGTACAAGCTTAGGAAACCCTTTTCCACCCTCACCTTTTTCTGGCCTGGCTCGAAATCCGGACGCGTTTGAACGTCTGTGAGATCTGCGACCCATTCCGTGCCCATGACTGTGCCCCTCCATGCGACGAGGATGTCTCTTCTACCCAGCCGTTTCATCTCTTTGTTGGTGGCCACTGCCACGTAGGCAATCCAGTTGGAGTCCCCGGTCCACCGCTCCGATGCATCCCTCTCTGACAGGAGGAGGAACTTGGGCAGCTTGATGTCCAATGTGGCGAAGAGGTACCTGGTCACCTCGTAGCCGCAGTCCTCCTTGTCGACCTTCTTGAAAAGATCCCGGGCGGCATACCTGCTGCTGCCACAGTAGACCGAGTGACTGTCGGAGTCGAACGCGTCGTAGTTAACCTGCGCGAGCTCACCATAGCGGATGATCTCCGCCCGGAGGGTCTGATCCAATGGCTCCACGTCGAGGAAGCCCTTCCAGTTGTTTTGCCCTTGAATTTCCTTCCACACACTTGCCAAGTGGCTAGTCCCCTCGCTTGACGTGGCTTTACTATATTGTCTAGCGGGCGGGCAAACCATACTTTGTACACTAGAGCTCATAGCTGCGCGAGAGGGCTCCATTGGCACAGAGCAAATAGCGGGCGGGTACTCCATTAATACAGAGCTTGTCACGCTGATAATGCCGTAGGAGAGCTTATGCGAGAGCGAGGAGGAGATGTTTTCACTAGATTGGCGATTAGACCGGAGATGTTTTCACCCATAAAAAGCTGCAATATTGATAAAGCCGTCAAATGACACGTGCCTTATTTCTCAAGGGAGGCCACCCAGCAGAGTCAGCATAGGTACGCCACACCTTTCACAGATTCTGGCGGCTAACAGCTGGTCGGCGCTCCACCTCAGCATGCCAAGCCACCTCCGCCGGGATGCTCGATTGTTGTCGGCCTTCTCCGTCCTCGCCTGACCCGCACATTCTTCATAACTAGCATGTGACCTGCGAGTTGTTGCAAGCATGCACATGTGAGGGTATGTTTCTCTAAAAATATGTGTGTACAAACGTACACTCAAGTGTGTTTGTGCATGTACGTGTGACTATGTGTGCATATGCATGATTGCAAGTGTGTGTATGTATTTATATACATACATACATACACAAACAAACACACAATATATATATATATATCTAAAGTTCATAAATAAATATGAGCTTCAAACTCTCCTTCATCACTAACAAGATCAACATCCTTCATCATCAACTTGATCTTCGTCTTCAGCATTTACCTTGCCGAGAATGTTCACAACTAGGTCTCCTCTACAACCCGCTTGCCTTTACACTTGCTCGATGCCAAACCGGTCCGCTTCCATGTCCTAGGTCTTTACTAATACACGTGTGGCTCTCATGCCAAGCCACGCATTGTTACCCTCGCTACTTCGGCAAGCAACACATGACACGCTCGTTATAGTAGTCCACCCCTTCTCTCTTGTACCTCTAGCATGTGTCAAACCCTTCGTCTCAGTTCCTTCACCCCACCCTACTTCTCTAGAAGTCCATGGTGATTAATATTGACAATGAATGTGGCAAACCTTAGAAAATTACTAAAATAATTTAAAAAACCTTAAATATAATTGAGAAATCACCATAAGTAGAGATATATCCAGCATTATAATCCAAATAGGTTATGAATTTACAAAGTAGGTTCCTACATGCAAGAATAAAATGATCTCGACTCATTATTAAATTTTCCTAAACCTTACATAGTATTTAAGAAATGAGAGAGAGAATTTCTATGACAAAAAATGTATTATAATTAAATCAATGAAATTTACTTCTTAGAATCTCTTTTTATTTATTGAGTCTTTGATACCCAAAATATGGCAATAGTGTGAGCTTATATGGTGATTTATTTTAGTTATACTAATAAATCAATGTCTCTCTACTAAAGTAATTGGTCAAGAATATATATCTAAATATTTCAATTTTAGCTAGAAGAAAAGGTAATGGGTCTCAACTTTTAAAACTGCATTGAAAACAAAACAATGTTTATGAACCCTTGCTTATATTTAGATCACCAGCTGCAAAGCATAACATTGTAAAGAACATGCATGCAAGATTTAAACTTAGTCTATGATTGTTTGATTAGATATAAAAATCCTCAAAGTTTTTTTTTTAAAGACAGCTAAATATTTTAGAATTTTCAATAAGACCTAAATTTTGGAGTTCTAATTGATTTTGGAGCCTAAGATGGTTTGTATTACACGATATATATATATTTGTGAGGAAATTTATATCCAAAAACTTTGAAAAGCAATGAGAAATCGGCTAATTAAAGCTATGAGAAATCGGCTAATTAAAGCCTTTGATCCTAATATAGACCAAATAGCTATGCATTTTGATTATAATGTAGCCTATGAGTTCTTATGAAATTAAAAAGCCGTGACGTAACCAATGTGATCCCAAATAAATTCTAATTTTCCTCCTCTATATAGCTGATGATATGAAAATAGGAAAAGTTTGAGTTTCACTATCCATGTGTTCTAAATAACTCCATAAAGTTGGCCAGTAAACATGACATAAATATGTCCACATACACTTTTATGTCTTACTTACCTATAAATGCAAACTTATACATACCTTTATGTGGCAATAGAGGGAGGTTTACGACACACCTAGCGACACCTACTCATGGATTACTTTATTTTTAAGAGTACAAACCCACTATTTTTCAAAGAGAATATATATGCACATTTTTTCATCTCAAAGAGTAGTGAATGGTTTACAGAAAAGATCACATGTAAAAGAAGGAGAAAAAAACCCGTATGGTTATATGTATGTAAAATGATGTGAGACTTAGTTGGCACACACACATATACATAGAAAAAAGATCTTACTACAGAGAGATTCTTATTTTTGGAACAAAACCTAAAAAGAGTGTGCAATACCATTTATCTAGAATTTTTCTGTTAACGTTTTTGTAGGGAGGGAAGGCTTAAGGACACCTTGATAGCACTACTAGGAGAGAATTTATATGGGTTTCACATAACAACACATTTAAAAGTAAAATTATGGGTGCCTTTAAGTAACAATAGGGGTGCCACTTTGTTTATGCCATTTAACGACACACCTGGCCAATAATTGTTACACGTGCATCATCGAATAGTTTTTTTAAAGAGTTCAAACCCATAATTTATCTTGCAAAGATTATATGCTCACTTCTTTTTGTTTCAAAGAGTTGTGAATGGTTTAAAGAAGAGAGAACATTTGTGTAAGACAAGGAGAGAAAAAAGTAGTGTGGTTTCCTATAGATAAAATGATGTAAGTTTTAGTTGACAGACACCTCTATACATAGTAAGAAGAACTGGTTACAAATTAGGAGTTTATTTTTGAAACAAAAATAATGAAGATTGTATCATACCACCCACCTATCTAGAGTTTTGGCTTTTGAAGTTTTCTAGAAAGTCTTCTGTAATTAAACTTGCGCTTCCACATGCTTGAAACCACCCACTTATCTAGACTTTTTGCTTTTGAAGTTTTCTAAAAAGTTTTTATAATTAAACATGAGTTTCCACAAATCTATTTAAACATGTCTACTGTACTCATTAGTAGAAGATTTGGGAAACAAATATTGGCTTATTAATTTTTATTGATATTGTTACATATCCCTGTATTTATTTGAAAAGTAACTAAAAGCTAGGTTGATAAGGACTATAAAAACTAAAAACACTTCAAATTTTTTTGAAATCACACAAAAAAAAATAAAAAAATAAAATTTCAACGCTCTTTTCGACTCTCATTTTGATGCTTATTTCAACATAAGCATGGATGATTTTTTTGACATTTATTTCGTCGCTCATTTCGACGACGCGAGTACCATCGAAACTAGCCGTCGAAAATAGAAGACCTTGTAGAAGTGCAAAAACTATTTCTAAATGCTCCAACTAATTTCCCATCAAACAAGGTCATGCACAAGGCTTATGTTTCAACCTCCCAAGGCTTAGAATCTATTCATGCAAATACATGTAACAAGAAACCTAGGACAGAAAGTTTTTGCTTGCATTCATGTGTGTGTGTGTGTGAGCACTTATGTGTCTATACATGTGTCTGTGCATGCACATGTGAGGGTATGTTTCTTGAAAAATATGTGTGTATACACATACACTCAAGTGTGTTTGTGCATGTACGTGTGAATATGTGTGCATGCATGATTGCAAGTGTGCGTGTGTATTTTTATACATATATAAATACATACACACACACATAATAGATATATATATCTAAAGTTCATAAATATGATCCACCTCACACACACACCCACCCCCCCCCCCACACATGCATGTGCAACAGTACATCTTTGACACATCATGCCACGTTCACACATACATGCACGCACATATAAATCTTTGTATCAAATGCATCTATATATGCGTGTGTTTATACATGTGCATGCTTTTGAGTAGGGTATACATTTATGTGTATTTGTGTGTGTGTGTGTGTGAGAGAGAGAGAGAGAGAGAGAGAGCAAGAGAGCGGGTATATAAATATTTGTGTGTGTGTGTGTGTGTATGTGAGGGAGAGAGAAAGGGTTTATAAATATTATATAGGGAATGTATGTGTGTATATGTGTGTGTGTGTGTGTATAGATTAGTGTGTATTTGTATGCTTATGTATATTGTGGTGCTCTCTCTCTCTTGATCTATCTATCTATCTATCTATCTTCGACCCCCTCTAAAGCTGTAAATTTGTGACATGAAATTATATATTCCAAGTTGCATATACATACATACATACATACATACATATATATATGCATACATACGCATATATATACACACACGTATATACATACACACACAGACACACATATACACACACGCATATATATACACACACGTATATACATACACACACACGCACGCATGCACACACACATATATACATATGTATGTCTAAATGTATACATGTATATGTATGTATGCACACACATACACACACACAAATACACATATATATATATATATACACACACACATATACATGTATATATTATATATGTATGTATGTATGTATGCATATATTGTGTGTACCCCCCCTCCCCCTCCCCCAATCCCTTCCCAGCCTTGTGCTTCCCTCCCTCCTAGATCCACCCTCCCTAACCACAAAACTCCTCTTTCTTCCCCCTAGGGTAATGTGTGTGCATGTGTGTATTTGTGTTTGTGTGTCCCTCTTGTCCCCCTGACCCTGGGGTTGCATGTGTGTTTGTGTGTGTGTGTGTGTGTGTGTGTATGCACGTGCGTGTGTGGAAAATATTATCTAATTCTAACTAAAAAGTGTGTGTATGTGTATACATGTGTGTGTGTATGTGTGTGTGTGTGTGAGCACATGTCTTTTATATATATATATATATATGTGTGTGTGTGTTTGTGTATGTATAGTTTGTGCATATATATTGTGTGTGGTTTATATATATATATATATATATATAAGTGAAATAAATACAAAAGTTTCCTCTAGCCCAAATGTAGGCATCTAATCTAATCAGACAAGGGTTTGAATGCATTCTCTTTTTCCACTTCTTCAAATTCAAAATTCAAATTGACAAAAGGCCTTGTGATTGAAAAGAGGTGCTTATAATGCTCTCTCTCCCCAAGGCACTCATCACCTCCCCCCCACGCGTTCAAATTCAAAATTCGAATCATGTGTGTGTATGTGGATGGCTGGTCAATTTGCTTTCTAATGTATTATTATTAATCCAGTTCTAGGATTAACAAGATCTACTGCCATTATCTTGCATCAAGGAGTCATGGTAGATACACCAAAGGGTCATACATTCAAGATATAAAGCAATAGTGTCTAAAGCTATAACTTGGGCGAGCGCCCGTAATGGTGTGACAGAGTATTTATGGCAATTCCCACTTCAAGAGCATGTGGAAGCAAGTTAGGATGAAGTCCTAAGTGATGTACCTCATGGATATATTATGAGAGTAGTCATTGTAATAGCATTAGGCCTCTTATGAGCCTAAAGTGCCCATACGGCCATAGTTTAAGTGAGTATGAACACTTATGGCTATGTATATAAATGAATTTCTCTCATTATACAACATACTCTCCCATTGTGCAATTGAGTCTTGCTCTTGCAAATCTCTCCCTAATGCATGCTAGTGAGTGTGTGTGAGTGAAGTGAAGTTAGAGGAGGGACGAGGACCTATAGTGCAACGCGGCGGTGTGACAACGCTCGCAGGAGACGCAGTGGTGCATCTCAAGGAGGTGTGGAGCTTGGAGACCTCAAGGGTTGCAAGCTCGCCATTAGAAAGATCTTCACGATAGTTTGCGGTTCACCAGGTAATCTCTTTTTGGTGAGCCATAACATTTTTCGTGCCGCTGCTGGGGAGCCATCCCTTTGCTTTTTCCATCATTTTGTCTAATATATGCATAATCCGTTGCCCATTATCTTGATTAGTGGTTTCCCATGAAAAAGATGTGGATTTGATGGTGATTTGTGTGAGATTTGGTGTAGAATAGCTCTCTTTTTGTTTTTGAAAAGAATGTTTTTTGCTTAATTTTTATATTAATTTATTATTTTTGTGGTTTTTCATGTTCTTAGGATTTGCACATAGTTGTATAGGCTTAGTTTTCATCCATTGCATCAAGAAATGCAATAGAACGCAATTTTTAGTGAATGTTATCTCTCTTTAGTTTAAACATAGATCTAAGATCATTAATTCTAGTTTAATTGTGTGTTTTCTGCTGTTGAAATTATCTAGATTAGAATGTTAGCAAGTATTAGGAGTAGCTTAATCTTTCAAAAACTTTCTTAAAACCATAAAAAAACCCTTGAATTTGACTAATTTCTCTTAATGGATTGGTTTTTGTTATTATCTAGATGCATCAAAACATCTAATCATATTGCATGTTTATATTTTAGACAGGTGTGTTTCCACAAGAAGATTGTACAAAACATGCACATATCTAGAGTTTTTGATTTTAAAGTTTTCTATAAACAGTTTATAATTAACCATGTGTTTCCACATGTCTACTATAAATTAAGACACGTAGGAGCATTGATGTTAGACTTCAATGACATGTATATTTCTCATTAACTCTTGCTTTTTGTGTTTGAAGGTAATCTTTAGACACCAAAGAAGTTCATAAAACATAAGCCTCTGATAAGCAATGTTTGTGAGGCCTAAGTAACCCAAGGGTGAGAAAGGTTTTTTGAACATGTTAGGATGTAAAGGAGTATCTTTATTGCCCAAAAAGGCCTCCACTCATAACCAAGAAAATAGGTTGAGAGGAAGATTGCTACATAGCCTCTAGAGCATTGAGGTTCCTTCTATGGTGAAGTATTTTTCAAGATAGAATGGAGGTGATGATCATTTCTCGGATTTAAATTCAAGTCTCAAATTTGATGCAATATCTATCCAAGTTATGTTTTGTTTAAAATTATACGACAAATATATTTGTGTGAATTTCCTTTATGTAGAAATCAAAGAGTTCTTGATAGTTATTCTAGATGAAAAAGTTTACAAATAAATGTATCCATACATATATTAGTTTTTATTCTTAATTTTAGCACCACATTCTTTTTATGCCCCTATTTCCTGCTTGGATGGGGATGCATGGGGGCCATTTTGTTAGCCACTAGTTTATGCACATTGATGTGGTCAACAAGCAGCTATAAATGTAAAACATTTTTTTTCCCAAATTTGCTACATTGAGATCTCAAGAGGGTTCTCTCTAGCTCTCTATTTAAGCAAGGTAAGGTTCTTCTTTATATCCCAAGAAAATCTTAGTATCTTCTTCCTCTTTTATTTTTCATTCTCATCTTTTTCTTCTTCTTCTTCTTCTTCTTGTTAATGTTACAAACATTTTATGTATACACTATATGCATGAGCTTATGTACAAACTTTATGCATAGAGATGCTTCTTGAAGCTCTTTTTGAAAAGGTAAACAAATTAAGGTTGCCTAATATGTGTTTTCTTTTTTATTTTCCTTTTTTGATAATAGATAAATCAAGCTTGAGGGTGCAAGAAAAATAAGTAATTCAATTTATATGTTTCATGTCTAAGATTGTTTTTTAAAAAATGATTAGCTTTATTCACAATGGTTATGCATAAAATCTCAAAATAAAACACATTCACAAGGATTTTTCTTTAAGGGGGGACACCATAATATTGGTTATAATACTTGATTTATAAATACATCTACGGAGTAATAAAGTTTGCCTCTACATCCAATCCTTTGATGAGGAAAATATCAGCTACATTTTTTCTTTTGAAAAAAGCACCATACTTTGGTGCAAAAAGGGTTTTCTCTCCTTCCAAATAATTATATATGCCATGACAATATTGGGTACCAACAATCAAAGGGGTATCAATTGTGCAATCTTAATCGACACAATAAAAAACATCCTTTAGTACCCAATGTTTCCTTTTCATTTGTTGCATACCTATGAATTAAGTACAAAAAATCAAAGAAGAATCATATATGAAATGTAAGCTCATTTATGTAGTGACCATAACTTTTTTTTTACCAAGAGTTTCTTTTATTATTTCTTGCACCCCTTGTTGGAGCACATAGTTTCTCTTATTTAATCTTCTTTGAAACTGACATAAACCCCCAAAATGTGTGCTTTTCACTTTTCGTGATGCTAGAGAGCCTCCAATTGATTGTGTAGATGGTTGAATGTTCACTCTCAAGGAAAATAGGACATCAATGCAAGAAGAAAAACTCACAGGAGGGGTATCTCAATGTAGATATGAACATCACTTATAGCTTAACACGTGTCTCCCAAGCTAATAGCCCAATGTCTCAATGGAGATACAAAGAATTGGCATGCCAGTAGCCTCAAAAGGGCTCTTGTACCTCGATCACCATCCATGTCACTAAAACATGACATTGCTGCTACCTGGACATCTCGATTTAGATACTAAGGCCACTCGAGTTCACGTTAATGCCACAAGGGATCTCACTCCTTGTTGACATACACATAGCTCCCCACTTAGATGTACATTTAGCATGTAGAGTGATGCCATCTTGGCCATACACGTAATTTGAAAGAGATATGGGAATGTGATCTTAATCGTTGACATATCTCAATTGCAATATTGTGATGTGATCTTAGCCGTTCATGTGTCTTGAATGAGATACTGAGATGTGATCTTAGATGTAAATTTTAATTGATCGAGTTACATGGTTCTGATTGGAACCATCCATGTATCTCAATTGAGATACTCTCAATAAATCTAAGCAGTTCATTTTACCAACCCTTAAACCATGCATACATCAGAATCATTCATTCTGCAAACCCTAGAAGTTATGCCATGTGACCTTGATCCATATTATAAAATCCCAAAGTTTTTTTTCCCCTCATTATCTTGCGTCATTTTTTTGTATTTCACTCTCTCTTACTTTGTGTTCTCTCTTGCATTAAACACAACTAGTGGGCTTTAAATCTAACATTAATAATGTTTTAGAGATTCATTAATGCTTCATTAGTATTTTTTTAGCACTAGTCATTGGACCTTTCACATTATCCTTTCAGATTGGCCCTCCCATTTGTATTAGGCTTAGGGTGTAGCTTGTGAGTGAGCATCTATCCGTAGGAGTCTTAGAGACACCCCACCTACTTTACATATCTTGTTGGGCTTGGAGGAGAGGCTCTCATCCCTTCATAGCCTTCAAGATGAGTAGATAGCACATCATCGTATTGCTCCACTATCACATTGCTTGATATATCATCAAGTGTGTAAGCCTTGACCTATTAGAAATAGAGCATACTAGGACCTTGTTCTTGATAGCTATGGGATGTGGCCTGGGGCAGGGAATCCCGTTACTATTTTGTGTTGTTCACATCCTCATATGGTAGCACATATCTATAGTCTATGTGTTGTCGCATATGGGAGGATGCTGAACAACTGCTAGATCCCCATCTACTTTCTGAAGCAAGTATACACAAAAAAAATTTGGGGAAGCAAGTTGACTACACCAGCCATTGGCACAACGATGGTGCTGGTCGAGTTCATCTCTGAGACTACAAGAGATGGCCTCACCAACCCTACGTGAAGTTGTTGCAGATCCACCATTTTTACCTTTGTCTACTATCCAGGCACTTGGCACTTAGGTGGGGATCGATGTGCATAGTACCACTGAGAGCATCCAGTACGTGGTGCGTATTATTCCATGATCGATGCCCGACCAATGTCAAGGTATTGATACATATTCATTGCTTTCCATAGGTTTTTCATAGTTGTATATTTTTTATTTTTACATATTTATATCTACTTTTCATTGATTTTATAGGTTTTTCATAGTTGTATATTTATCATTTACATATTTATATCTACTATTCCATTAGGAATTTTTTGGACCCAAAGATGGCCTCTTGGATAAACTTTTGATTAGGAATGGACCAATAGGAAGAGGGCTGGGTGCACATTTTTGACTTTTTTGACCTAGGCTTTGGTTTGCTAATAGGGCCTAATTACTACTCTTGTCCCCTACCTCTTGGGCCCAAACTTAGAGGTCCCCCCACCTAGAATCACGCAGATTAAAAACCCTAAAAATTAAAAAAAAAAATTCCAAAAGTGTGTTTTCCCTCTCAAACTCCCCCCCAACATCCTCTAGGTTTGAAAGCTCATTTTGAACCTCTTTCTTCCTCTTCTAAGCTCTCCATTGCTGTAAAAACTCCATACCTCTCAAGCTCTCTCTTCTTATCAAGCTCCCTTAGTCTCAAGCTCCCTCAGTCTCAAGCTCCCTCTCCCTCTCCCTCAGTCTCAAGCTCCCTCTCCCTCTTTCTTCCTTTTCTAAGCTCTCCACTGGCTGCAAAAACTCCATCCATCTCAAGCTCTCCCTCTTTCTCAAGCTCTCTCCCTCTCTGTCTCTCCTCTCAAGCTCCCTCCCTCTCCATTGCTCCAGAAACTCTATCCCTCTTTAGTCTACTCTAGGTTCAGGAAGCCTATTCTCAAACTCTAACCCAGGCTTTTAAGCTTTCCATTGCTGCATTGAAAACCTTGAACTTTCTCTCCTCTCCACTCCTTTGTTGTAAAACAAGCTTTTCTTTTCCCTTCTTCTCTTTTCTTACCACCATGGCCTCTTCTAGTAATGTGAGAAGACCTAGGGAGAAGGTGGAAGAGCTTGTGCTACATAACACAAGAGATGAGAATGGAGTTTGGGCTCCAACAAGATTCAGGGTTGGGGCTTGGGTCTACATGCAACCACGCTCTAAGGGACCACATCGAGCACATCAACTGGGGGATATGCTACATCATTGGAAGGGGCGGCTACAAGGCTTCAAGCATACTAAGAAGGAAGGACTGGTTGCCATAGTGCAACATGTGAATACCCTTGGAGACCTGTACATTCAAGGCCAACGAC
This sequence comes from Cibotium barometz, assembly GCF_041138505.1. Lineage (NCBI taxonomy): Eukaryota > Viridiplantae > Streptophyta > Polypodiopsida > Cyatheales > Cibotiaceae > Cibotium > Cibotium barometz. The sequence continues at coordinate 29,098,641 of NC_141096.1, read as the reverse complement.
CAAGGTTTCCTTCAAATTGTTAGTGTAACATAAACATAGCTTTAACAACATGCTAATATTGGAATTTTTGTTTCAAATTTTCTTATGATTCTCCATTTTCTTATGTCTCTCTATAGATATTTTCCCCTCTAATGAGGAACAACCACTCCAAAGACTCACTAGAGTTTTCTATGCTATGCATGCATCCATTGGAGAGGCAATGTTTGTATCTCAAAGCCCAAGTGATATTGTACAAAACAATATCTTTTTCTTTTCTCTCATATTTTGTAGATAAAAACAAGGTTTATTTGGCAAGCTAGAAGAGATCCCCAACCCCCCTCTTAACAATCCCGAATGGCCCAAACCTGATGCTTGGACCATCTTATAGTTTAAGATGGTAAGTGATATCAAGACATCACTCAAGTTTTCAAAGGCATCTAGGTCAATAGGACTAAATTGGTTTTGTCCTTTACATGTTTTTGTACACATGTTCAATTCCATGCCAATGCACCAAACAAAAACAATGTATATTTGTAAGGAGGTACGGTCTGACCTCATTCAAGGATTACTAGGAGAGGGTTGGGAGGTTAATGAGGGGTCACATCAAGGTGATGTGTACAAGTGCAATGTAGTAGACTCTATAGTGTCTTTCAGGTTCTTGAAGGCACGCTCTATTTTGTACATGCGTCTGCACTACCAAAGATGGATGCAAAAGCACGGGACATGGATCGACTTCAAGCCTCAGAAGAAGAAATTATGCCTATTGAGGTAGGTGTGATGAATCAAAATGTATGGATTGAGTGAGTGGAAGTCAGCAAGCAAGCATTGGAGCCTAGCAGACCTGCGTCAACACTTTAGCATCATGGGCTTTGACAATGTGGAAGAGTCAAGTTTCAAGTTGATGAGAGGAAAGGTATATCTGATTCCACTACAAGTCTAGAATTAACCCTTACACTTTCTGGTTATTGTGCCACTTTCTATATTTTTATAGATTGGGAAGCGTAAGGAGGGGACAACCATGGTCTCAGAATCATGGCAAATGGGGGTGCATAGCCCTAAACCCAACACATAGTAGGCATGTGGAAGAGCTTGAAGATGAACTGAGTATATGGGAAAATAGCCTCTGTTTTGATGCACGTGCAGGACAAGAGTATCAGGATTGAGGTGAAGGCAATGACAAGCTTTCAAGTCAACAAGGAGATGGAGATCAACATGAAGTAAATGTCACAAGAGGGGCAAAAAATGAAGACATTATAATAATTTTAGATTAGATGACATGCTTGTAATTTTGTAGGAGGCTCTTTTTTAACCAATCTTTATTTAACTGAAATCTTAATATAAATAGCCAAAGGTGCCTTCTTTCTCATTTTCACGTGATAGAAACCAAGCACGAGCTCACACTATCTCTTTGCATTCACATGGCTACCCACTTTGACAACTTCTATGAGTTCCTCTCCACCACCTCATGGGCAGGCAGCAAGAGCGAGCTCTTTGCCATGTTTTCTCATGAAGCCAACTTTGAAAGGTCGCTCGCCCTTGTGTCCCAACATTATGAGATGCAGATTGCATACATGGAGCAATACTTGGCTCCCCACTCCATCTCCTTTCCCCATTGCCCCAATGATCGATGGGTGCCTGTTGAGCTACTTAGGACATTCAATAATATGCCCACCCCTACATCCAGCGCCTTGAATGCTTCATAGACAATGCATCCTCGCACGAGCTTATTGTACCTTCAATAAGCCGGAGGTGAAGAGGTTAGGGAAGGGCAATTTAGCAACTAGGTTCCTCTCACGGCTTGCCACTTTTGTGTTCCTCATCAGCGAGATGAGGAGGTAGCAAAGCTTTCCGTGAAAGCTTCAGATGAATGCTTGCTGTACAAGCTATGATTACATACAAAACTTGCATGCAAGTTGCATCATAACGCGGTGCTTTTTCTTATTATTATTTTTGTCCTTTATGGACCTCTAAGTTTTCTTACGTGCATGAGACACGGGTCTCCACTTTTAGAGTTCTAATTTTGGTTCACGTTCTATTCTTAACATGATCACTTTATGCTCGTGCCTGCCTATTTTTGGCTACGTTTCTCATATCTCGTACATGGTCTGCAAGTTCTGCGATCTTATCTTGTACGTGTTCTCACAACCCGACATGGCAAACACCATACTTGTTAATAACGGATTTCCTTCTAGGCAGCGTTCGGTTCCTCTTTTCCAAGGCCAAGGATTTCCTCGTTGGAAATACAAGATGCTATTAATTTTGGAAGGAGACGAATTGGCAGATATTGTTCTTCGTATTCTTGCATGCCCTCCTCAACCTATTCCACTTCAGAATGATGTTATTATTACCGAAGGTCCTATTTTTGAACAGTGGAAAATTGATCATACTGCATACTGGATTCGTCGTGATAAGGCTGCTCGTCGTTGGTATATACTTTCTACCCTTAACTATTCACTAATGCTAGATGTTTATCCGTTATATAACTAAGAATAAAATTTTCAATGATTTATAATATAATCCCAAAAATCAGCAATAATGACGCTAATCTTCCTTCTTATGGAGTTTTGAGAAAAGCAACAAACATCATGATTAATCTAGAATCAAGAAATAATCATGCACGCTACTAATCTCTCTTCTTGCAAAGAAATGCATATGGATTAGGCATTTAACTTGTACTCACTTGTACTCAAGAGTTGTAGGCAAGGAGAAGATTGAAGCTTCTCGTCCCACCATGATGGCCAAGTGTTAGCATCACCTTGTTAACATAGGGGAACACATGCTCCTACATACATAGCCATTGAGTAAAAATGTACACATGAGCATGGAGTACGAGGCATGTATCAACAACAAGATAAACATACAAGCATAATAACACAACACCATAGTGTATTCCATATACATGTATCACATATTGTGTGTACAAGAATCATGTGTAAGAATCGTGTCCATATAAAAGTCATGTCATGTCATGTCCAATTTGCATACAAGAGGGGATTTATATAGTCATCCAACCATGTGACTCTTGGGATACCCATGTGGCTGTTGGGCTACCCATGTGACTGTTGGCCTCCCATAACCTCTGCAAGATCCTAACTCCTCACTAGCGCTCTTCGAACCACTTCTTGATATGACATCTTATAATAAGAAAATCCCAGAACTCATTAGCCTAAGCTAATGCTACTAATGCTAGGGGGTGTTCTCACCTCTCATCAACAGTAGTTATAGTTAAGACTAGAAGTAGCTCATAGGTTAGTTCAATGAAATGTACCTTTCCTCTCCCTCTTCCAATCCTGCTTCTTGGTTGAGTTTCTCTGCGATACTCCTCTCTACCTGAGGTTGTGGTGGGGAAGGATGGTATTTTAGCATTTAGTGATTCTTTCCCTTTGAAAACTCTATCTTGCCCTTGTAATAAAATTGTTCCCCTTTGAAAACTCTTTCTTGCCCTTGTAATAGTGTTGTTTGCATGTAAGCAATAAAACAAGGATTTAAGTTCATCTTGTTAATATCTTCCTTGGTATTATACAATTCTTCTTTGGGTTCTTCACTTTTTTCTGAGATGGGTTTTAACATCCCATAAGGGGTATCTGTCACCCTCTCAACCTTTGGTTCCTCCTACATTAGTCCTAGAGGGGCATCCCATCTGCTAATGCATGTCCTAGGGCTTGGTCCTATGCCCAACCTCTGATCTTTCATTCTGTAGAGAATTCAACTATAGGATTGTCCCTCTTTCGTAGTGTCTTTGTTCAAACACCCATTCTAGCATCTAAATTTTTTTTTGCTTGGTTATAAATTTGTAATTGTTTTTGGGCGACCATTTCTATTTCCATCCCTTTGCTTGTAGGAGAAAAGGTTTCCCCTATTCTAGTGATACTCTCTACATCTCTCTAAATCCTTGGAGTGTAAGAGATTTTGACTCTTGAGAATGGTTGAAGGTCCTTCTCTATACAAAAGTCTAAAGAGGATGCTTGAACAATTCCTCTTCCTATTGGGAGCCTTAAAATATTCCAAATTACATGACCCTGATTGACGGAATGAGGCTCTTGATCCGTACTCATCCACATACCAAATAACCCGATAATAATGTTCAACAGGATACCAAATAGTATGCGGGGTTGGAAACTCTTTCCTCTACTCACACTTCATCAACCATATAAGCATCTTCCATGGACTCTTTGTTACTAAGACCATGTTAGGGAGTTTGGGAAAATCC